>NC_092655.1:3126564-3470731 GCF_032118995.1 Asterias amurensis | reverse complement strand
ACTTTTATTTACAGAATCCTTAACCATCTGCAGAAGGTTCCGTTCCCTACCCTACCCTAGACTGCTATCTCCTACTAAGACCTCTTCTCAACACCTCCTTCTCTCAATAGATGGGTCCTAACTCATCTATATATCCATTCTCTGCCTCCAACATATCTCTTTAAGAAACGACTACAACAATACAGTCCTGTCTGGGCATCTTGATCTCTTATTGCATTACTGGCGATAACACGTTTTGTGCCAAAGGGAATCAAGGTTCACAACCAATGAAACAAATATATATTCTTCATGACCAAGAAAAAGTAACCAAAACACCCGTCAGCGATCGACAATGAGTATCGTATGCTGGGCACACAACGTCTCAGCAATGAGCATCCCCCTCACGTCTTACGGTCTCAATTTATCTTCATGTGTATTGTGATGGTGAGGGAGGGGACATAATGACCAAGAGATGTTGCCGCGGTCCGTCCCAGTCAAGACCCTCGCAGCATCCGTACCTTATTGATATGCAACACCGGGAAACTTCTGCATCGTTTATGTAAGGATATCCCTGCGATTTCCTGTGGCGAGTCTATTTTATTTAATACAAACTCAGTTAGGACGCCCTTTTTGTAGGTTATTCTGTTCAACATGACAGCAGGGCCTATGAATTTCACAGAAGTCCACGTCTCCCTGTTAAGGCAGTAAAACTGTAGAAGTAGCCCTAGGAGGACTTTCGGGTTGACGAGAAACTAGTTCAAATGACGGGTTGTATATCACGATCAGTACAACACCGTGTTCTAAAACAGTTGAATGAGATCGAGTGAAATGGAGTTCGTGTACATCTAGCTGCTCTTTTCACGAATGTTTCTGTCTCTAATGCATTGGAAAGCCACATTCCTAAAGTGTACCGGGGAAGGTTTGCAACTTCTGACAACAAGTAGGCTACACGCACTCCAGAAGAAGAAAAAGAATGAACGCTTCTCGTGACATTTTACCGCGCAGACTTTTTGCCACCGTGCACGTCTCGGTTACGTGGTATTCTGAAAGAGCGGGAGCGCGGTTGCCAAGCAAGAACCTAGTATCCTTTTAGCGACTCTTAAGGTTCTAATTTGTCATTCTTGATTTTCCTTTCTTTGCTACTGAAGATTGCAGCCGAGATGAGCAACGCGTGGGATGGTACCCGATGGTAGTGGCATATCTAGGCACCGAGTGGTGCGGCCTTTTGCGATACCAAATGACACCTTTTTTCGTCAATAAGTAAGCGACAGAAGAGTTCTCAACTTGTTGTGGCCCTCTCAATCTAAAATCACGCATTTAAGTTTATTACAGTACAAATGATACACAACAATATGTCATGGTGTCGGGCGTCAAAACATTTAGAGGGAGCGAGGCTACTAGATTGGTCAAAAGGATAAATACAGTCACTGGTGTTAACAAACCCAGTGATTTCATTGGATATAATGATTTCATTGGATAAACGTGCAGTGACGTAAGCTTTCTATTTCTGTGTTTTGATTGGTCAAAGGTGATGTTAGCTAGCTGCATTTTCGGTCGTTTGCATGCAGCGTGCATGTATAATGTTATTTTACATGTACATGTCAATTCATGTATAATGCTGTTTTATACATGTACATAAGTCCTTTATGTAAGTAAGATTCGACAGCGAATCTCCGTGTGAAATGAATGCGAGGTTCTGAAGGTGCGTTCGTACGGATCCTGACGTACGCTCAAGGTACAAAGGTACCTGGCGTAACTCCAAGCCTCGAAGTGTGACGTCAGGTGTTCAGACTGTTTATAGCGAGTGGTGAACTCCTGAACTTCCTCTTCGTTTCGTTGGTGTCTCCTACGATTAAGAACCGATCCGAGTGGACCACGTGGTGAGGTCAAAGGTGCATTTGTACAGATTCTGGCGTACGCTCAAGGTAGGTACCTGGCGTAAATCCAAGCCTCGAAGTGTGACGTCAGGTGTTCAGACTATTTATAGCGAGTGGCGAACTCATGAACTTCCTCTTCGTCTCGTTGGTGTCTCCTTCAATTAAGGACCGATCCGAGTGGTGGACTACGTGGTGTAAGTCATGAACCGGGACACGGAGTAAAGTAGCCGTCGGAAATTACTAGTACCGAATCAGACGTTGGCAAGCTACTTAGCGCACTTGTTGATATGCATTAGAAACGATCAGCAGTCCGTTACCGTGACCACACAATTACAGGTCAAGTCAAGTGATCGGATACCACGTAACTCTATCCAGCAGTTTAGGCGCCCCATTAATTTAATGACTTGGAGGAGATGTCTTGTTTATTGGGAATGTTTAATGAGGAGAATTGAAACTGAGACCGCCAACATAATTCAGTTATTCTGAGGAGAGATTGAGAGACGGGAGAGGGAGAGAAACCTAAAGATGAACAGTACGCATTTCTAATTTAAAAAACACGTCAGTATTGAAAGCCAAGTAACCTTAGCGTGGATCTTATGACGAATGAATAGGTTTGGAAATGTAACTTTGCCTGGTGAGGAGATGTTGTTGTCCTGAGTGTAAATTAAGCTGTATATAGAATGGACACGTATGTTGTAAATTGGATATGAGAGCACCCAGTGAAGAACACTTCACAAAGTATGGGGGGGGGGCGACAAAAATAAACACATTGAAACTTTCGTTTTGTCACAATGTTATCCCTATTTACACATTAACAATAAGTTATTTATACGAACTTAAAATCATTCCGTAAAGAGCGATGGGCGAATGTAATGGTCGATAAATTCCAACAGTCCTATTCAATTCATTATCAACATTTCACTCTTTTGGGAATAAAACGTACAGGGTAATTCCAAGTTGATTCTAAGTTGATACAGTAACACAAAATTGCTAATTTTGGAACATTTGATTTGTGACTTTGCCTCATTGTCATTCATGTAGCCGATTTCAGCAACATGTCATCATTGCAAATGAAGTATCATTTTAAAGAGGAACACCTAAGCTTTGCATTGATATATAACTTAATACAAACAGAGTAATTATTGATAAAAATATACTTGATTGAAAACAGTTTCCTAATTTGTTGTGAGCAGTTCATTAGGTGTCCATTGACCTCCCTATCGCAGAGCAGACAACTTCCATGAAACCTACGAGCTAGCTCAAAAACACCGGGGTCTGCCTGCCACCATTTGCCCACTCAAGTGTTAAGATCTAATTCAGTTATTAGTGTCAGCAGATTTTATCAGACGACTGTTACACTAAAGAATATAAATAGTTATTGAGCGTACATACAAAGACATTTACATTCATTTTTTTTCTCACAGAAGGGAAGATACATTTTAGAGCAGTTATTATAAAATGAGACCTTGGCCGAGTTGTTTTTCCGAGCATCAAACAACTCAAATTTGATAATGGCACAGGGAAACTCGGTTCTGAAGGTTGCAGCTGTAATGTCAAAAAATGTGTTCTACAAAACTTGTTTTTCTAGATGACATTTCGTTCAGGGTCAATCGGATTTAAAAGTGGAGCAACACATAAGCTGTGGTGAAACCGGTGTTCAATTGAGCATCATGTCCAATTGACACCTTTATGTCATGGGGGATTGTCACTCGCCAACATTTTGTGGGATAATTTCAACAATGCATGTATACAAACAAAAATGCTCTTACTTTTAAGAGTAAATCATGGTTTTTCGTCTGCTTTCTATTCTTTCTTTTCTTGGTTCACTTCGTCTAAATGGATTTGAAACCAGCTGCATAACGTGTTTTAACGGACTATGGTTGCTTGACTTTAAACACGCAGCTGGTATTTATTTGTCTTGTGTTTGAGTGAGATCTAAACCATACGAGTTCATGCTCGCTTTGAGTGCGGACAACGACTTACACAAGTCGATTTACGGATCAATGTATGGCCGGTTTCCCTAACACAAAAACATGTGTTCCTTCAATAAGAAGTAGGTTGCAGTCCATTTCAATGTATTAACTTTATAATTGATGTTAATGACGTGAGAGATATTCGGTAGAAACGTTGCGTTTGACCGTACATGGACACTTTATGTTTTAGGTATATCAAATGACTAATTCTACTGACTAATATCCTCCATCGTGACAGCAACCGATACGAAGACGTTTTGTTTTCCTAAAAAGTATAAGAACGATCAGGAATTAAAACAAAAATTAAAAAGGAGGCAAAAAGAGCATAATTATTACGTAGTCATAATGAGGGAAAGTTCGTATATAACTCACAAGTTAGGAATTGTACTATCTTTGTACCGGTTGGTTCTATATCGGTTGGACAAAATAATCAGAATTTCTAACTGAAAAAATCTATGCTTGGAAAAACTCAAACCTATATAATATTTTTGTATGCACTTACACGATGAACAGAGCACAAGTACAAGGGACAAATCGACCTGCTGTAGAACATAGACACTGAACTTATACGCATAAAATATAAGCTGTGATAAATGATTTCCTTAAAACGCGGTTGCTATTTAGAGCTGCTGCTGCTGCTGCCTTGCTATTGCTGCTGCTGCTACTGCCGGTTTGAAAAAAAAAAACTTTTACTGCAGTTGATGATGCTGCTGCAGCTTGTGTAGCACACCTGCTGTTGCTATTGTTTGTTTGTCGCTTTTCGTTTCGTATTTCGTTAAACATCAGATCACCATAAACAAATCTCATACTGCTATATGTGATGTCGCATACAAGATATTGCCAATTGTCTAAGTACAACATCCTTGTCCGTGTATAAAACAGCCGTTGGTCAACAAATAAAACCACCGAGGTCGTTGGGGGAGCCCTTTAACTGCATTGCTTGAATTCACACACAACGCGGCAGCGGGTAATTGATTGGCTTATTATATTAAGTCAAGGAGATATAGTTTTAGAGCAAGGGGAAATGCGGATACATGTCCCTGCAAGATACCGTAAATCCGGCTCTGATTGCCTCGGTTTGTGTTCGTACAACAGTCAAATATTTCCCCGTACAAAAAACCCCAATGATTCTGTTAAAAGTTCTGGCTTTTTGCTGATCTATGTTGTTATTAACGTTCATTACTGCAGAAACAGATTTAAAGGGTTGAAAGCTCATCAAAACTGTATTATGCACAGTATGTTAAACTGGTCCGGAACACAAGCAAAATGAATTCACTCGCAACTAGATGAACAGAAGTGAGCTAAAACTATATATAGAGCTAAATCCATAGGATTCAAACTGCCTCTAGCTACTGTACAATATCGGTGGTCTAGACACTTCTCCAGAATTACAAAAGTCGTGGGTTCGAATCCTACACTGTTAATACGCCTTTGATTTTTTTCCACAGAACTCGAGAAAAGGACCAAGTATGCAGTGCTTATACACATATCAGTGTGATGTCCAAACCAGTACTAATAGTCTGTTAATTACAACAATGTGGCAGCTCAAAGAAAGACTGTATTTGAAAAAATAAATCTTCGTATACAGCATATGGTAATAACAAACCAGTGACTTCTGACAATGGCGATATCGTCATCCCCCAAAAAACCCAGATTAGTTCTACATAAAACATACTGTTATAGACTCGAGACTGACTTTTTTGATATACAATTTTGACTAATTTATTAGAGTTTAACGACTTTGCATTATCATTTACTTTTTATGAATATCAACGGGCATTGCAAATAAAACGTGTTTGGTACCAGCATCCTATATCCGCAATGATTGTTTACCTATTCATATTGGTGTCTTTGTAAAAGCGAGTTCGTGTCAAATTGCGCAGTGAGAAAAGATAAAAACGTTATGTGTTACCTTTGTTGTTTATCGGTCCGCTGCTCTCTTTCGCTGCTCTCTTTCGTGTGTTGATTTGTGCAAACCAATCAATAACCTATATAAAAATATGACAGTGAACAATATTGATGTTTTAAAACAAACACACAAAAAGGTGGAGAAACACTTGGTATATAACCTTGACTGAGGGTGTGATTGGGCTGTATAGTAATCAATGGTTATGACAAATGATTATCACTAGGAATGACGTTTACGATTTAAACAATATGTTTAATTGGAATTGATTCCGGGTAGGGACCCAACATAATAAACAAAGAGTCGATTTGTTCACATACATAAGGACAAAGGCACATTGTGCAGATACATAGCTTACAAACACCTGGTAGGGTTTGAAGTCCTTTTTTTTAGCTAAAATTATGAAATACAATACAATATTCAACAAAGTGAGGTCTACATTTTTCATTCGGGCTACAATTGGATTAAAGGTTGGTTCTACATTTACATCTGGGCTACAGAAAGGGTGAGTCTCATACGTACTGGGCTAGCTACGATAATATGATTCGGTCCACACTACACTCGGGCTGCAATATGATTCAAGGTTGGGTCTTCATTTACGTTGGGGCTACAATATGATTCAGAGTTGGGTCTACATCTACATCCCGGACTACACTAAGGTGCAGGGCTGGGGTTCCTTTGACGCCCGAGCTACATTGAAGGTATCGGGATCGGGCTACATTAAGGGTCGGGCTACCTTAAGTTCTCCATTTACAGGCCACATAACAGCCTCTATGCTATTCCATTCCGTTGTATTGTTAACTTCAAGTTTGTAAACTTGTTTAAAACAAAATGTAATGGGGAGCTAGACGTATTTGTTCGTTTCAACTCCACAGGGACTGACGATGTTTTGAAAAGACAACCATTCAGACGCAATGTACATCCTAAACATTGACTCTTTGTAAACTTTGTGGTTTCTATTTGAGACACTGCCTGCATTTCCCCTGACGTGTTTACGTTCATACATCACCATGGTACCACTAAGATCCTGCCTGCTTCGTGCGAGGAAACGTCGTGTGGCGACGCAGACCTATTTATTACAAAGAAAGCGGCGTTTGTTTATAGGTTTCCGGGTTTGTTTACTCCGTTAGGGGAGTCAAATGAAACCACATTTACCACTAAATCTATACAGCATCCTCTTTACCATCAATCTTCTCTTTTTGTCATCCCGACCGCTTGTAAAACAATATGAAAGACCGTCTGCTGGAACCATTTTAATCAATTATTAATGAGGTGTGAATACTTTTATTGCTGTGAAGAGCTACTCGATTCGTGGCTTTCGTTAAGTGTTCACGATTCCACAAAACATAAGTTAGATATTGTAACCTGCTCGTGTCGAAGTCGAGAGTCAAGACTATATTAAGACATTGGGAGGTCAGAGAAGGGAGATGACCCCACAGACGCGAGACCTACTTTAATGAGTCAGTTTTGGAGTATGTATGGACAAAATGCAAATGTTGCTTTTACCTGCTGCATGCTCCGGGTCGGTCGCAGGGGGCCTGACTTATTTCCGGGTCGAGCTAACCCTAATTGAGTCATGTTTCCGTGTCATACTTGTCATGCGTCATGTGTTCCGTGTCATCACGTTCCCTGTCATACAGAATTTGGTAAAGAATTTGGAATCCAGAATGGGTCAATTTTGACCCGTTTATATTGGGTAAATTTTGATAACCCATGTGTATTTTCTTATTATTGGGGGACGCGGGCCTGGGTCCATTCTGACCACCCCCCCCCCCCCCCCCACCTTGTTAAGAGTAAATAATGGCTATTGGATATGCCTGAAACCCGGGATCTTTGACAATATGGAGCCCATTAAAGCTGTAAACGAAATAATAAATTTTGCTGCATTCTGGAATATTCACGTTAAAAATGGGAGTCACTACTATATACGGCTGTACAAATCTGATTGATCGTAGAGCTGCACTCGGATTTATGTACCAACCAGATATGACACACGCCTTACAAACACACTGTGAGAAAATACACACACGAATTGCATATAAACAGAAATGATTTATCATAGATAACTCCAAAGAGAGTATAGTGTTTCCATTTACTCCGAATAATTCCACTGGAGCTGGACGGTTAAAGTGTTTTGCTCTTCCACGGTTGAAGGTCTATGGCTCTTTCTCATTCGCTCTTCTTGGTCCACTTTTCTCCCCACCTGCTGTCTACCTGGCCCTGATAGCACGCGTGCGGTGATCAAATGATGCCAGGGGATGGAGGCGTGTCTATGGTACCGCCAATCAACGACGGGATACGCGCACCTGTGGCTGAGCATCGCTGCCCATACGCGTGTGTCACCAATCTCTCCCAAGCCATAACAAACTCATCGTTGCAGTTGTTACGAGCATGCATCACTGCAGTGAGGGACGAGGAGACAGGCGGGTAAAAACCGCGTCTTCATAATGCATATATACAGTCTGATCCATAAAGCAGCATTGCTACGTCGATGGGGAGGACTTCGATTCAATAGTGCTGCTGCAAACATGCGGGGTGTGACCGAAAGGATGATATGTATCCATGTTACAAAAGCTGCACGCAAACAAACATGACTTTTGTTGAAATGCTCGTCTCAACTTCGCAGCCTCGTCAGTCGTATTCCAACGGGGGCACGGTCCACACCGCGACTCTCAGACACCGTGGGTGAAAACATTTCACGATGAATTAGTCAACTCGGTTTGTCACATTACTGGTACTCAGTTGATTTAGCGTCATCTCGGTGAACGTTTCCAGGAGATGGAGAAGTTTCCTGACGATTCTTCACTGGCACTCCGCTATTAAGAGGAATGGTGCTCTTGTATTACAGAAAGAGAGACGACTCAATTTGAAATCAGCGATTCGGCTAAAACAAAGGTACCGGTCCATCCTTTTCAATTACCTTGTTTGATTATTTCTTTTGAGTCTGATGAAAAACTTTAATTTAGATAATTTCAAATGCCAAAATTCTATTTGAAAACGATGAGTCTTGATATCTCCACACTACGAAGAGAAGAAGAAACAACATACAAAACAGATTTAATCTTTACTTTCTAAACAAAAGCATGGGGAAAAAGACTTGATGACAAGGATACCAAGAAGTTGGGAACTTGAGAATGAATTCCAGCAGGATAAGGTATCGATTGCTTATCATTGATACCCTAGCTGAAACTCTCATTGATACCCTAGCTGAAACCCTCTTGGTTATTTTCAATAGGGGAATCCAGGCTGGCATAAACACCTTAGCCCACAGCCGCGGCCACCCAAGTGAATATCTAACATTCACAATCTTTATTTTGTTTCACAGAACTCGGGAGAGTGTACAGTGCTAACACATCGGTGCAAGAGTTAAAACCAACATTAGTATTTACAATCTCTTTCTCGCTCTCTCTCCATAGGATATGGTATTCTTTATTGATTTGCCCAGCTGGGAGGCCAACGGATGTGAGTTACATCACTCCGTGTATTCTGTTCGGACATGTGAACAAAATGGTTTCTAATTAGCGGTACTTCGATGCTAAATGAAGGACAGTGAGTTGTCACGGATAGAACTTCATTAAAATAGTTCATTGGACACAAGCTGATATTAAAGACAGTTTGCATTAAACAGATTTAGTTGTTTGTTTGGAGTCGCTATGGATTATCTCAACTCCAACACAACGGGCCTTGGGATGGATGACGTGAACACGACCAGAACGTCACCAAACGAAACGTTCGCCTTTCCCCCAAGTGGTTACCATATAGCACACATCGTCGTCTGGAGTATAGTAGTTGGACTCATCGTCATTGGGATTGTGTTTGGCAACGCCCTCGTCTGCATATCGGTGTGTAGAGTCAGGGCCTTAAAAGGTATACAGTACAGGTTCCTGGTATCGCTTGCCCTGGCAGACTTAATGGTTGGAATCTTAATTGTGCCGCTGAGTATAGCGAATGAACTACTCGGATGTTGGGTGTTTGGGACCTTTCTCTGTCTGATTTGGAAGGTCATTGACGTATTGGCATGTACAGCTTCCATCCTCAACTTGTGCCTTATCAGTCTTGACCGCTACTACTCCATTACCAGACCAATCAAATACGCAAAATGGCGAACGCACCAACGCGCGTACATCATGATCGGCGCAGTGTGGACGCTTTCTTTCATAATCTCCGTACCACCTCTGTTCGGATGGCGGAATGAAGACCGAGTAGTGAACGGTTATTTCTTGTGTGAAGTCAGTAGTGACACCGGCTATGTACTCTACTCGACCATGGGGTCTTTTTTCATCCCTGCGTTTGTAATGGTGCTTGTGTACATTCGGATTTGGCAGGCGGCAAAGAAACACGCCAGGACGAGTCTCGGACAGGGTTTCGGTGACCCCAGACCAGCGACGAGTCACGCGGGAAATTGCGCACGATCCACCGCCTACGAATTGGTGGACACGGAGGAGGCGTCCAGCCAAGCGGCTGGCTCCATGCTCCGGGTGGATCAGAACCGGAACAGTCAGAACGGTGAGAAAGGAACTCCTCGGGAGCCCTTTAACGAAGGAGGCAGCCGTAAGTACACCAGCAACTCGCTCCTCTCACCAAGCTCTGCTGCCAATGATATGCGACGCCGGGCATCATCGTGTGATTATCGTGAAGTAGAGAGGAAGCGCAAGAAAGTAGCCCAAGCACGCGAGAGGAGAGCGACTGTCGTCCTCGGTATCATCATGGGCAGTTTCCTTGCATGTTGGTATCCTTTTTTCCAACTCTACGTCATCGCTACGCTCTGTGGAGACTCTTGTAACATTCCCGTCTTTCTATTCAAGTTTGTGTTCTGGATCGGCTACTGCAACAGTGCGTTGAACCCTCTCATTTACACCATTTTCAATCGTGACTTCCGTAAAGCTTTTAAAAAGGTCCTTGGCATACGGTGAGATTGTTCACGGTCGTGTTGTAGAACTATCCACCGACTCGACGGTCCTAGCATTCTCAGCGTGATTGCAAGGTAATTATTGAGCAATCTCTCGATGTTTAGTAATTGGAAAACAGATAACTCCACCACGTATGGTGCGTCACTAAATCGTGGCGTGATATAAAGCCGTATAACCACTTTAATGTAATTGTAATGTGTGAATGGATGTATTCTTGATTTGTTTTGATCAAAACCGACATCTTAGAGTGCCACCTCTATATAATAGTTGGAACTTGCTAGTTCTAGAAACCTATTTTAAAATTCAATACAAAAAGTCAGTACGGAGCGACCGTAGGCTTGTAATAAGGTCAATGTGTTAAGGTGAATGCATCTACAAAACACAGTCGACTTGAAGGGGGTACTTTGTACCTCTCTTGAAGCCGAGACACTGTTTCAATGAACCATGCATTACATGCCTTGTGAACGAATAGGGAACTCACTGATTCAGAGCAATGTCAAGTCATTTCACTAGCAAGTATATCCGGACTTCAAACGTCACAATCAAATATCCAATTAATGCACACAAACCAAACCGAGGCTGGGAAGAAAGTAGCCTGGTACCTGACCAACATAGAGTATTTAACAATAACAGTACTGATCATAGAGTCTTATCTTTGAGATAGCAAGGAAATTGTTTTTTTGCAATGGCCACTTTCAATTGATTGGACATTTGTAAAAGTAACGGTAAGCGTTTCGTAAGCGGTAAACGGTAAGCGTTGATACAAAAACATATACCATTGTAATGTAAAATTTGATCATAAGAAACTTAAACTCGTGACAAACGTGTAATGTTCCGGAGCGGAACGAGGGAAGATTTTCATGGCATCGGTTAGCAAAAAAAAATAAATAAATAAATAAGAGGGTAAGCATTGTCGTATCTGCTAAGTGAACGTAAGCAGAGAGCTAACCATAAACGATATTAATTGCATTGCTAAATGTACTTAGTTGTCTCCACCGCTAAGCAACATTGTTATACGTGCTTACAAAATGTGTTTGCTTGAAACTAAGTACAGGCCTCGGACCAAATTGCAATTTGGCCTACTGGAGTACAACTCACAAACACACGGTTAAAATCATTTTCGCTTTTTATCATATTCTGCTCGAACACTTTTCCTTTAATTTTAGTTAGCATTTTTCAATGCAAGCAGATCCATGCATATATAGTGACAAACGATTCCTATACTCCGCCGTATCACACAGGCGGATGTGAAAACGTTTATTGATAGTGTTAGAGCTACGTTTAAATTGTGGGGATATTTGCATATTATAGCACCTTGTTTTACAGTTTGATAGGATTCAACCATACCAGAAACACCGAGGCGAACTCAGTCTCTTATGTACGGTTTAAGTGCGTCATTTATGGGCATTACACAACAAACGGGACCATGGCTTTACGTCGCATACAAATTAATTTGTGTATAGGTATAATCAATAGTATAGCTATTTGAATTGTTTTATTTATTGAAGGCATCAATACTTATCAGACGGCTTATAATTTTTCTGTACGTATTTGCGCCAAATCCTTTAAATAAGTTTCGTTTGAAATTCCTGTAAACGATTGCCGCTCCATTTATGTCATCAAGCCCCCTCACTGCCGACCTTTGACGGACGAGTTGTCTAAACCTAGAAATCATCTCCCTTGACATTCCTAAATAAGTTAAACTTTAACATGTATACAAACCCTGAATGACACTCGTAAGTAGATTGACATTTAGGTCTCACGTGAGCAAATTGAATCTTTTAGACTCTTGCGAAAGTAAAGATTGTTTAAATAAAATGTGCGTCTTTTGAATTTACTTGGTCTGAGTGATGAGAGACCACGCCATTGACAACATTTTTTTAGAACGCCAAACCTACCTTGAACATAACGTTTTAGTTAATCAAAAACCGGCTTACGCACATCGGTATTACTTCTTTCCTGTATTTTCCCTAAATAGGTTAAACCGATCAACTATACAAAAGTCATGCAATATTTTCTTCATTATCCCAATGCGTCTTGCCCGAAATGGAAGAAGACATCCACGTCTGCCTGCCTAAACATTTCAAGTCCCTTGTTATTGATGCTCGGCTGCAATTATTTCCCAGTCTATCAGCGAATCCCACTGGCCTAGATTTCTGGTTCTGCGCCATTAAAGTCCCCCAGTGGTACTTTTCTGCGAACATTTTAAATATATTTTTTGAACAGTTCTAAGATTCATGGCCCAGTTACTCTACACGCTGGGGCTCCGTCTCCGTACGCAACTCAAAATAATAGCACGAAGACTTTGCACGCTGTGAACATGATTGCTAAAGTGACTATTTTTTACGATGCGCTGTCGCCAATTCGTCTTCATTTCCACCTATTTTAAATTGCAAAAATTTTATCGAGCGGTATTTTACTCTAAAAATATACGGTTCTGTTTGAACATCTATACAGATGGTGTGTTTCTACTAATAAGCTTTGAACTACTTTGTTTGTCCAGTGGTGTATGTAGACATAGCAGCAACATAGCAGCACAAAAACAAGGAAATGTACCAAATGTTTTAATTGAGACGTACAGAAATCTGCTGACATAAACGACGTTTCGGTACATGCATTTCTTTTAACTTTGTTATGATGGTTTTTTTTTAACACACGGACAACAATTAGGCATGTAAAAAAATTAACCGTGAAGGATATGAAACAACAAACTATGTTCGAACAGCATATACAAACGGATGCCACGGAAACTCGAGTTCCCCAGAACTCGCTTTGATGAGTTTGGTTAGTTTGGCAGATTTTCTTTTTTCCACTCGAATTTTCGACATTCGTTAAATAACTTTTGATTAACGGGGGGGGGGGGGGGGCTGAATTTCAGCCCAATGTATTTCCCGAGATGCTTGCTTTGTACCATATACCAAGAGACTTATGGGTAGAAATTACACACTGTTTTTTATTTTTTTACCAGGGACATTACCGAAGTATGACCATACTTTGAAATGTCACTCAAACATGAACAAGAGAATAGCCATATACTTCAAAATAAACATATGTTTGTGTCATGGCCAGTTAGCTGTGAATTTCCCACCAACAATTCAATGTAATGTACACATTGATGCTGTGGATGGTTGTTACTTCTTCAGCCTTCCATTGACCAAAAGAATGAACCTTCTACGCAGTGTAATGGCCTTTACCATATTGACACAATTCTTTTCATCCATGCTTAATGGAAGAGTACTAGCAGTCCACGCCGATTCGTAAGATTGGCTTTAAAGTGACGAGCAGGAAGCTGAAGCTCTTCGCACGGGGGAGAGGGAGGGAGGGGCCGGACCTTCAAATTGGTCGAGTCCTTCTACAGGGAATAATAATATCCAATGGCGTATTAGGGTAAGCTGGTTGTTTTTGGCACGTGGTAGATTGTGAAGTGTAGAGGCAGTCGCGGGGACTTGTAAACTTTGATGAGTTGTTTTTCTTAGCGGGTTATACTATATCTCACGTCTTTTAGACCGTTTGCGCTCAGAGCGCGTTTATATGCCCTCTCCATTAAAAATAGAAAATAGCAATGTGACATCATAGCATATTTGACATCAATTCCCCGTTCGTGATGGGATGGTTGATGACCAGGCTTATCAAAATAAAGCCCTGGGCCTGCTTAGCGTGGGTGATAGGATCATCTTTTGATGTATCCCGCGCGACCATGCTATCTTTGAAATGGGCAGAGAGAGTTGAGGCCTGATCAAACTCCATGAGATTTCCATGTAAGACACGCGGGACTCAAGCATGACTGATAATGATAGGAGTAAAGGTAGAGGAGGGCACCGTCGTGCATAACGAGTGGTAGCGACCGAGACACGGTCTGCCTAGGATCGTGTCCAAGTTCCCGGGCCAGGGCACCAACCCCAGTCACGGTGCTCGGGGGCGCTGCACAGACCACGTTCAATTTGGCGCATATTATCAAGCACACGGTTTCGAATTGTATGTCTGGCTTTGCAAAATCCAATGATAATCACCAATTTCGTTTTTAATTTCCTTACATATAAACATGTCATAATACTGACGTTGGCCTACCCTGTACAATATCCCCTTTCACACACCACGTATTTGTACTGGACATCATGTGAAGTGGTTTCTTGTTCTTTCGATTTCCTCGACTGTTCCCCTTTTTTTTTCTTTTCTTTTTGCTTTCCCAGCTAGAGCTTTCTGTGTAAATGTTACTCCGTGCCTTTGAAGATGCTATCACATTACAACCACTACAACATTAATCATGTTTCGACTGGCAACTCACATGGCACCGTGAAGTTAGGTCTTTCATTGATTTTAATAAAGCATTAGTCATGGTTTGGTTGGGAACGGCTCTTCAAATATTCACGTTTACAGTATCGCGAATTTATGTCTTCCCAAAAATGTCAACTGGGTTGTCGTAAATACATGCGTTTATAGGTCAATTTTAATAAGCCACCTCATTCCAATTCAATTGAAGATTAATGGACCGTTAGCATCAGGATTCACCAGTCAAAAAGAGTAGTCCGATTCAAATAGTTAAGCATTCACTGGTATAAACAAAATTCATCCAAAATCATTATATACCAGATTTTATTCAACTTTTCAAAAGCCAACAGGAAGAGGCTGGCCGAGCAATTCATCTCTTCAATATTGCAATTAAAGTCAATTGAATAATTGTGAAACAATGTTTTTGGTGCATGAATACGAATGAGCAGAGCAAACTTTAATAAGAAGAAATAAATCATACGTATATGCACATTAACAAATTTGATATAATCTGTAAGTTGGTCCAAAAAGTATGCTGCATTTGAATGCGATTTAATGAATACAAATTAATGTCTGCTGCAAGTGCAAGGATTTTCTATACAGTTTTCATGAGGTTATTATGTTTTAGGCCTACCACCTGTAAGAGAGCGAAACAACTCGCGAATATTCATGTAATTGTGACGGCAAATGTTTATCTCTTTTTGAATGAACATGACTTGTACTTTTGCCCCGTCGTAGCCCCATCCACTCCTTCAAAACCCCACCCGGTTACGGCCAAACAATAACGGATGCCGACTAAAAAAGCTGACGTCGACACCGTAGTTTGGGAGAGATATTGTGTTGCCGGCACTTGACACAGTAGTGCCACTGAACTGCCACCTTGCATTCCGAAAATGGATATTCTATTTTGAGAACAAGTAGAACATCCAGCTCGTAGCAGTGAGATAACCTTAAAGGGTTTTGGTACATTTTGTAGGACACACAGCACAATGTCAACAGATTTACATTAAACTTACACAGTTTGGAGATAATGATGGTAGAAAGCTTGCCTTAAAATGTTACTTTGCTGAAGTGCTGTAGGTTTTGTGAAATGAGTAAAACAATGCAAAGAAAAGTTATTTTTCGTTTCTGGAGACGAAAATTATTTTAGCATGTCAAACGTTTTTACGATGGCTGGTTGGTTTGCTGTTCTATCGTGTACGATGTCCGTCCACGAAACAAAACAAAAATCGCTGGTAGTTTCTAGTGTGATACCCGTGCGTTTTGGTCGATACACTAAATTAATGTATATACCTATACATCATTTATTGTAAGACTGATATTATTCCCAAAGCGCGAATGAATTCATTTGGACACCGTTTTCGGCCACTATAAAATTCATTGCCTGAGAACTCGTGTGTTTAAGCGTTCAACAGTCAGACGATCTGTCATGTTCCCCTGTGGAATATTGGCGCCGATGTTTTCCCGCCTTTAAGCGGTTACAAAGTTGTACAATTTTCACACCGAGTCACTCTGGATTGTGTTATTAGACAAGCATGACGATAACATGGAGGCCTTGATTATAACTGCAATCTGAGAACAAACAACTCTCGTTATTTAACGATATGCGTCCCTTGGTACGGCACTTTCATTTATGATTTTTGTTATAGAAAATGTGTAAACACGGAAATATGTCCCCGAGGATAACACTCCCACTAGTTATTGCTGCGTGTTGTTATATTTTCAAATCCCATTTATCGGTTTATTTCAGTTTGCATTAAAAGACATTGGACATATCTTTGTTCGGCTTTGCAAACAATCTTTTTTTTTAATCGCAGAGTGACAAGTAGAAAACTCGAACTTGCAAAACACAAATAGCCGTTGGAAATTACCCAAATCTTTGACGTCACATGTTGCTTACGGGCAAGTTTTTAAATCCGTGACGCTGTGCGTGCCCCGTACCGTATCTGCTGTCAGAAATTGTGTTTGTTTAAAGCTCCGCTTTCGGTTTTATTGGTTTAAGTGTGAGGTTCTCTGAATTGAATAGAACACGAATTACAGATGCATAATTACCCCCAGAGTATGCGACCCGCTTTAATATTTGTTGGATTGACGTCCATATAGATATATATTTTTTTTTCTGAAGTGAACCAACGAAAACATTGGCACACCATTGCTTGGTGTGCTTGGTGTTAAATCAAATACGCATGTTTGTAATGTGGCAAGCTATCAACACTACAACGATGTGTTTAAGGTGGTTGAACATGCTAGGGACAGTTTCAATTAAGGTTTGGCAGTGGTGTATGCGATGATTGTTTTCCCATTAGGAGGGGGGATGTAACATTGTGAAATAACAGTTGATTCAATCGATTGATGGAAAGGTTGACTGAGGGTAAACGTTCCGGCAATTCTCTACTCCATTCCTTGATGCACTGCAGCTTTCCTTGTTTTCCAAACCGTTTAAATACTTCAGAAATGAATGCCCGTAAAAACATACACATTGTGAAACACTATAGCTGTTGATACTATTTTATTTTAAAATTATTTTGAGAAAGGTTTTCGACCTTATTTGGTTTGGACAAATTGTTCACTCAAAAATATTTGATTTTGCTGAGGGTTGGTGTCCGTTCGCGAACGCCGCAGCCATAGATGCGTTGCTGTCAACCGCTTTCACCTCGCTTAACGTTGATGGATATGACGTTCTTGTTATCTGTAAATCCTTCAGTATGAGCAAGAGGTTCGTGTTACCGTGGTGGCCATTTTCTATAAACGGGTATAGTTCACCAACGATATCCTCATTCTATAATCAAATAGTATAAGCTCTTATACGAGTTGGTCTCGTTTTGTTTTTCTTCTTTCTTTCAAAAAATATTATCTAACCGCACCTTATCTTGATTCAAGTAGCGTAAGCTTACCAGTCAAAAACAGCACGACTTTAAAACTGTACTGGTCGCCGAATTCGAGTGACAGGTATTAACAAACATTTGATATCAGCATGGCGGTTTCATACTTTAACAAAACTCTCAGCTTTACTTAAATGAAAACATGCTGGGTGGCAGCTTTACTAAAGTGAATAAAATGCCGAATATTGGCAATCATTTCCACTGCATTGCCAGCAATGTACCTTCTCCGTTATAAGATGCGACAATCAATTCCAACGACATGTGAAAGACATATTGAAGCAGACGTAGTGTCAGGATGGTTTCAATTTCTTACACATTCAAACGCAATCACGGGCCGAGAAGTAACTAATCTGAAACAACTCAGTCAATAATGTTTTTACCCATACACCGATGTGTGTTAGCACTGTATACTCAGTACTTTCCCGAGTCATGTGAACAAAATATCACAGGCATGTTACTCGGGTGGGATTCTAACCCACGACCCTTGCAATTATAGAGCAGTGTGTTACCAACTAGACTACCGAGGTTGCCCGATAGCTAGAGGCAGTTCGAATCCTATGTTTTGGCAGCGGGTACCGCAACGATAATAAGAGATGTTAAATTTGCATCGGGGATAAAGAATATTAATTTTGGTTTTTACACAAATTGATACGTTTTGCATAAACGCACACTTCACAATAGCCGTTTTTACAAAGCCACGCGCATTAAAGATTATATATAATTTGTTTTTACAATAACAGCAGAAAAGAAATCGTGGGAAAAAGCTATTGAATAAATATATGAAATTATGTATTCACAAAAGATGGAAACATACGCGGTACAATGCAACTCACATCAGTAATTCGCCGTCATTCACACAAAACTCGAGACCTCAGCTGTATTTGGCGTTGTATGTATAGGCACAGTCCTTTTATCATTTTTAAAGTACGAAGCGAAAGTGCAGCTCGAATAAAATAGAATGAATGAATTTCAGTTCTTTCTCATGAATTGCAAGCTGAATTGTCAGCTCTGCCGTTGAGCTATTCACAAGGATCGGATTCAGATGCTTGTACTTTGTCATTTGTACAGGATGCCCTGTCTCAACATAGGCCCTTTTCGAAACCAAGACTTCAGCTTTGGATTCGGGTTCAGATTCGTTCTCTCGTCTGGAGCCATGAGCACGTACGCAAAACACGTGCAATTGTCAGAACAACCGCGGGGCCACGCTAGCCTGAGCCGAGTCTTGAGCCGAAGTCGTGGTTTCGAAAAGGGCCAAAGGGTAATCTCCAAACACAATTTGGAATTGGGTTGACAATGCTTAGAAACGTCTGGATACCAGACACTGACTAGTCTCTGACCTGTGACCGTTTCCCACAAGAGAGATTTTGGCTACGGCTCTGGCAAGGTCAGCGTGTACTAAAATATCAGAGTCACAGCCAATAGCAAACTACAATTATTCAACAATAAAGCATGACCTCTCGACGCCGCTCGCGTCACAGTCTGTCATGGTAAAGTACGGTATGCTGAGAGAATGGCAATTGGTAAATTTGTTAACAGAATATTGCACCACTATTCGAAATAAATCTTCAGCCCGGGGAGGGAACCATGTCCATTGCCACATGCCTTGATTTCCCTTGAATGCCCCAACTAACAACTAACAATTTCTCCATAGAACTGCCCTTTACCAATGAGACAAAACGCGATGATGCCCTTGCCATTTACAACAAACGAAACATCAGGCCTGAAGGTTACACTTCATCCAGTAAACCCAATTCTTTGATCTCCCAAATCAAATCAAAATGGCTATTTCTCTCAAGTGTAAAACACAGTTTGTGCTGTAAAGCATCCTCTGTTCAGCGCACAAAAGTCACGTAATTTCCCCCACATATCCGCATGGTAGTCGTTGAATTTAAAGGTCACACACTACGCGCTCTTTTAACGGCCGTCCGGCACATCCCTAGCTCGTGGCGAGTTACGTTTACATGACAATTTAATTAATGTTTTCATAACACATTGGCAAAACAAACATCATCTCATAGTATCGATCCTATAACGTTTATGAGGTCATTTAACCCCATACATGAATCTGACTCGTGTGTGGAATGAGCGCGTTCATAAATGAGAGACTCTTCACTGTGTTTTTTCAGTACTCTATGACTCAGGTGGGCTGAGCAAGCTTCTACTTTAACCATGGAGGAACTTTAACCTTGCAAAAATGAAATTATGAAAACCGGCTCTTGGAATAATGCGCTCCGGGATGACGGTTCACCAATTACATATTTAATTGGAATTGTATGTGCTATTTATAGACACCAGTCCATCAATTAGTGAACCGATTTACGTGACTAGCAAACAGTTAATGCTTGTGTTTCGTTTCCCAAATAACTCTGTGTACGACTAACTCAAACAAAAAAAAGTATTCGAACCGTATTGTAGTTGCTGTAACGATATTTTGGGCAGGTATTAAAAATAAAATTGAAAACTTTATTATGTTTCTCTTATTCTATTTGGTGGGTCAAAAATTGACGGGCAATAATTATGAGGGGTGGCTCGCCCCCCCCCCCCCCCAACCTACGCCACTCTGGGGTGGCTTGGGAATTGTTGGTGTGGCAGATTCCACGCCCAACAAATGATAGCAGTGTCTCTGGCATCGTATAGAAACATGAACTGCACAGATGTTATAAATTTGATTTAGAGTTAACCGAGTGCTTGGAACATGCTGGGGTATCGCGGGGTAGTATACTGATACCTCATAAGATAACGCGGTAAATTCAAGACTCCTCACGACTGACGTGACTGTAGACAAGACTGGACGACACAGTGGTGCAAAACAGACGAGACAATGCCAGACCATTGGGGGTTCAAATACAGACCAACACGAACATCAACGTAACATTCATACACAGAGACAGCAGACAGTATTCCCTGTACAGTTTTCAATTATGTGTTTACGTATTTCTAAATGAAATTGCAAATGAAAGTCCTTCAGGCATCACGTCAACAGATTGAGAAACAGGAGAACTTTAACAAGACGGGAATCACTTAGGACCATCTTCACAAACCTCACGATAATTGTATTATTGTTCCTCGACAATGGACCACGCAATTGCGACTTGTGTAACATTATCCCCAGATAGGAATGAATTATACTTCTTTGTTCTCATCATTAAAACGTACGTAGTGACCATGAATTATAAAATAATGAGACAACAGTTGTGACGTACAAAGAAGGGTTTCTATGGTAAATAACCATTATATTTGTTTACCTCGGGGCGTTTACACGAGAGTCCTAAATAGTGGAACTGTGCAGTGTGCAAAAAAAATCATAGTTTAATAACAGTTAACAAATTGCCATACTGTTCGTCATTAAAGGCACTTGACACCTTTTCTCGCTATGCATAACATTTCAAATCTGTGAAAATTTGTACTCAACTGGTCATCGAAGTTGGATGAGACTGGTGAAAAAAAAAACTGATTGCACAAATTGGTGTGATTTCAGATGCTTAGAGGCTTTTACATTAGGCGCTTTACAAATGTCTTATTATTATTATTATGATAAAAGGATTCAGGCCTGAAGAGTGAGAAATTACATTTACTCTACAAAGCTACGTAACTGCAGAGAGAGCCATTTCTAACAATGTTTTATACTACCAACAGCTTTGCATTGCTCTATACGCCAATAACTAGTTTGAGTAATTACCAAAAGTGTCCAGTGCCTTTAAAATAAATACCGCACAACAAGACGTCTATATCGCAGCGATACTGTTTTACTCACGCGCGGCTGCTATCCCGTCCAAGGGCAACCTCATCTATTAAATAGAACTAACAAACAATGCGGTTAATTAACGCACAAACCTTGGCACCTGACTGTATTGACGTCCACGTAATAGCTAAATATTTCCAACCGCAGCTGAGTTCCGAATCACGGATTCGGATGATGCGCGTAACTTGAACGCATAACTCCCGAGCTACCGGAGTGCGTTACCAACGACAGTAAACTCAGTTCGATTTTGGACATTCACATGGGTTTGTGTCCTAATTCTTTAGTTAACTTTGGTGAAATTGACTGAAAGCAAACATTGTAAAGTATTGGTAATGGATTTCTTCAAATTGTATTTGGCGGTTCTTCCCAACGTTTCTGGATTGGTTACCAAACGCACACGTGTAAAGCATAAGGTTCTTCTAGACAAACGACTTAGGCTTGGCCTCTGGCTTAGGCTTGGGCTCCGGCCTAAGCCCCGTCAAAACAGTTTAAACGTGCGCATTTTGGATTCAAATAGCCGATTCAAAAGGGGGTAATAGATTAGTACACGATGAATAATATTGGAACAAAATTCTCGGTAAACACTGAATAAATGCTATTAATAATACCTCGAATGTAGTTATCAGTGGTACAAGATGGTGGCATAATCTCAATGGAACAGGAATACTTACAGAGCAAAGCGTTTTTTCCGTAGACGTGTAACAACCCAATGGGAAATGTACATAGGCCTATTAATACTCAAAGTAATTTTGTAAGTAACATTATCATGTTGTAAAATGTGCTGTGAATATTTAGTTTGTGACATTTCTTCCAACTTATTTGAATGATGGTCATTAAATAAAGTAAGACTGTTGTGATGGACCGAATCACTGTCTCGTTTTAAAACAATCAGGATGAACAGAGTAATTGTTTTGCTTTTAAAAAACAAAAGGCCATAATGTCTGTGGTCTGTGTGTATCTTTGTATTCCTGCACTTGGTTGTGTGTAAAAATCATTGTCATTCAAACTACACCACGATGCTTTGTTTATTTTAGGACCTTATTGAAAGGAAGGAGATATAAATGAGGTCATATTTGACGTACAACAAACGTGAATTGAGTTTGAAGTTTCGGGCGACGTTATCTTGGTTTTGCTATATTTCCAACAATCTCAGTTTCGACTGGATGCAGATATTTCTTTGTCTTGTTTTTATTTGGGCGGGAAGGAGAACATTCTCGAGGTGTAAGTGGATTTAATCAGAAATCCAATTGAAGTAGATTTTTAAATTTCTCTCTGCTTGTGTATACAGTAATCAAATCAATGTATTTTATAAATCACACGCTGTGTGACGTATGTTCACTTGGGTTAATGCACTATTTCCATGCAACTTCAAGATGAATGTGGTGATCTTGTCTAATTTAGTGGTGTAATATTAAATACAACAGAGATATTACAGAAGTGGATTACCAGAGGCAAGTACTGTCTTGTAGAAATATATAACAATTCAAAAATGACAATTGCGTTCGTCACACTATTTTGTTTTAGATAAACATGAGACGGTGGTAGACTAGTGCCACAATTCTCATCTCGCAAACGCATAATCAATGCATTGTCAAGGACTCATTTGACGAAATTTTAGTGTATAAACCCAAGATGATAAACTTATTCCTTAGTAACACTTCATTGAGGACTTTAACAACTCAAATTAGGACTTAACCAACTTCAAAAAAGACTTTACTAACAGACTTCATTTAAGAGTTTTTTAATACCAACTTCAATTAAGACTTTAACAACAATCGTTGCAAATTCAAAGCCCATCTTCTTGTTCGAGGTTGTCACACGGTTATTGACTGCGAAACACACCACATTCTCTTTGCATACTTAAAGTCACTGGACACCTTTGGTTATTGTCAAAGACCAGTATTCTCACAAATTTGTTCAAATTTTGACTTAGTTGGTCATGGAAGTTGCAAGATTAGAGAAAAAGTACCCTTTGCAAAAATTTGAGTGCTTTCAGATGTAAGGCCTGAAATCTTTTATACATCAGCAGCTCCCCATTGCTCGTTACCTATGCTACAAATTATTTTGGGTAATTACCAAAGGTGTCCTTCCTTTAATGAACTACCGTATAACATTTCGTATCTATACGACAACCGATAAGAATGCCCCTTGTGTGACTGAGGTCCCATTATGTATTACCTATCTCCCAATGCCACCAATCAAGTATAGATTACTCCTCATCTTGTTGAGTTGTATTGGATTTATTTGAAGGACATGTTTTGAGGAAGACCTAGTTTAACTTCAAGGTAACCGCCGCATCTCTCCCTGTGTGAGGTATAATTGTAGCCACATGTGCGCATGAGTATATGATTTAATTTGGGAAGCAATAAAACAGTATAGTATACGTACATTTTTCGAAAAGTCTCTCTGAGTATTTGATTTGATTCGTTGTTATTTATTCTTGTCCGACCAAGCTTGATTTATGAGCCTACTATGATTAGCATCAGCCATTTGTGCATGGGTTTTTAAGCAAAGCGATTACGGATAACTGTAGATACACACACACCTCAAACCTTATTTATTGATACCTAACCATACAATGCCTCAAATCCCACAAACAGATAACTGGTACTCAACAGAAAGGATTATTGACATCCATCTAAAGTGATTTTAGTTTGAGCATAGACAATATTTAAACAATTTTTAACATTCGTTGACGTCATCTCACCGTCACCCTTGCGACAAAACGATGCGACAAAGACCACGCGCCTCGCATCGGATTGGCCAATCAACAACATTCCTTTGACCCACTACATGACGTAATGTGGTTTTGTTTGAATCCCTCAGGCTACCTATATTTTTAGCTAATCATTGCTATTTCAACTGGTAATTTCAGTAATGATAAAACCACACGTTTTCGACAAAGGAGCATAGCTCAATAGACCGCATGTAGCCACCATGGTCTTGTTCCATGTATCCCGAAAACAGTAAGTAATGCTATCATTCGTTGCATAAGAAAGAACCAGACTATTTCCCTTACAGCCTCGGCTCGGTAACACTGATTTGAATTGGCTAAAAATTGCCAGATAAATCGCTAACCATTTTGTTGGCCTTTAAATTCATCACCAGTCATATGGAAATGTTACCGAACCACAGAGCTGGTCAGATCGTGCAGAATCGCGCTGCTTATAATAGCCCTGAAAAAACATTATTGAGACTGACCGCCTATATACAATTCGCCTAACCAAGTAAGCATAATGCGCGTTTGGGTCTGAGTTTTTTCTCTTCCACAATGGGACCGTTTAGAATTGCAATGATTTCATGCGAACACAACTTATTGCCCTATCAACAACAAAAATTATCCAATAAATGGACTCGTCAGATTCGGTTCAAATGCACTTATGATTAACGGCAGGTCGAGAATAGTACCTTCATGCAGGGGTTTCCTTATGTGACAATATATTGAAATTTGGGTGTCTAGCTACCAGGGCCCAATTAGAGCTGCATAAAAGTTACGTGTACAATTTCAGCCATTTTCTCGTCATTTTTGCTAAACAGGGAACTGTTAAGCAATATGCTCTGCCTAAGCAGCTCTGTCCTCCAAATGCCTCACCTAAAAAGTTTCCTGAACTGAATGTTTTAAAACTACTATACAAGGTGCGCCCAAATCGTGTTCATCACCTCCATTTCAAAACCTCAAGTTCCATTTAAAATAACGGATTGTTAGTAATGCTTTTTCTGAATTTGCGTCTACATCTATGGCTACGGCTGTTGCTAAGGGTGTTGCTTAGGACATACTATACCCCCAACGCATGATGACGAGGACCTCTAGCTGTAGCCATATATTAGGCGCTAATTCGGACTCGGCCTGAGTTTGCACTTTGAAGCCGCTATAATAATTGTAAGAGGTTGATTTAAATGTGTAGTTGAACAATTTAATCCCGCCAAATCTGACGATAAACAAAGTTGCAAGTACATCAACAACGTTATTGTCTCTCATGTTTTCGCTCTTCTCGGTCGATTGTTGATCCATGATATTAATCAATAGCACAAACTCGGAAAGCCAATTTAGGATGTTTCTGCTTTCCGAAAAAGAAGACAAAAAATTGTCGATATGTCAAAGGGAGTGGCGTGTGTCAAAATTGGTTATATCCATTTCCCATATAGTGGCTATGTCCTTAGAGCTAGATTGTAATTAAGCCGTGTTCCTTAAAGCTATTTACCCCGTTCTCAGCGTCTGTGAGCGAGGAGACTATCGAAGGTTTTATCATCTGTGGGGGCTTGCCACGACGTGCGGAGTTCCCTCAACCTATCCTTGGTAAGTTTAGAAGAGCACAAGAGGTCTCGGGAGTGCATCGGGAAAAACAAAGCCGCGAGCTCGCAGTGTTTTCCTCCCAAACAGAACCTCTCGTATGGAATAATGGACTCCAGTCTGTCCCAGAAAGAAGAAGAAAGATGCACTTCCTGGGGGCTGGGATAACATTACCGTACATTTAGCATCATCCCCGTCTTGTCTTTTAAAAACAACACTTCTTTACCGTCTCAACTGGTTCTTATTTATGCCCCTGACTCGGCTCCAGATATAGCATTGCAGACCTGGCGGCTTTTTAAACAATCGTGTTGGAAAAAAACCTTCTTAAAAATGGAAGAACACAATATTTACCAGGTGTAAGTTTCCTACGTGAGTTCTTATATCTTGGCAAGGATGAGATTGTTGGTTTTACAAGACAACTCAAACAAAATACCCCACGTCATTAACCACACACACCATATTCGCTTGGATTATTATAATTATACAACTCATCCCTGCAAAACTAAGGTTGCTTGAATTCGAAAACAACAAAAGTGGTGCAAAACTGGAACGCTATAGTTGTCACACTTCTTTTTATTTAACAAAGTTGCAACCAATTCAATACGGTTTTGCATTTGCTTTAAACTGTCCTACCGCCAGAATGCAGGTGATCAAACGCTTAAAGCCCTCGATACCAAATATGAAAGCATATGATAAAACATTTCTAATCACTCATTGTCATTTTTGTTCTACGTGGGCACTGACCAAGGCTATAGGTTTCTTATGGATAGAGGCAACCGGTGTATGTAGGTTAAACGGTTTGGGTGTTACACACAAGCAGCTGTTTAAACATTTCAATGAGAGTGAAATATGAGACACGTAATAATTCTGATTAAATATTTGACGATTATAAACAAAAAGGGGGCATTTAATTTTTTTCATATTACACTCTATTGTACACACCATGTATAGTGAAAGAGGCAAATGCAACATTTGAAGCAATATGAATGAACACAAACTTCGATTCAAGAGCTACCGTGCAAAACATTTTTAAGAACAAAAATAAAATGTTAAAAAACACGGCCCAATTTTCGTATAGCTCTGCTGCTGAATTTAAAATTGGCCAACACAATTAGTTTTGTGTTATTTAAACACCCTATGGTATCAATTTTGATTCTCTCATGGGTATCTATTTGTGTCAACACCCGTGGTGTCAGTCTGAACGCTCAGTTTTTGCAGTGATGCTGGGAAGATGTTTTCTTCTCTTTCGAAATCTTTCTTCGCGGTGATGCTGCATCGCGCGACGTCTTTCCACTTCAACACTCCCAAGGCTGTGCGTTTCACTTGACTGTACATACAAAGATGTCAAGATCGCTCTTTGTGACATAACATTTTTAACGAGGCAATATTAGTGAAGTAGATTGCCTGGATGGTCGCCACCTGCGTCTCAGGATTTCATTTCAGAACGGTACAGACCAGAAACACCGGCAGAGACGCAAATACCGTGACAAAAAAAATCTTAAATTTGTTAATATTGAATGGTCATAAATTTGTCTAAGCTAAGGTACAGTGGTGGTGAATATGGGTTTACTTGGGGTTTTCAATATTGCTACTGGCATACTGGTTACAGACTGCGCAAAACCACATTGTGGAGCACTGCTACATAAATGGGTTTTATTATAACTAAAACAAATTAGCTGGCTTGTCTTTAAACCTATTATGAAGCGCTTTAAGACGCCAATAGATAACTGATAGGTAGAAGTACAACGGGGAATGGAAGGCGAAACCCAAGTCATATCCATCGTAGCCCACACCAACTAACAACCTAACGGGGTTCCATGGTATATACCTATAATTAAGTCTAGAGATAACCGGGATTCTTCGTTTGACATTAATGTAGCGATGGACCCCTCAACGACTGATGTATCAACCTCAATCACCCTGCTTGATCAACTTGTCTGAATTGAACCTCCAGGGATATTGGCTCATTATTAATAGTATGTCTACCAAGATGCACAATTAAAGCTTAACATGTGATCTGCTTAACCCCTTTAAGAGGTGCCAAATAACACGGTCTGATAAGCGCATCCACACTCAGTGTACTGCCATTACGTTATTTATGTTAATGAACCCATTATCCACCAAACCAGCTCGCCACATCTTTTATTTAATGTGAAGTCTAACAGAAAAAGACCAAGTTAATACATTTATGAATCCATCAATGAGCGACACCTGAGTGTGGCACGAGACCTTAATTTAGCATGGTACTATCAATTATAACAGCATCTCTGTTCCTAAATAGCCCAAACATTTTACCCTAGCATGGCACCTAAATGTTACGACAAAGTAGCAACTGACCTCAAACTCTCTACCTACGGAGCCACAACAGTGCACCCAAAACTCGAACCAAAATGTAAACCAACAAGCCCGTGGCACACTACGGTATATATGGGGAATACTTTTGGACCGGGCTACATTTTAGGTATGGGTTCGCACAACTTGAAGTTCAGCCTACACCAAGGTGCTGCACACCCAACCAACCGACACCTACAGCAGTGCATGTCATTGAATTGTTGCAATGATGTTTGTTATCTAGGAATGGCAGAAAGTCCGCAATGCGAACAATTAGCTATAGCATCTATATCTGAGCGTATGCAGGCAATACCAAACTTACTACATTTCTTGAAACATTGTTAATTTTACTACCGTCGAGTTTTGATAGAACATGCCTAAATTCCAGCATGAAACATATACGTTTTCTTCACAAAAATTCTTTGCTTGAATTTGATCAAAAAAGTCTTCAACTTTTTCAATCATGATTGCAAATGATGAAAGCATAATTTCTTTGACTTTGGACTCACAGTTTGCTTTAACGTCCTGTCTTTACGATTGGGTGAGCCAAAGCTGGGAGGCTGAGATGGCGATATAAACAAGTACTTGCGTCTCCACATTGGCAGTGATTGATAACAGTTGTCTATTTATTCAAACAAACGGTTACATGAACCAAGCATTTACCTCGTTCATGGACGTTGGACTTTCTGCTTAATTAATAAACTAGAGTTGTGTTTGTACTTCGATGTACAGCGTCAATATGCCTACTCCGTTTTAGAAAGCGTTAGAGAAAGTGAAGTATTTAGCAATACCTTTTGGTCAATTAAAATTAAGCGAAAATTCACTGGGTCTCAGTACCCAAATTCCTCAAACAAAAAATTATTTCGGCCCTCAAAAACTCACAACATGCAAAGTGCACCTACACCATTTGCCTGTGATGCAGACGTTTAAAATAATAAACGTGGAATGAAGATGACAAAAATAAATCGGAAGAATGTTAAGAAAACAAACAAATGAGTCATCTCACGTCGATGTATAATAACTTTTATACGGGGCACAACGTCTTCAAAGTTCAGTCGGTGATCCATTTTAGCAAACCATTATTTCTCCGAATTGACGAGTGTGCTATAGGACAACAGCTGACACGAAAAAGAAATATTGTTTTGCTTTGACGAACAACCCAGTAATTTGTACACTGAAGCTTTCCAATTAACTAGACCTATATCAGGCTAATATAATTTGTAGTCCTTAGTGTCATTAAACACAACTCATACATCTTCATTACTGTAGAATTTAAGCAATGTAGTAAAAATTTAACTTGGACTTTCAATACAGCAATACTGGGTGGCACGTTTCTTCAAAAAATATTTTAACCATTCTGTTGGGTGAGTCTCTGCTTTGTTACTATTAACAGCTGGTTTAAACCAAATAATTAACGGATATGCATTTTGTTCAATTGTTAGCTTCAAGTTAAACAATATTCAAGGTGAAATAATTAATGTTTAATCCTTTGTGAGGGGAGGGACTACAGAAGAAAAACACCCAACAAAAGAAAAAATTGCATAAAACAACAACAACTGAACCAAAAATAGAAACATAAACATCGAACTTTATTCCAATACAAGAACAAAGGCAAGTAAACATATACAGCCATCCCTTTTTGGGTTATGCTTCCTTAGTGTTCCCGTGTACAGAGGTAAATGTTTGTGTAAAAACTGTACAAACATCCGGCCTGTACTTTTGTTGTTTTAACCTTTAATGGGTAAAAAAACAAATTAAATATTCTTTATCCCCGATGCAAATTTAACATCTATTATATCGTTGCGGTACCCGCTGCCAAAACATAGGATTCGAACTGCCTCTAGCTGCCGGGCAACCTCGGTAGTCTAGTTGGTAAGACACTGCTCTAGAATTGCAAGGGTAGTGGGTTCGAACGAATCCCACCCGAGTAACATGCCTGTGATATCGCAGGACTCGGGAAAGTACTGAGTATATAGTGCTAACACACATCGGTGTATGGGTAAAAAACAAAATAAATATTCTTTAAAAAAGAGTTTCATCAATATTAGTATTCTAGAACCACGCTCAGAAACGTAAGATCAGACAGTTGTTTACTCTAGCCATGCTGTAAACAACAAATATGGCTTCAACTATACTGACCACTGCTCCCATTCTCTTACTACATTTTTGAACTCAACTTGTTGTCAGTCAAGATCTCACAAGCCCCTTAGTGTCGTATCCGATTTCGGCAAGAACCTACCCACACACGATTGTCCGTACAATCAGATTAACAAGCGGCCTGTCTTTTTTCCTTCCTAACTCCAATTTGAGGTTGAATAATTTCACCCAAGGGGACCTGGTTTTCAGAAGTGAATAAAAATTCCATTTCAAACCCGTGGTTTTTATATTAGAAAATGGCTTGTCGCGGGAGAAAATCCAGACTTCTGGTCTAATGTGTTCCTTTCGAATTTTGGGAGAGTATTCTATCGGGAAAACTGCAGCATTACATTTAGATGTCTCGGGGCTGGCAAATTGGAATAAGTACGACGTCAGAAAGAGTTCGGGTGAAGGTATCACGGAAATATCAGCACGACACTTACTAGGAAACCTGGACACAATACCATTAATTGTAACTCTTATTTACGGTTAGAGCTTTTTTGGATATGTGTGCCCTTGTGTATACAGGTGCACTTCTGACAATCCTAATGTTTGTCCTCAAAACATATGGCTGGCTGGATGAATGGAAGCATCTGCTCAGACACCAGTTGAAGTGTGTTTGTCAAAAAAATAATAAATGCTCCCTGGTAGCACATGTGATGACATTACCATTGACATGACATTAATGTTGGAAATATATACAGGTACCTACAACGGAGAGATACCATGTGAAGCTCCATAGTGCATGCGTAATGTTGGACACGCGGCTATAGCAAGGGGAGATACTGCATGCTTAATTTCATATATATTATTTGTACATTTGTATCTAGACTTATGTGATTGGGGCATGTGTTTTAAAGACATATATATTTATTTGTTTCGTTTTGTGTAGCCCCATATAAGTTCTCAATGAACTGTTCTCCCCTAACTGTTCTCCCCTGGCTACATATACACCGGATTAAAATACAAAAACAGCTACAAATTGGCTGAATGAACTCATAGAATTCTAAGAAGCACATAATTGTTGAGGCTAAAGAAGAAGAAACTCTAACAATCATAAAAGCAGGCGCTCGGAAAAGGTATGATACAGGAGGATTAAAACACAACCATGCTACAAATCAAATGCATCAGAAAACATTTATAGCAGTGAGGGCAAATGTTATTCATTCTTCGTCTTTTTTCTTTTCTTTTTCCGAATGACAAACATTTTCCCCATGAGTAACAGCTTATTAGTAAATTCCTCCCCAATCATTATTCTAGACTGAAGGCTTGAAGGACGCATTCTATAAGCACTCGGTCGATAAATAAAAACTGAAATCACTTGATGGAACACGCGTCCGCCCATGTTCAAAATTATTGACAGTTTGCCTGACAACTCGAGCGGCATGGTCGAATGATAACTCTTTGGCGCCCGTCACCTCACAAATCAGCCGCTAAATGACCAGCGGGCATAATCAACCACCCCTTGTGTCCCTACTCATGTCAGATTTCCCCCGGAACTTAAACAGCTGTTTAACAACATGCAGTCTGAAAACTAGCCCACAGGTAAAACCCCCCTCCTCGGAAAAATTGAGAAAATTAGGAGGAAGAAGAAAAAAGTGCCTCCTTGACGGCTTGCGTCGTCCAGGGTCTTTTCATTACACGGGACTCAATACAGAACAGTGTCCCTCAGCTTGCGCGTGTCCGACACCTAGTGTAAATCCGGCGTGTCTGCAGCAGACACAAGTGAGGATTATTCCGAAAGGAAACTTGGAACCTCCTCCGGACCAAACAACAACAAACTCCCCGAGCAATTGAATGCCGACATATCCGATGGCCCATGGGCAAACAACATCCCTTTACGGTCTCGCTGATCCCGCACTATAGAGACAACTTTGAACTTTATGTTCAAGCTTTTACTCTCGTGTCCAACAATATTTCATTTCTGAACCGTCTCCGTGGGAGATTTTTAAATATATTTTCGCGCTATTGTTGGGTGGGTCGAAGCCTGAAACTCGAAACCCGTGTGTTATTGTAAAACCGCTTTCAGTAATTTCGGTACATAAATATTATTTTATATTAATTTTTACTTGCCACGTATCCTATATCAAAGCGTCTATACATAAGCCCTAAATACGAAAGATGTCACTATATTGCATAACAAATGTGCGTAAACATAGCCTCCACATTCTGCCTGAAACGCTGCAAGCAAATAAGTTTTACAATTAAAGTTTAAACTTGGCTAGACTACTGATGACCCCTCACGAGCGACTGTGCCACGCTGTACCAACTGGTTTGTGCGTTAACGCCGAGTAGCCTTACTTATCACTAAACTGAACACCGCACAGGGTCACAGTCTCCCCAAACCAAGAATATTATGACGATGATGTTAGGTGATTTGGTCATTAAAAATAATGTTCTTCTAGTGGCTTCCTCAATGTATTTCTTTTATATGCACAGTATATTATTCTTACTTTTTCAAGAAAGATTATCATACAGGCCTACATGACTACATTTTCAGTTCTTTACACGGTAAAATTTCAGCGCTTCAGGGAGTTATTTGCAAGAGGCTACCGTTGAAATTGAAATAGTTTGGTGTTTTGTGGTACCAAGGGACTTTGCCTGTTCCAGCTGAAGTAGCTCATGGTCGTTGCAAAGCAACAACGGACCATCTTACTGCACCCTGGGCAGCACAGTCCTCTCCACTCCAAGCTGTAAGGCCTCCGGCTTCGACGCAATAGTGTTTCATTAAAGCCAGCATAACGTATATGTACCGTCATAACAAACACGATCACAGTGTACTTTTCAACCCGTGTCCACGCGCAACCTAAACCTTTTCGCAGCTTTCTTTAAATATATGATTTCCTCACAGGACGTCTTTCTTAATCCCTGTATTGAGAAGCTTTTAAAAATAATGTCTTGGATCAACACATTGTTTATTGACGGTGGTAAATGAAGCTGTTGGCTTACTCATCTCAACCTCGAACCCACTGCATAATTGTCAACGGGGAGCACTGCACTTCTGATGTTTGCACGCTTTTCCATCCAGCATGAAGTATGATATTATATCATCAGGGGGAGGGTTAGCATAATATTAAAGTGCCGGATACCTTAGGGTACTCGTGTACTGTCTCAAGAAAAAACCTCGTGTGAATATATTATTAACCGGGTTAATTTGCAAAACTCTTGAGCTTAAGGCAAGCACAGATATAGTATGCTGGTCATTATATCATTGAATGAGGGGGGGGGGGCAGGTTTTGCCAAAGGCAAAACATTCTGAAGTGCAGGAAATGTTCCATGCTTATTATGTAAAATCGGTCTACCGTTAATCAAACGAAATACGATAGCATGGACAGAAAAGCTTGTACGATGCATGAAAAGCTCATGTTGGTAAGTCCGTTGTTATGTGCGTATTCCCACAGCCAGGCATCTGCAAAATGCCCCACACGAATTCCCCTTGGATGGAGTGTCAATGTTCACTGGGATCGATGACGTAGGCGGAACTGTTGGATTGTGAAAAACATGAATGTTGTCTTAAAGTACTTTGGCATGTAGGGAACCTCCTTGAAGGGTCTTTTCGTGTGGCGCCTCTGGCCCAGGCTTATAGGCAGCGGGTCGAGCTCCTTGCCAGTCACACTAAAGCCGCGTTGTTGCTTGCTTGGTGATTCAAAGATTTGTCATTTAATTTATCCAACAAGACAGGATCCCCGGAATGAGTTTGTTTACAAACCGTCATGTCTTCACGTGTTCACATGGTTAAATCAATACATGACTCCCAACCAATGCCTCAAAGAAGTAAAGTCATTGATGAGGATACATTAAAGGTGGGTTGCAGACACTAATAAATTATGACAGTAGTTTGACATTGGTCTTTCACATAGGTTTGTGCAGCAAATTATGTTTCAATATTGGCCATTTGGGCATTCATTTCGGTTTGTACAGCAGTAATATATACCATCGTTTGAAATTGTGAGTTTTAGTGCAACAAGGGCGGTCTGTCTCGGCAGTCACGGGCGCACATTAATTTAGACAGATCGATATTTCATATTAAATCCTAAACCACAAATCCACATTTCTCGACTGTCAATGATGTAGTTTCCTTCTAAAGATTGAGTTAGCAGCGCTAACTTTGTATACCTATATACTTAATCGAGTAATTCATTACACGCCTTCCTGCGTTGCTGGTAATGCCCATACGCATCGTCGCTGAACAAATGACTTCTTAATAATGTTCCATCCATTAACTTCCTCGGATTTAAATGGGTATGATCAAACCACATTGACGTTAAATGAAAAGACTAATAGGTGGAGAGGCCACTCTTGACTATACTATAGCCTTATACATGGAAACAAACGGGAACGAGGTGACATGCCTCTAATCAAATTAACCTTTTGTCTATTTAAATTAGGTGTGGAACGTACATGCGATGTCACTTAGTTGAGATACCGCGGAGTGTGTTACGCCATTTCCCCCTGGAATCAGTTTCTCAATACTAACATTGCATAAACAGTTCTAATCAATTACGTAACCTATACTGCAACATCAATTATTTACAAAAACCCGACGGTGCGTAAAATGACAAATGGGTGTAGAATATTTTAACAGTCTCGCATCTTATGTCCACATTGATTTATTTTCAACTCTGCTTCCCCCACAACGAAAAAGGGTATCAGTCTCTGTGACTGACATGAGCGATGTCGCTACCCCACGGATGACTTCGTTCTATGCGCTCCGGTGGATGGAGTGAGAAGGAATATACGCAAGGGGAGTTCGACGGCGCAATCAGGGGACGCAAAAGGAATTCAGATAATTTACAGAGTAAACTGAAGTGAGAAGGACCCCGGCGGCATATCGGGCAATCTTAATTTGCCGATTTACCATAGAATTTGGTTTCACCAAAAAGCAATGGGGATATGTGCAGTCGAGCATCCATATATAGATCCTATTTTTAGAAAGTCATCTTCTAATACGAAACTACGTTCTGCCCCCAGGAGCCCATTACAGAGACCTCTCAAGATTATTTGGACAAGAAAAATTCCCCAAATTGGATATCCTTCCGAAGTGTTGTACAAAATAAGTAGCTCTCAACTGAAGTGATTTCTCATGCTGTTTGAGTTTAAAGTAATCGCTGAAGATGTTTTTAATCCGGCATTCACGGCTTCAATTTAGTGGAGGTATTTTGTTCTTGTGGTCAAGGCTTATATTTCCAATGTGAGGGGAGTCACTTCCAGTCACGTTACGCTGTTATTTAGGTAAGACAGCTAAATTGAATCCGGCGTGATTTGGGCTGATCGCGGGAAGCCGAGGCACGGTGTCGCGGTCACGAAGCTCTTCCTCTTGGCCTGGTTTAAGCTCGTGACAACAGCTCGTGAAGTTAGGCTTTACAAAGACAAATAATGATTCCTCGCCCAGATATTGTTGAACAACCATGTCCGTGTGTACCTCCCCAAGTAACACATTGCTGCAGTCCATATATATCATACTTGCAGAGCGAGCATGTATACAACTACAGTTGTGTAAACAAAACAGTGTGCTCATGTTCGGTACCTTGTGGGGACCAAGGACAAAACCAAAAGGATAAACAACTAAAGACCGGGGAGCCCCACAAGGAATTTTGGTATACAAAGTCTATATGTGAAACTGTTAAGTGCAAGGACAAAGGAACATAAAACAATGTTCATCAGAGATGCTTTTTAAGATTGTGTGGTCGCGGCTCATTTTTAATTGAGAGGTTCTGTCTCGTCATGTGATACTTTTGTCCTTGAGCAAGACACTTAACCATTGCTTCGTCCTTCGGATGAGACGTAAAGCCGTTGGTCCCTTGTGTTGTGTAACGCATGTAAAAGAACCCAGTGCACTTATCGAAAGAGAAGGGGTTCGCCCCGATGTTCCTGGCTGTGGCTGCTGTATGCGCCCTAGCACCTTGTAATCCCGTGGTGCTAACTAATTGGGTCTCCGATTTCATCAATGCAATAACCTATCTTTCTGAAAGTTTGTATTTACTCAGCGCCTTGAGTGCCTTGTTTGGTAGATACGTGCGCTATAAAGGACTTCGATATTATACTATATATTAAATTGTTCTGTGGTCTATTTCAGTATCAAAAATACAAATTGGCTTTAAATTTCCCAAGGGAAGTGTGACAGTCAATTTCATTCAAAAGATTTGTTTTCAAACACAAGCTAAGCGTTCCCTTTGATGTGATTGAGTGTTTCGCTTTGGGGCGATTGGGCGGCTCGGTTTAATGTTAAACTATAAATCCATGACACGCCTGATATAAACGGTCCTATTTCCTCGAATGGGGCAATGTGATATCAAATTTATGTAGGGCCAGATTATTTTACACAAAAAATCATACACGCCATACTTATTGCCGTCAAAATGACGGAAAAAACTGAATTTGAAAATCTTTGGGCAAACCAGCTAGCCGCCCCGGATTAGAATTGCTTCACCCGTGGACCTCTGGCAGTTCATAAAGTAGTAAATTTCTATTCGCCGGACAATATCCCCGGTTTACACATGTTGGGTATCGACCCAGGAGTGTGGTGTGACTGTTTTCTTTGACAGCCCTAACTGTAACGATCAGCAATTGACAAGAAGAAGTAGTGACAAGACAGTCAAGATGTTTAACGTCTGAAAAGGGTACACACATCTCTCAAATAGAGAGTGACATTTGACAGACAGTGCAACTACTACAGTTTCCCATCGATGGCTAAACGCATGTTATCCCATTTGCCAGTGAGCGTTTGCTCGCCTGCCAATTTCGATTGTAACTATTTAGAACATTAGACCAAGGACGAGTTGCAAATAACGGGACATTAGGTTGTAGCTTAATCATAGATTTTTTTCAAATGACCCATTTACAAACGATCATGCATGACGATATCTGGAAGGGAATCGATTTCAGGGATGCAGAGGAGTGGTGGCACGGGTCCTTACACAGCAAAGGAATTGGAGGAATCAGCCGTTTGTAAGACACTCTTCCCGCACTTCCCTGGTACAGAGTGCAAGGTTATGTCAAGTACTCTTATCTCAACGAGGCCTCTACGTGTACAGAATTACAAGAAAGGATCACTCAAAATAGTGAGCACAGAAAATGCAAATCAGGTTTTACTCCACGGTTATATATAATACAACGTTGATGAGTACAAAATGCATTAGAGCACTAGACTGATACCAATTAGTCAACCCGCGAAGCTAATTGGCTTCTGTTTAAGCTGGTTCCATTGAACCAATTCAGTTATATGCTGGAAACCGTCAGCTTTGTTTCTTAGGTTTTAAGTAGAAATTGAATTGCAGGGCTCGTTAGCCCAGGCCTATATATGTTCGCCGTGGACCACCGCATGTGTAGTACTCTTATGGCGTGTTTTGTTAGCGGGACAAGAGGTCCCTTCCGCCTCGAGTGGCCGGGATCAACGTTGATGGACTACCGAAGCAATGTTTACGATCGAACGGACCAGTCCTCGGCCCCCCACTCTTGGCGTAACTTTAAAGTGGCGAGGAAGACGAGAGCTGCCCGCATCACTTGCCTGTTCGCTCATGAAATATGCATCTAGTGTGGACTGCCACCGCCAGTCAAATTTTGCAAGGTGGTTTGTACGTCACAGTGACATTTCAGTTTCAACTGTGAAATACTGAAACGGTTTCTTTTTTGGGGGTGTCAGTAAAAACAAAAGTGGCACTTGAGGCCCTTTTTCTGACAACGCTCGCTCGCCGAGGTGAGAAATCAGATATTGGATTGCCCTAGTTTGTTCAGGACAAACATGTCACATTAACACATGAACAAGGCACTTGATGTGTTAAGAGACACTTGGAAATTTGGTAGTCTAAATATGTGGACGATTGGTTTGTTTGTTTCACTCGGATTATGACTACTATAGCAGGCCAGTTGTAATTTACATCACGGCATGGAACACAGTGACGAAATATCCACTCTGGGCTATGTTTAAGTGATGTTGCAATAGTCAAATTTACATGAAGGTTGAGACAAAGAATCTTCTAATATGTTATCACTTTCAGCTACGTACACCTGTGAAGAGATGGGGAAAAAATGGAAAGTAGAAGAAGAAGAAGAAGAAGAAGAAGTAGGCTAGGAAAAGTGGAAGAAGAAGAAGAAGAGATGACGTATAGGGGAAGATGACGACATACTGAGAGTAAAATGGTGACGTCACGAAATGACGTAGGCCTGTGTAGAGAATATAACCTATACGTTGTCTTGATATCTCAAGACATGGATGGCACCTACAGAACACCGTACGTTCTGTATTTTACAAGTTCTTGTGTATGGCCAGCAAGGGGTAGATCCTATTTCTCAGTTACAGTGACATTCATTGACGAGTCAAACAAGGTAATGTTCACAACACAGTGGACGCTCCCTATAGTTTCTTTCCACAATTTAACTCAGTGCCTATAAATGTCCTCTGTAAAGTAATAATGATTAAGCAACTTGCCGTCGGTTCAGATGTCGCCACGTTGTCATTTAATCTGGAAATGGATTTCATTAGGACTTTAGTGCCCAGCCAGGGTTTCAAAAGTGTGGACATTTTTTTAAGGTACGGTCAGTGTAAACAATACATTGTAAATAGCCAGGGTTTAAAAAAAAGTGTCTCTCCCATTGCGTTTAATAGAGAAAAAGCTTATGCTTGCTTCCATTTCTATCTAATTGGTTAAATATTTACTCTCCATCTTCAGAGTAAAGTCACTCCACGAGCCGCGTTGTCAGAGTGGACCGGTAAATTGAAAAGCTGTGAGCGAGAAGAGAAGAGGGAAGGAATAATCAAGATCAGCACGAATCGGAAAGCACTTTTCATGAGTTGCAGTCAACCCCTCTCGTCTTTCGGAAGACGGTTGGAGGACAGGTTTGCTTTTGGAGCCTTAATTTGGCGGTCTCGAGAATGTTTGCGATAACAAGAGAGGCCGGCAGCCGGGGTACTCGAAGCTAATTGTCAGACGAATATTTAACCCATGCACTTTACTATGATGTCACTTGTTGACTGCTGACCATTGTACTGTCCTAAAGAAGGACGGTCATCGCGTCCAGACTAGTTTCTGTAAGCTCAACGGCATTTTGCCTAACAATAAGGGTACCGGCCAAATTGGCATGTCGCATGTACTATCGGTGACTGGCATTCTGCTAAATTGTGCACTATTTCCTGATCAAGCGGCTGTTGAAATTGGGCCCTTGAGGTCTTGGTTTAACTGAACTTTGCCGAAAATAAGGACGTACCGATAAACCGTATTATGCATGTCACACTGTACATTTAAAATAATGAATGACTTTACGGTCCGATGATTACAGGCGGTTATGTAAGGCGATTCTACACTGTTTATAATCGCCTATTTTATTATCAATATAATTTTCTGGAAATACGGCATTCCCGGTGAGAGAAATGCTGATCAGTTTGTACTTATTCCCAACGTGTGCAGCCATGAACAGCCATGAAATACATACCGGGCTGCCGTCGCAAGTGGGATATGGCAGAATATCAATATAGAACCAAGGCATATTGGAGTATATGATTTCCTTTGATGCGCTGTATCCATTTTCCTCATCTATGCCTCTCGATGTACATCATCTGGAATCTGATTTAGACCAAGAGCATTGGATCTATTGATGCTGTTTCTTAACCATCGACGGGAGGCAAACGATAGCCGTGAAGTGAGATGCAGTGAGAAAGAAATACCCAAACCAACAGAGTAAGTTGGGAGAAAGCCTCTTCAGAGAAAGTATGGCAAAGAGATGGTATGTAATCAAAGCTTTGATTATCTCCGTGGCAGATGGAATAGCTATGATTATACTACGTTGAAAGCATCAGAATGTGCCGTATATCTGCTGTATCGATGTCGAGCAATAGTAACACAATTCACCATGAGTCAAAGGCGCAACGTCCTTGATGAGGGACGACGAGGCGGCTCACCTCACCGTCACGAACTGATCCACTTGATGGAGACACATGACACCAGACTAAAAGTACGACCTCCATTGAGCGGATTCCCCATCGATGTAATCTTGCAGGGGCCGGCCAGAGAATGAGGCTCGACTTTATAAAGCCTGCTGCGGATGTATAACTTTCCGAGCTGACAAGTCTGGCAATCAGGATGTCAGCAGCCACCGACTCTGCCGGGCCACAGGTTGCCAGTAATTTGGTCTGGACACATTATACCCATCTTCCTCAAGTTACATTCCCTTCTGAAGACCTTAGATATCCACTTTATATGACTATAGCTTTTCAGTTTGGCAGGATGCCTCGGGCCCTCAAATTAAGGTCAAAATAGTACAATTCAAAATACATGGCAGTGGTAGCGTGCTGTGTGTTTGTTGTTTCTATAAGAAGGGACCAAAATATTATTATCTGTATCTGCATCTGAATGTGAGTCGGCAAAGCATCGTAATGGAAACACCACATTAACTTTTTGTGGAGAAGACATTGAAGAAATTTCAGCTTTAGACGTGGGAGGAAAACACATTATAGGGAAAACTTTCGCAGAAAGATAGGGACTGAAAAGCCCAATCCACATGCCAGGCTCCGGTCCGGGCTCGAACCACGGAGATGAAAAGCATGGAGAGAAACCACAGTGAGCCAACCTTGGATGTAACATTTGTGAGTGTGTTAAATTTGTTAACCAGATAAATTTGACTCATTTGGCTATCTTTCCACCAAGAGCTGGAAACTCTGGAGTGTTGAAAAATAGGTTTATTTCATGGACCTACGAGACAAAAACGCATGAATGAAACTCTGTTGCCTTACACCAGTAAACTCTTCTGGGTTCTAAAAGGGTATTGCCTTCAATCGCGCATTCGTAGTTGTTATTCGTACGAAAATAAAATAGTTGTTATTTAACATTCGGCATAAATTGCCGAGTATGAAGAACGAGTGTCGTCAGCAGGTGTTTTACCTTTTCCACCGATAGCTGGAATGTTTGAAGTCAATATTATTAAAACCGCAAGCTTGGAGTATTTTTTTGTGTTTGAGCGTTGAATGATTTGTACAAGAGTACAAGTCATCACAACCTCTCGAACCCTTCACAATGGCTGTATGAAAATAACTCAAGAAATAGTTGATGCTATGCTTTCACATTGTATTCTGCGAGGGGGATTTACCCTTGAGTTCATCTCGAGCACCTGCTGAACTCTATAAATAATGCCATGATGACTGATAGAGTCATGTTCATATATAGTTCCAGGAAAGTCAAAGATCCGCACAAATTGCAGCTATGTTCACAATGTGTAAACATTGGTAGGTTTTGTATGGTCTGGTTTCTTGCATTATCGGCGTCATCGGGATACAGACCGGGATTACCAGGGACCAATTCTATGAAGCTGTTAAGCAGGAAAAAACTGCTTGACAAAATTCTTTGAGCAAACATTGAGTAGGGCACCAGCCAGAACAACGCAAACTTGATGTAATTTGAGCTTGTGACCTGATTCTGCTTAGCAATACTCTTCTGTGCTTAGGAAGTTTTTGTGCTTTCAGACTTAATTAAATTTAGCCCAGACCACAGCGAGTTGTGCAGAAACTACAGTGTATAACATGTTGCCATAAATAATCTTGACGATCAGACAGAAGTTGAAAAGGAATCTAAGTCCCCTCATAAATCTGACGAAGTTTTGACAATCAATGCCAGCAGGGTGTACACCAAGAAACCTTACAGTAGTCGTGGCGTGATTACCATTTGTGAGGTGTGGTTCAGCGAACGGTTCAGCGAACTTATCAAATGTTGATCGCCACCCTCCTCCGCACGGTGTCCGTTAATTGACAGATTTCCTTGATGTGCCAAGCGGTAGAGATCCAGCTGTAAAGCGGACAGTGACAAGTCCATTAACCTAAAACCCTTGAGGAGGAGTCGGGTTTCTCCGAGAGGTCTCCTTGGCCCATAACGCATTTACATTCTCTCGGACAGGACAAGACAAGACCGGCAAAGTGACGATGGCTGTTAATATCATGGATTGGATATGTTGTATAGTGTCCTGCCGTCTCTCTGTGGACACCTGTTCACACTCTGCCCAAGTTAATAACCTCGCATAAGGTTTATAGGTAGTCGTGGTACAGTATGTGGTATTTTGTACTGCCATCTCTGTGGACCCCGGTTCGCATCCTGCCCAAATCAAACTCGGAACCTCGCAAGAGGTTTAAAGTAGTCGTGGTATCGTGTATCTGCCGTTTCTGTGGACCCCGGTGCGCATTCTTCCTCAGCTTTGAGCCTCTCGTTAAATCGTTTGGCTTCATGCCTGAAGCCCTTCTCAGATTCAAATGTTGACGTGAAAGAGTTCATTCTATCAATACACTACTTCCAATGTTGTCGTTTCTAACAATGTTTAATATCAGCAGGTTTTCAGTGCTCATTACCAATAATTAAGTCTATGGTCATGTGACGTAGATGCCAAAAGTGAACCCTGCCTTTTAAACCGAATCCATTGTGAGTTCTTTGTACAAAATTACCGCTGAGGGATTTTAAATTAAGATTGTCCAGTGAAATTTGCCTTCTAATTACACACATCATTAACGACGAATGGTTTAAAACAAACTTTCAACTTTTATTAACTATATTGCATTGTACATCACTCTTTTGGCCTTGGATCAACCATTGAGAATTCTTGCCGCGGCAGTTGACCCCAACCTTGTGTTATTAAATAGTCACGCCATGACGTTTGCAGGAAAAGGTTTCTCAACAATAGGCATGCCCAGAGTCTAGCATTGACCTTTTTTTGGGGGGGGGGATCACGTAGTTGTTGGACGCCATTTTCGGTCTAAATCCCACACAACCCAATAGGTATAGACGAGTGTTTTACCCTGTATTCGCCCATCTGGGTTTGGGGCACAAAATAGCTTCGAATCGCAATTTATCGCAACTCTCTCAAACGGCTCTGGGCGTGCGTTCGTAAACTCGATTACACCAATTCTAGGACTGTACAAGGAGGTGAAGTTGTGACAATCGTCAAAGTTAGGCTTAAATAGTTTTGTCATATACACAAGAGCTTGGCCTACTTCATGCGGTTCTATGTCAGTATTCATACAAAGAAAACCCGTGATTTGTCACAGTTAATTATGAAGATATGATTGCCAATGTTTATTTATGAGAGAAATCAATGGAACAAATTCAAAACGATTAATGAGTTCGAGAGAGCTGTGCATTCCACATTTTATTTCTGTTAGGCAGCGACTCATCAAATTAACCCAAAATGTAGGGCCTGTCAACAGCCAGAAAAGTAATATATTATTCTGGTATAGGTAACATCTTAAAAAAACATAAATTGAATTCAATTTGGATCAGCACTTCGGGTAAAATATAGACAGAGGGGATTTTAATGACCTCCGAAGTAACGAGTTATAGCGGGCGAGGGAAATTTAATTGGAATTTCATGCCGCTAGCCGGCCAACAACTGGGATAGTGTTTTGCCTGTGTGTGTACGGGCTTAAATTTATACCGAATTCGCACGTGCCGTGTCCACAGGAGATCTTGTTAGTTCAAGTTCCCGCGCTTTTGGTTTTTGAACAGTCAGTTTGAAACGTGCCGTATAGGTGTAAATATTGCTGACTGGCTTTGAGAGCGGCATGCAGGATGGCCAACGGCATTGCTGCCAAAGGGAAATCACATTATCGATAATTGCTATGAGTTATAGCAGTACTTACGTCAATAATGGGTCAATAGCACATGGGGCAAGAAGGGGATATCGTAGGAGTTGGAATCAGCTGCAGTGTTCCAATTCACATCATGGAACATGATGGGTTTATCAGAGAACGCTTTATATCGATGGATTTCACATGACGTCATTCATCACCATCTTTGATGTAAAAAAAAGTGAAAAGTGTACGCGCTGCGCACAACTCTCAGCCAACTATAGCCTTTCACACGTGCACGTTTCATCAAAGATGGCGGCCAATGCAATGGTTCTATGCTGGGGGAATAGTATAACGAATCAATATTTGGTGTTGTTTGTTTGTTTGTTTTGGTTTGTTTGAGGATTATATCTCTTAATTCCCTCATATGCCTATACTCGTTAAAACCTTTGCTCAAGATTCACAGGAAGATAGTCACCAGGAATCGTCTCAGATTGCACCAAAGAGCAAGTTGAATCAACAATTTCCCCGAGCCCACGTCAAAAGCGCTTCAGGTTGGTGATCACTGATCGTCAAAAGGTTGCTGTTTTGGTTTTATTTTTCAAGACACTGAATTTATTTGTATATATCTAGGTCATAGTAACGGAGAGGTTTGTATAACTAGGCTATATAGTGTTATTCTGGACATGGAGGAATTCAATATACTATGGAAGGGATTTAGTTTCTTAAATCCGATCCTGAGATGGGTCTGACCAATAATTTGGAGCTTCTTACGTGCTTGTGTCCATGTCAGGTTTAATTCTGCTTAATGCGGTGTTTTCAATTTGGCTTAATGGTCTCCTGTCCAGAATGTTTCTATTCTTACATGTGTAATTTTTTGTCTTCTGGCTGGACCAGATTTGTATATTTATTCAATTTTTTGTTGGTGCATTCTACCAATTTGTATTTCAACCGCCAATATTATCTGCAGGAGTATCGGTAATTATTTAAACCCACTTTCGGGCTGGGGAGGATGACCCTACCATAAATGTGCCATCGGTAGTAAAAACATCAAGTGTTTAATACACATGGCACCAACATTATTTGAATACCGTACCAAAAGACTCCAATCGCCTTCAAATTAATGAGGTTTTTTGTTTAGCCCAAATGGACATCATTTTGTCACCGGGTATCATCAATGCCATTAGTAGATTGATCATGCTGGGTTGAACAAATAAATTGGGCACCCAGTTTGAACGTTTTTAAAAGCCGCAGATTTAAAAATATATTAAATCAACTCTTCCTACTGACCCCAACCTGTTTCTGGTTATCCAAATAAAATATTGTGCACCAAACTCGAACCTTACCCTAACCTAAACCATAACCCCTTTCTTTAACGAGTGATGCATACATATATACTAACTCATAAGGCATTGCGCAGCAGTAAAAATGTGTCTGGGAATACTGGTTGGGAATTAAAGCAGAGAGCACCTAGCATCTCCCCGGGTCACGAACAAAAATGTATGCCAAAGGAACCATTAGGCAATAGATTGAACATTATCTTGCTTCGGTATGCTGATTATGAATGACCATAGTCTTCTGACTATCTTAATTTATTGGGAAGTGAGTTTTATAGTAGATGGCTGTACTAATGGCATGAGTACTCCGAATGTTATCAGTGAATCATAGTTGGCTGATGGAGGTACGACCTATGCATACCACGTAAAATGTAATAGGGGCATTCCATTATATGAAATTGGAACATGATTTCCGATCAGCAATGCATCGAAGCAATGCTAAGCGTAGCATATCCGAAGTCGTCTCGATATAGATTAGCATCCTGCTTCTACTGTCGAGTAGAAGGTCATCAATGCTACAATTCTCGAGGAAATTACAACATCTTCTCTCAAGAGACCGGTTAATTTGCCTAGAAGGAGGCCAATTGATCTTCTGTTGAAGACGATGTGTATAGTATTGGATAGTGCTTGGTCTACGCTGCTACAGCTCTATGAGCCTCTACAAAAACAGTAAACAGCATTGACTAAAAAGATTGCGAAGTTTTTTTCTAAATGTAAGCTTCTGTTTAGATGCGTTAATCTCAACGAGGCAGAATGTATCCACAAATCAAAGTAAAGGTATCGAGAAATCAAAACAAGATATCGAGAAATCAAAATAAGATATCGAGAAATCAAAATAAGATATCGAGAAATCAAAGTAAGATATTCGCAAATCAAATTATGTATTTACGAGTCCAAATTAAGAGTCAAAATTGAATATCCAGAGATCGAAACAAGGTATCTTTAAATCAAAAGATGGCATCCACTTAATTGAAAAAGGTACATACAAATACGTGTAATTTGGTTTACACGGCTTTAGACGAAGCTTAAGTCGGTGTCAAATCACCAAGCCATGGTTTAGAAGGGCCTTCGTTCCTTATGAACGAATCTTTTTTCCTATCAGATAACTCATCTCTTCGAATTAACTGTGGAATTTCATACTTCCTCCTTCAGTCACCCTCCTCAATACGATAACTAGCAGAACCTTCTAACATTTGATGAGGAACGTTTATAATCAGGACACAACTACCTAGTGAATAGTTTGCTGATTCTGAAATTAAGTGCACACAATTTCGATGAATCTTGACTTGACCTGACAGTTGTGCTATCATGAATCAATTATCTCATTTGAAAAGACGAAATACTGTACTCTGATAACACTTGATCATTTGGACACTAATTCTCCAATACGATAGCACGTCAGATGTTGTTTTACCCTCAAACCCTAAATCCATACGTTAATGTTGCGTTGAACTTGATCCAAGGCTGAGCTGCTTAACCAAGTTAAGAACGTCTGAAATTCAAATTTACAAACACACTTGAGACTTTGCAGAGGCATCTGTGGACTAATCTCTTAAGCCGGTTATCTCGCACACCCATCGCAGCACACGGCCGACCTACATCTGAAGGTTAACCCCGTCTTGTGTGTTGGCTTTCTTGGAGCGATTAAAAGTTAAACGTGTTCGTCTCCTTATATACCTCCGTATGCCTCAAAGTGAAACCTTCACCGGTAGGTATCTCCTGGATATTGCATCTCCTTATTTCGGTGCTCCGTACGCAAAGGCAATTTTCATGCCTCCTCATCCGCGTAATATCTTTAACTTGTTAACTCTCCGGGGAGGTTTTCTTGTGCAGTGGCGGTCATCTCGCATGGCCTACTGTCTGTTACAAAGCCCTCATAGAGAAATGAAGATGTGGATTTGTGGTAAAATGGGGAAAATGGAGCTTGTCGCTCGCGACGATGGATTAATGACGCGATGTCAAGATGTTTATTTCCAGAAGGCAAGGAAAGAGCCCGGTCTTGAGGGGCAGATTGGACATAGATAATCAAGCAAGATTGTTTTTGATGACATCGTTTTGTCTGGCTTTTCCGCCGGGGTCCTTCTGGGTCATTATATGGCGGGAAGAAAGAGCGGTTCCGAGAGACTGAAATATCTTCGCATCAGTCTTTGCAGTTTAAAGCCATTATACATTTTCGGAACAAAAGAAGAAAAAACAGGGTTTACATAAGGTTATGGTAAAAGACTTCTCTTGAAATATTATTCCATGAAATGCTTTACTTTTTGAGAAAACATCAAAACAATTATCAAGTCTCGACAACGAGAATTACGGATTTATAGTAAACACATGTCATGACACGGCGAAACGCGCAAAAACAAGGGTGGGTTTTCCCGTTATTTTCTCCCGACTCCGATGACCGATTGAGCCTAAATTTTCACAGGTTTGTTATTTTAAGTTGTGATACACGAAGTGAGGGCCTTGGACAATACTTTTTACCGACAATACTTTTTACCGACAATGAAATAAACTATCTCGCTGAAATTTCTTTTCTGCAGTCAATCACATGGTATACCAGGAGGCGATGTAGGACATACACCAAATTATGGTTTGTCAAATTTCGTCAGAATGATAAGGCAAATGAGATATCGTTTTGTCACATTATAGTCTTTAGTTTCCTGGTGACGGAAAGGTTGGATAAACTGGAAACAAACTAGAGTTTCTTCAAGTCAAACAGTAAACGGCATTAAAGGCTCTAACTGCCACCAGAATGGATGGAAATCGTCAAACATTTTCATCGCATCGTTTGGTAACGTTGACAAGATGGCTACACCAAAATACAAATTTGGCGACAGAGGGCGCAGTGCAAGCTACAATGCAAACACAAAACATCAACCTTGTTTAAAGCCTGTCTGCGGACCTTACTCCTTATACACACACAAACAGAGTTCTGCGATCTACGCGATTATGTTCCTGCCAGTTATCCTTAGAAGGAATGACGGTTTAATATTGCGTTAAGAATTGAAATTTGGCCGTTTCCATTGTCCAACAATCATGCTTGTTAATCTGGGCTCATCTGAGCTACATAAAACCCAAATAGATAAGTTACGTTGAAGACAAACTAATATTTCCGTCACATTATAATAATTCGGTAATTAAACTATTTCTTGATAAAGGTTTAGGATGGAAATTGCACGGTTGACACATTTTACTAGCTGCGTCTCAAACGCCCTCGCGGCCGCTAATTCAGTTTCTTGATATACTTCCCTTTAGGCACGGAAGTGCAAAGACAAAAAAATAGGCCTACCCAGTGTTTATAGGGTAATAATGTGCGAATAATGAGGTCGAACACGCCTGAAGTCGTCGTCCGTAGCTTCGCCCACCATGAAAAGGAAATTGAATTAAGTCTATATTAGCCTACAAATGACACCATGCAATCTTTTAATAAAAAAAATAATTAGAATCATCGTGTTCAGCTATCAAGAACCAACAACTTGAAATAAGGTTAATGCTTGTCTTGAAGTTTGCGCAACATTATTCTCCAAGAGCGAGCCACACTTGAACGGATTTGTATTTTCGTGTAATTAGCCGGACGCTTATTTTGGTATTGTCATTGAATGCAACAACCTGGGGCGGTGTTCGATGGATATGCCTAATACTGAATTCAGTAATTGGGTTCGCTACCAGATGCATTTAAAGGCATTGGGCACTTTGTTTTATAAAGTATACAATATCAACAGCTCTCCAATTCTCGTTTACCAAGTAAGATTTTATGCAAATAATTATTTAGATTATTTACCAATAGTGTCAAGTGTCTTAAAAAGAAAACGCATTTCCTCAAGAAGAAAAAATACAGTAATTCCGAGGGGTTTCTAGAAGTTAAGTTTCATTTGCCGGGAAATACCTGAGGTGGTAAAGTTATTTAGCAACGATTAGCCTCGCTTGGATACCCCCGTGATGTGGTTAAATAAGACGGTGGTGCCTGGGGGCGCTGAGGCATCCATTCCCGGACTTTAAATATCGATTGGTTTGCAAGGGGATCTGGGAAATCTTTACACAAGTACTGTTTCGTTGGTGACAGTGAACTCAGACAAGGTCAAATGTTACTGTTTGAACCAGTCGTGCGTAAAGTCGACGCGTCCCCGGAGGGGGCGGGGATTCTAAGATGTATAAGTGGAGTGACGAAAGGTAACGAAAGGTAGGATTGAGACGGTTGCAAATAGTAAGTAGACGGCCTCTGGTAAAACAATGGAATGAGCTGTTACAGTCATGTCTTGCGGGGGAGGTATGATTTGTAATCTCATTATTATAGATTCACATCTTCTCAACTGTGATTTTATTTTAGTGTATACTTTATTGCGTCGTTGTCTTTTCTGTTAGAATCCTTGTATGGAGAACTTGACGACGTGATTTTGGGGAAACTAGGGACGAGTGTGTCTATTTCTTAAGAAATCCTATTTGCCAATCCCACCCGATTTTGTTTAGTATCTATCGCCTGCACATGAGACCATAGAGGAAGGAGACAAACACTATAGATGTTAATCCAACCAAGCTGATATTCACCAGAGGGGAACGTTCGCAATGGAGCTGGGGTAGAATTGATTTAAAATTGTAACCTCATGCCTCCGAGTTCCACACCATAATTTTCGATTGGAGATTTTATATTTAAAATATAGACCGAGAGTGTGAAGTGTCCATACACGATTTATTTTTTCAGTTATGATGGATTGATTTTAAAGGTGTATTACCATCAAAATGTAAAGTCTTTCAAATCACAAATGCTTTACTTGCGAAAAAAATCCAATATTGCATTAAAAAAACATCTGCACATAAACAGTTCATTAAAAAGGTATCAAGTTTACCTAAAAGGTCATCCGCTAATCATAAGGTAGACTCCTATAAAAATGTGTAAACCGAGGAAGGTTGTTGACTTCACAGAGGTCTCCTCAAATAATTTCCAACGGCAGAACAAATGAATATCTGGGAATTAAACCCTAAAGAATCACTGCCGAACAACGACCTCTAATTCACATTTCGGTCAGCCCCGTCATTCTTAATATCCTCGCCATTTTCAGATATCATTTAGCACTCTCTCATTAACCACGGCCAGAAATAGCTCAACCCCTAAACCATGGATCGGCCACGGGATATCCATCGGTCAGACGAGAGCTAAGACGAAAGTTAATGATAGGCATTCAGTTGGATAGAAGTCAGTAACATTATACAAGCAGCTGCATAAATATCAAGTGCGTCAAGAAGAGAGGCTCTGTAAAAAAAAAAAATTCGCAGGCGAAAGGGAAATTCGTACATACATGTCTAGAATAAAAGACAAACTGAGCTTCTAAACGGGTCTTATATTTTGCTGCATAGTTTCAAAAGCACCCCTTCACAAACTACTGTTTTATCCGAAAACGAACGTAGTAATAGAATTCCAAAAACTCTTTTGCAAATCTTCAGTTTGGCAGCAACGTGCAACAATATTTCATGCTTAGGGGAAAAGCTATATTGTTTAGTCTTTCATCGAGTGAGATATGGTCGAGTGAGATACAGTTGAAAGTTGAAATGTCACTGAACGAACGATCCTCCTCCGAGTGCTCTGCTTAGTCCCTGCGATTGATCCATCGGATTGCATCTGAGAAAATACGCCTCAAGAAAACTCTCACAACGGAGGGAAGAGGCGGCCTTAGTTTTGGGAATACTTGAGATGGCGCCCAGAGCGTTGAAGTTTTTCAAACAAGTTACCTTGAGCTTCAAAACCTGCAGCCTGCCAACACATTGGTCCCGATAATCGGTCCGGTCTCCGCCTAGTCTGTATACTTGTGGTGTCTTAATGCATTGTTCTTCGTAGGTGCATGTGCCCTCTGGAAAGGTTCACCGCAAATAGAAACCACCAAATGCCAATCGGTAATATTTCGCGTTTTGGGGGATTGGCTCATTTTATGAGATGTGGCTTGCAGGAGGAGCGAGAAAACACTTAGCCGGATACCTTTGCTTATTTTATTCTGGCAGCCACTGTATATAAATGCCAGAAGTGCCTCTGGGACAGAAAAACGACCGTAACGGTAGGATCAAGGTCTTCATTAACACATTTTTTTTAAGAAGGGGTCCTAACCCCCCTCTATCCACAAACGGGGCACACGCACAAATTTGAAGAATTCCTTCAGGGCTTATTTCGATTATTACGTCAACCACAAAAATCTACCTCCATGTGGTGGGGAAGACATCCTGACGCAATTTTCCCTTTCAAACGAGTGCAGCAACATTGATACGGAAAAGGGAGTATGTGTGTTCTTTGTTACTAAAAAGCCGCTTTTCACAAGACAGCAATTTAACTGTTCTTCAATGGACAATTTGCTGTTCTTCATGGACATTTTAAACACTACTTTGCTTTCACACGAGGTGCATTTAGTAAAATATTTGCAAACATGCTCAGATTAACCAAGGGACCTTTGCTAAACTGACATCATGTAAAAATGGCTCTTGAACCGTCTTCATGGACTGATAAGAAGTACAAGTCTGTTTAAACCTTCCAAAGAAAAATGAAACCAAAAAGTCGGTCAGTTTGAATAGTAAAAGGAGTAGCTTAGTCATGATGGATTCACTCCTCAGTGCTTTGCTGTAACATTTCATTGTCTATGTGTTCCATCTAATTCTACATGTTTAATCGCATACGAGGTAGCCACTTCGCAAAGCTTCCTATGCTGTTCATCATGATCCAGCCCTGAGTGAGAGTAATCCAGGCTAGGACTAAATCCCACTTCGCCCCAGGCCTAGACTACCAGAAAAGGTCAGTTTCTCCATTTCCTGATACAAATGCCTACAATCACTAAACCACTTTTTCCTATTTTAGAAAACCTGTTACGGTGACGATCGGGTAATGATTATTTGCCTCGGGCTGGTTTAACCAATGAGCACATGCGTCATGGCACGGGTACGATTCTTTCCGTAAGGGGCGTCTACACAATACATCACTGATTACGTACTCTTGTTTTGGTGTTCTTTGTAAAAAAAAAAATTGAAGTTCTAAACTGTCCTTTAGATAAAAGGCATGATACTTTTATTTGTAAATAAAATTCCGTCCTCAAAAAGGCCAAAGTCCCGTTCATACTTCCCGCGAATGCGAATGCAAAGCGCATTTCGGTGACGCAATAATCGGTACGCGCTGAATGGTTTATGAAATAAGGTATTGAACAACTTATTACTTATTCAACTCATTACAAACTTACCATAACATATTCATACAAAGAATGTCCAACATGGACCCAACAAGCTGAGGTTACTAAAGAGCAAGGCGTGCACTGAGCTCGCACAATGTCTAGCGATGTGATCAATTACACCTGACTCTTATATAGATTGTCCATTAACGCTGGAACGTGTCATACCTTGACTTCAACCAAGAAAAGAAAATAATACGAAATATTGAGCCCTTCAAAAGGCTGACAGCCAAAACCTGTTAAATGTCCTTTTCTCCACTTTGTTTTTGTACGGTTGTCATTGCTGCTGGGTATTACATTTAGCTGACGTTAAAAGTATCATCTTCCGTCGCCAAATCATTTACCGCCTTTTTAAAACACTACACCCAGGCTTAAATGTCACTGTGCCAAAGAAGCGGTAGCATGGATGCTCGACAGTCTGGCGATTCAAGTTGTACGCGTGTCCAATATGGGAAAATATTCAAGCCCGTGGGATTTTCAGGTTAGACTATCCGTTTATCTGAGCCCAGTACAAGGTCTCAGGTTTAGGCGGGCACCGTGCTCTTCGTGTTTGCGTTTGACTGTGGCGGTCTTTCTTTTAAAGAAAGAGATATCGAAGGTCGGCTGTTTGTCTAGAAATACAATACGCGCCTTGGTCAGGGTTTGGTGAATCGAAACGCTCTTGGTGTCTCTGTGCCTTTCGCAACGTGACCACTCTACGTTAGTCAGCACGAAGGCCGTTTCGACGTGTGTTATGGAGGTGCCACTAGACAATCAATGAGCCCATCAAATGAAGTGGGACAATCTCCTCTCTAGCAATTTATGCATAAATTATTAGTCTTTTTGCATACATTGGTCAAAAAGAGCAAGTTAGATGTGGGTTCCAGGCACCCTTAGTTTCAAATCAAGTCAAGTTGTAATTTACTATTTTATAATTGTGTTCTGCTTCGCTGCAAGCCTCTCGCACAACCTGTCCCAAATACAATATCAATGGCCACCAGTCTACTTTCTTATTCTGTCCTTTCCCTTTTTAACCGTCACCTTGAGTCGCCTGCCTTTACGGCCAATGCGACTGACAATCTCCAATTACATATTATTATCTGAAACTCAGTTGTTCCGCTTCTAAAACTCAATCCTCTGTTGACATCATGTTATTTATGTCACTGTTTCTAAGAACTTAAACGTCGATGTATTACTATTAAGCCATCCGAGCTATCATCCTCAACTCAATACCACTAGATGCTCTGGGAATAGCTCAAGAGCAAAGTCTTTCTACCTACCCTTGTTTAGAGTTAAACTTTCTCCGTTCATATCGCGAAAAGTTCACCACAACAAACTAGTAACCTGGTTGCCGTGGTAAAGTTGAACCATAGCCTGAGTCTTTGCTCCCAGGTTAGTTCGGCCCAGCAATCTTGGCCAAGGGACATGCGTAAGTGCTTTCTTGCCTTCGAGCGCAATTTCAAAACCCATCGTATTCGAAGCGCTCTCTCGTGTTATGTCTGAAGCCAACCCCTAGAGTAATTATGAGGGATTTAAAATGTTTTAATCGTGACGGGAATTGTTTGGGGGCATTTCTGTGTTTGTGTTCATCCATGTTTACAGGGACGTAGAATTGTACAATTTTTGGCGCCTCTTTCTCCCGTGACCACGACGAGGTTGTATAAAACGAAGCAATCACATACAATTTGAATTCATATTTTGGGCCCAGTTATTAACATCTGAGAGCCTCCTCTGTTCTACTTTAATACCCGGTCAGTATTGCCTCTGCATATTGAAAGAGGAATAACTCACCGTCTTTAATGACGAGCACGTTTAACAGATGACTTATAGGCCGTTTTTTTTATATAAAAATGTCAGGGCGTTGACCGAGCTGCCATCGAAATCATGCCACGAGTGGGACTGGTCGCCAGCGGTTGAAATCATCGGACAACAGCCGACTAGTCCTGTATTGGAAGGTCCCACTGTTTACTCACGCGGCCTCCGAATTAGGATACTCGCCGTAAGAAAACAAAAGACACATATTAAATCAATGCAGATGATTAATCGCTAATTCGATAAGCTTCGGTGCATCCCGGAGGCTATAAAGCACACTGAAAGCCACAATGTCAATCATGACTTAAGAGGATTCTCTCTTTTTTCTTTTCTTAGATACTCTGCCGTCTCATTTTCCTCAGGGAAGTTTTCAAATTGCGAAGTCTTCAACAAATGTAACTTCGCGGACTTAATGGCTTTATTAAAAACAATAAATACAAAACTATTACCGCTACGGTTTGGTTATCGAAATGGTAAAGTTGAAGTACATTGACTCCCTATTATCGTGTCTATGGGAGGTACTTGCCAATATGCCAGCATTCATTTTTCAATCAACGTTGTAATTGTTGTTAAATACAGTTAAATTATTGTTGATTGTCTTGTTTTGTGCGATGCCTAGCAGACCATTTGAGTATTGTGCAATGGATAATGTTTAGAGCCTATGTTCCCACATTCATTGCTTTAACGTGTACAGCAAACAGATATGCGCACTGTATTGGGTCCCCACTTTTGACTTGCGAAAACTCGGATTCTCAATATGTTGTTAAGTGTAAGGCTGTGACCAAATAAGCGACTCTGGTTACGACATATGTTGCTAAGGATTGTTGCTGTGGGAATCCTCAACGTCTGTTCACGTAATTCAATTCTAGGCCGTATCAGTTCATTCGGACGAGTCATATAATTATAGCTTCTCAATTAACATCGCGCAATTTACAAATTGGTTTCCATAATTTTATTTCAGAAGCTGTATGTAAAGGTCTGAAATGTTCTCCTACTACGTATACAACGACTCATGGTTTGAAAAATAAATTAAAGCATGTACCATTTTAATGATTAACTTTGTTTGTGTATTGTGTTTTGCTTTTCCAAACCGATTAACCCAAATTGCTCAGTCAGTCCTTTCCGGTTTGTTATGAGTTTAGTTTTAGTTCTCGGCTCAAAGTGCTTCTTCCTTTTCTTGTAGTCGGATGCCGAGCACTTAATATATTAAACAAAGTGTTTACCCGCCTTGATTCCGTTTGTTTGTATTCAATTTGGCGGGAATTGAGGTCTCTCGAGTCGAAGAGTCGCAGTTTACGCGCTAAAATTATTGTCCCTCACACGCGTGGTCGTGAGCAGGGAGAGATTTCTCGAATTGAGCTCGAATTGTAGATGGCAAAGAGATGCCTTGGGTCGTGGTAACGAGCCCAACTCACAAAGACATCCCGTTCCCGGTAACAATGTTATGCCTTATCATCTACAAATTACGTCTACAATTTCAAACCTATCTATTTGGAACTTCAAAAAAGCTCGCAGATGTATCACCAATGCGCTCGGGATTGGCAAGTTCACATACACGCAGTTTCACTAGCGGTTTCAATATGTACGTGCTCAGCTGAAACTACAGTATTATTGTACTCTTTTTTTAAACCTCGACTTTTGCAATTTCGAACTGATATATAAACCGACAGGACGATTTTAACATAAGATTTGTTGATAAAGTTGATAAACGCTTGCAAGGGAATTATTATATTGGCAATGTTTGTGTCCAGCCTGACGCCACAACCTCATCAGATCAACACGAATGGTTACAAATTAAAAGTGTGCGTGTAAACTTCTGAGCTCGTTCATGCATTTCGCAATTATTAATGACGCCAATTCAACCATCAATTAAAAGATGATACAGACTATAAATGAAACCCTCTCTTGTAAGTTGTGCTCAATGTTAAAATAGTGAATCGATACAAAAATATGGAGCCGGCTGGAGTTTCTGCTCCATTTAAATTTGAAACTGTTTTCGTCTGATTTGATTGCCGTGGATATTTGAATGTGCTTGACGTGGTGGATGGGGCCATTCGCTTAAAAAGATCTTTATTAAAACAAGGTTAATGGCCTTAACCAGAACAAGATTTGTCAGTACAGTACTATTGTCCTTCGAGGTCCATAGTGAGTTTCTACTTAACCCTCTAGTCCCTGCACCACCCGAGTTTACTTCAAGATTCTTGCAGTTAATTACTGGAATCGTAGCTCAAATTTTAAAAGATAGCCACAGCTTAATTTTTATGCACAATTTTAACCTTGATATTTGTATAAAAGTACAAGTTCGCATGAGAACAATACATGTCTCTCGTTAAACGGCTACGGTAATTTTTTGGCGAATATTTGTTTGTAAGGATAAAATTGACACAATAGCTTTTCAAGGCTTTTATCTGACTCAATGATTATACTGATTAAATGCGTGAGTTTTCGACAATATTATCATGAATGATTAATAAATACAGTTTCCTTTGTGTTTACAAAGGAACACAAAGTTTCCTAAAGGAAACTAAGGTTTCCTAAGGTTTATAAAGTTTCCTTTGTGTTTACTAATGAGCGTTTTGTTGGGGTAAGAGCTAAATTATTTCACCATCATTAGCTTCATTAGCTTAATAATGACTATCGAGGATTCTTTTGACGTTCCTTTTTTTCTACAAACACAAGCTGACAAGGTTTCCTCCTACCACATACAGTATATCAATAGGCGGCTGGGCGGTCCAGTGGCTATGGTTAATGATTATAAACTGTTAATTTTGAAGCTTTTGTTAACGTGGAGTCTTATTTACCATCTATGTTCAATCAAACTCTTAAACAAGAGCATGCGTATTTATTTATTTAGATAGTTGATTAGTTATTTATTTGTATGGGCACTCAATTACAACAATGGCCAATAGCTATAGCTAAACATGATACACATAAAATTACACTTAAACAATCAAACACAAAGGCACAATAGGACCGAAGAGTAATTTGCCCATCATGAAGAAAAGAAGTACGTTTTTATCAAGAGGAAAACATATTTGAATGCAGTCAAAAAACAACTACTACACAAATCTTTTAAATTGCGTTCTCATAGTAAATTATAGTTCGTGCAAACACAAAGTCTTGACAGATATGCTGCTTGCATATCACAAATTTGTGGCACTGCTTTCAGACGCCTAAAATCTTAATAATGAATTAGAAATCTTCTCCTTTCTCAAAAATTACGTTACTTCAGAGGAAGCCGTTTCTCACAATTTGTTATACTGTCAACATCCCTCCATTGCTCGTTACCAAAGTTTTTATGCTAACAGTGTTTTTTTTTAAGTAATAACAGTGTCCACAGTGCCTCAGCCTACAAGACACCATTTCTAAGATATAAGCTTTACACCAAATGTCCTCTTGGTCAATATCCTTTCAACGACGGCGTGAACATCACTACACCATCGATTTATTCGCTTCTCAATCGCACCGTTAGCCAATGCAGAAGGCGTGAACACTGACACTGCCTCCACAATAAAAAAAAATATACACCAAACTGAATATTCTCTCACAACTTCAGAGAAAGAGAAATCGCCCACTGACCACAACAACGTGTCTCACTGAAAGACCTTTTCTTGAGGTGACATTTCGACAAGTGATTTCCAACTGCAATTTAATAAGCTCCAATAATGCATGCATTCAAATTGTAACCCCTCCGAGAAACGTCAACGGGGAAAAGTTACGGGGCAGTTGCACAAACACGCATTGCTCGAAAAGAGAAATTAACTTAACTTTTTTTGAACTTCAGGAAAAATAATAAATTGGAAAACAAAATCCCCTGTGTCCATCTATTCGTGTTGCCTACCGTCACTTGGTTTAGCTCCGGGCATGCAATGTAGCTGTTAAATGTCGAGCCAATAGTGTGTGCCAAAAGGGGTTGGCATTCTGAAATACGGGAATGCACAGAGGGCGCTGTTTGAGAGTGTGACGCCATGCATGTTTTTTGTTTGGTTAACATGGGTAAAGATCCGTCTTACATAATGCGAACTATCGCGTTTTTTACGCATAAAATAGTTATGTCCAATGAACTGCTTCATTTTGCCAAAGATGGGTACTTTTTGAGATGACGTCATATGCAAGAGGTCTGTAAAGACTTATCATAATAAAGCGCTCTTTAAAACAATTGCAAAGCAGAATTTAAATATAGTGCGTGGTAAAAACTGGTTACTAACTGGCATGACATAAGGTACTAGTTTCAATCAAGAAAATAAAGGGCGCCCTCGTACTTTGACTGCAGTTGCAGTTGTCAACAACTCCAAAGTGACGCACATTAGTCCAGCTTAAGCCAGTGGACATTATTGGTAATTGTCAAAGACCAGCCTTCACAGTTGGTGTATCTCAACATATGCATATTAAAATAACAAACCTGTGAAAATTTGAGCTAAATCGGTCATCGAACTTGCGAGATAATAATGAAAGAAAAAATACCCTTTAGATGGTTTAGATGGTTGATTTCGAGACCTCAAGTTCTAAACTTGAGGTCTCGAAATCAAGTTCGTGGAAAATTACTTCTTTCTCGAAAACTATGGCACTTCAGAGGGAGCCATTTCTCACAATGTTTTATACCATCAACCTCTCCCCATTACTCGTCACCAAGTAAGGTTTATGCTTATAATTATTTTGAGTAATTACCAATAGTGTCCACTGCCTTTAACGATGCAAAACAGTTTCCACTGCCTCTTGCTTCCGTACTTAGTGAAGCAGGAAACCTCCTCTTGATATTAAGTCTGTTGATGGCGAATTCGTCGTAAGAGTTTCTAAACGTTGCCTCGGGTCGAAACAATGTTTGCTTCCGCTGTCACTACTTGCAGTTCTTTCGGGCAGGATTAACGTCACGGGTTTTTGCATATTCGTTTAAAAACGGCACCAAATGACACAGTGAAAACATTGAGTTTCCTTATTTGTTGTGATAATATTTACCTGGTGAGGAGATAGAATTGGCTGTTGCAAATTGCTTACTAATCAAAAGGACCTGTGGTATAAATGCAAAATTTAGAGGCCTTACGTTTCCAAACAACAAAAACCATTAAATTCGACTAAACACTACGACCCGTCTGAAGACACATGTTTTATTAGAGAGAAGTGATGAAGAATTAATCAGTTTCAGATGTGGGGAAGGACGAAACCCCCAACAGAGTGGGAAAACACGCAGTCGGATGGGGATTGATAACAGGGCTCCGGTCCGAGATTCGAACCGGTGTCCGCAGCAGTGAGTGACCACTGAGTCAAGCTGATAGCCCAATAACAATAGATGAAGAAGAAGAATATTAGAAGGGCGAGTTTAACCAGATGGCAAGTACCGCCAGACGGAAACAAATAGTGTATATTAATGCACAGCATAGCCAATTTTGTTTTTAATCACTAGAAACATGAACACAAATTCTACACTGGATATCCCAGTTGTCCAATTTGTACTTTTGAGGCAACCAGCATGTTGAACAAACGAACTATTCGCTCTTGCAACTTCCATGACCAATTAAGGGAACGTTTTCACAGATTTTTTATTGTGCGCATATATGTGTGGATACACTAAGTGAGAATACTGGTTAGACAATAGGTGTCCAGGGGTGGATTTCACAAAGGTAGTCCTAACTTAGGACTAGTCCTAGGCAATGCTAAGAGATAGGACCAGTCCTAAGTTAAGATGAGTTACTGGTCATATCTTAGGACCAGTCCTATCTCTTAGCATTGCCTATAGGACTAGTCCTAAGTTAGGACTACCTTTGTGAAATCCACCCCAGTGCCTATAATGACTAGGGCCCGGGTATTCCTAAACCATCACATCTCAAGCCTAACCCCAGTAATCACCATAAAGGCTCAAACGGCGTAGGGACCTCAAGCGTGACGTAAGCAGTGGTGTGTCAACCGGATTTCCCCCCTCAGCAAGCTCCTGCGCGAGCAATCATTCTAAAAATTCTCCCAAATGCCCGTCGTGTTTGCCACAAGGCCCCATACCGAGATCGTGTCCTCCCTTGCTCCCTCTCTCTTACAGACCTGACAGGAGACAAGAGGCACAAACATTGCCTGTTTACTCTTCTCACACGGCCCACAGTATGCTGTATATGTTTATGCATATCTATGTCCCTAAAGCAGGGAAATAGGACATGAGCTCAATGTTGTGAGCGTCTGTGCCCCTGGCAGCCTGATACATTACAATCCGATGGTTCTTACCGCAGTGTGGCGCACCTTATGGGCCTTTATAGTGAATAATCTCTTTTGGAACAAAGATTGATAACGTAGATATCGAGACTGATCTGCGTGGCTTTGCAGGTGTGTGGTTAATCGTATATAGTGCTGGGCTTACAGTAAACCGGTATGCCACAAAAAGGTATGCTCTTGGGTTGGATGATAAGAAAGATCAGTTCAAAGAGGTGTAAAGTTCGACGGAAACCTCATAAGGTTGCACTCACCAAGACACAATTGTTTTCAATTTCTGACAGGAGTACCTTGTTTACATACGTATTATACTCTTATCCCCTTTTAAGGTGTGTTTAAAGACTCACATTGGCTTCATGCAGTGCCGCCGTATACTATCCGCATTTTAAGTTTCCATGAATTACACAATCTTATTTCACAACAAACCAGGCCCCCTCAAGAATTGCCTCCTTATTAGGCGATATAACCTCTAACCTCTCATACATCGCAGCTCGGTATTCATGTCTCTTCACTTTTAATACAAAATATTCCTATCCTCAACATTAAACGTCTATTCTAAGATAATAATTAAGGCTATGCATGGTGGAAAAAATACCAAGTTAGTAATGTATTCGGTGACACCATTTAAAATCTATTTTGTGACAGTGGTGCCTCGGTTTGTACTGCTCGACGTTTCGGCCAGTGTGGTGGCTTTCGCCGTCTTCTCCGTCTTTATGAGAATCTACTATAGTTTCCTCACGCACTACTTGTTTATAAGGGCCCTCATCAGACTGGACTCACTGCAAAAGGAACTAAGACCATCCAAGATAAAACCTCCCACACTTCCTCCTCATGAAAACATCATTCTTCCATTATCAGATTCCGTGACTCAAGAGCGTCTAATATTTCCTCAGGGCTTTAGGAACATGATGTAGCAGCAACCACACATGCTATTCATTCATAATATCTACGAGGTTATCCCTGTATCTTGTGGATTTGAAATTAATGCCGAAAATGTATTTATTCTTACCCAGTCTAGCATTAAAGTGACCTAGTATCAGGCAGTTGTTAGCTGGAGTGTCAAGCTCACTGCAAAACGGACTTGGCTATAAAACCTAAAGTTTCGCTGATGTTGCTCTTGTTTGTATGCGGTACATGTTGTACTTATATTACCAATGGCTATCGGTATGACTGAACTTCTTGTAACTGACTTTACTGATGCCAGCTGGCAGCTTGTGAAATACTTCTCCAGGCTGAGATGTGCCAATACAGTCCTGCCCAAGGACTTTCTACATTGTAATGAGTCGTCATGAACTATTCCACCCTCTTCAATCTCACTGACATCAATTTCTCGCTTGATTAAATCAGATCTCAAATCCTCCTTCTCTTACCGTCTCTAATTGTCCATACATTGCAGGTTGAAGCCAGAAGGAATTGTTTCTTAGCCCTCGATAATCGTGCATTACGGTTCAGCACCTTAGTCGGGTAACATCCTCCTTTAGCAGGTTCAAGGCGATAGCATCCCTCGACATCATCATATATGACACTGCTGCCCTTCTGCTGAGTTCATGCAAACTCCAACCACTGGCCTGTGGTCTTTTGCGTATTAATGACAAAGGACACAGCTCATCTAGGCCTCGAATTGGGGACGAGCTCATGACACCACAGGCATGGTTTGTTGCTCAAAATGTTTACTGGCATTATAAGATTTATTTTTACAAGAACGGTATCAAAATAACAACACAACTTCCTGGCTATATAGTTTAACATGCATTTAAGTTGGCTGTTTTTACCTCAACGACTACTAAGACATGTAAGAGAGAATTTTCCAGACCAAAACCGGCTCTTATCAGAGCCAACACTCCTCCGAAAAAATATTTAACACATGGTTGTACCTAAAAATTAGTATTAGTATTATGGTTACTCCTATTTTCAACACTATACAAAGCTTTAAAAAAAACACTTATAAAGGACAATTTACTTATTTTGTCTTTATGGGTTTTAAAAGTATACTTCATATTTTGTCATTACTCAATAGCATGTAAATTTTGACAGGATAACACAAAAATATTCTATAGTAAAATGCAATTTCCCCGCAGTCACTCTTTTATTTATTTTCCTGTCCACCATATTTAAATCTGGCGTGATAAAGCGAAATTTCACAGGCAAGTTTCCAAACCAAGTCGTACAGTTGGATAAGAAACAATAGGGTATAAGAGATTGTATTTCGTTACTGACTGAGCTTTGCCAAAAATTCCACTGCAATCACCACACAACAAATATTTACATCTGTTTATATTTGCAGAGTTGACCTGGAGTAAGATTCCTTAATTCGTCTTAATCCATCTTCAAAATCTCTTCTTCCTCTCCTCCAAGAAGCGGACAAATTGAAAACAAACAACACAAAATTTGTGTTGTAAAGTAACATCATATAAAAGCTCTTACATTGCTTCGTGGACAAAAATTGTGTGCTAAAAAGCTTTGCACAGTGAAAGATATTGATGTCACTCGATGATGTAATGCAATACTGATGAAATTTTGGGGCTTCTACAATTGTCAGTACGAATATTGCTGTAACTATGAATTAAATTTGAAAGCAGGTTGGCTTTCAGCCACACCGGAGCAAATATTGACAACACGAGAAGACGAATTCCTCGTCTATCTCTCTCTTAAATGGACTCAGCCAAAGGGATTTGAGAGACTGTAATTTACTTCTTTACCAAAAAGCGAACGTCAAATTTGAATGGAGTGAGTACATGCCAAGCTCATGTTCGATGTTTGCTCGAAAAAGTAGAACTCCCAGGATAAAAGAGGGAGGGCAAACAGTCTCATCCGACTACATATGTATCTAGGTGGCGTCTCACCACAAACATTGTGTTTATTTTACGTGCATTCATTTTTCATCATACTTCAAAGACCCAACAAAATTCTGTGTCTTATGCCACGTGCTTTCAAAGACGATTAAATCTACCTCCGAAGTGATAATAATCAACACACAGAATTAGCTTCACATCCCCCGCCTTTTCCCAACTGTGAAAAAAAGATGAGTATATTGTTGCAGATGGTGCGAGGCCCTGACAAATACAAAAAAGACACCGAGCTGAAAATAGGCCGTGCTCCAATTTTGCGGAGTGCCTCTCGTGTCGCCCGGAGCGCGATGTTCATTGAAAGCTCGATAATCGCTAAGACGCCGTCCGTCTTGACGAGTCGGGGGATCTTGCCCTGCTCTGCTCCCGCAGGGAAGGGTTGAGACGGTACTCAAATTCAAACGAACTCGGAGTGTGATTCCACGGTGGGTCCTCTCCCTGGTCCGGTGAGTGAGTGTGTACACAAAACCAAGAGGACAAGCCATATCGATTCCTCCAATAACTGGGGGTTAACCGCACTTCTAGCCCCCGCCGATATGAGGATTAAAGTTGAGCAATTCCCGCTGCCAAATTGACTACCCCCGTTTCGTATCACGAACATAAAAACGGAACGCAAGCTGTGTTTTTGTAATAGCTGCGAGGTTTATGGGCTAATTGCTGGTAGTACAAACCTACCGAGCAATACAAAGTCGGATTTCGGCATTTCAAGACAGTTCGGGAGTATCGTTAAAGTCAGCAACGCTTTAGACCAACAGGTCTGAAATTGCCTCACGTATCTAGTTAATCTCAACAGCTATCTATTGTGTGAAAGTTTGAGGCAATGCTCATCTAGCTAAATGAAAACCAGCCCAGTAATCATCCGGACATATTACGAAGGGGCTGGACGTGGTTGGTACAGGCACGTTCCATCCATTCAAAGCTTATTACACAGTCCTTGTACTAAACGTTTTCAACGCAGTGCCTCTCGGACACGACCGATCCATCAAAGAGATTCTCGGTGGACCGATTAAAAATCAATTTCACCAAACACCTTTTCTCCCTGTTGTTGTGTGTACCTGATAACCCCCTTTATCTGTGCCAGTCCGACGTTCCTGTGATACGGGCATGCTCTCACACGTTTGCTCTGGGGTGTCTTTAATGGATTTCTTCCCACTGCGATTCAGTGAGATACATTCCTGTTTGTATTGTTACACTTGGCAGAATTGAGTATTTGGAAGCGTGCAGAAAATGTGAATCTTCGTGAATAAATACATTTCATGACATTTTTCTTGGAACTCGCTGTCACGGCTCGTGAGCAGTGGTGATCAATTTATTAATTGGTTCTCCTGATGACTATGTATTTCTGTAAATGTGCTCATGGATTAATGTTAATTGAGACAGTTGATAAGCTGATCAAAGATCATACGTGTGAATTTTATAAATTGACCTAACTGACACAAAATCACACATTTTCGCAAATTTGTTTTAAAACAAATTACTGACAAACTCAATGCTGTTAACATTATCAGCAAGTTTCAGTGCCTAATATGTAATAGTTTGGTAAATACACTAATTAGTATAAACGACGCATCGCTGGACTTGCCATTTTGTCTTTTCACAAAGTGACCTATCTAGATACGTCGCTTTACCAATGGTTAAACTATGCGCTACAGCGCGCGCGATTATGGCGCGCATGCAAATTTTCGCACCACGAAGTGACCTAACTGGGGAGCGTAGTATTTTCACAAAGTGACCGATCTCGATAGGTCTCTATTACGCATTGGTTTGTACACAGCGCGCTGCAGGCAAAAATGAAATTTTCAATTTCACAAAGTGACCCATCTGTTTAGGAATTAATTACTTATTAAAATAGTTTTAGGGATTAAAACACATTGATAGTTCTGTATGAATAAAGTATTCAGCTTTGTTTTCGTCATAAAATAATACAATAAAGTTGGTAAGCAGACTCCGAAACAGCAGTTTCAAAAGTAGTGCAACTTCAATCGTGATTTTCTCTGAACACGTTTTTTAAAACAGTGAACGAGTTAGGTCAGTTCGTGGTGCGACCGACGGATTATTGTAAAAGGACCAATTGATAGTTTGCTCAAAGATCATAATTGGATGCATCTGATAAGTTGCTAATAAATGACCATTGTAATTGGAGGAAATTAATTGCTCAATTATCATAAATGGAACTTGATAATTTGCGCAATGGTCGTAAATGGAGACAAATGATAATTTGCTAAAAGATTAATCCCTACAAAAGAAGCGGTACTAAGATGTCTAAATGGATATTCTAATTGTGGTTCAGTTAAATTGATTCATTCCATCACAATACAAGTTCCCAGTGTGCACCAAAGAGCAAAGGCCATAAATGAAGTTAACAATAATAATTAACAAAACAAATCATTCAATCATTATTTTGTTTACGACCTCTCTGTCCACATGATTAGTTTTAATCAATTTAAACTCAACATTTTGCGGATCGTGACTTGTCTTGTTCGTCTTTCGGTGAATGGATTCAATCTGATCACCAGATTTAAGCCAGGATCCTGCATCGTGAAAATGGTATATAGAGAACAAATCCCTTACGTGGAATCGATATAAAGACGGAGTGTTCTATCACATCCAGAGCAATGTTTCGGAGACATGACACAACACTTGAACGGCAACAACATTATAATTTACAATCAATTTATTCTCGACAGCAAAAAGTAAGTCTACACAACAGCTTAAAGCCATCAAAGTCGCTCGACAAAACGGGATGATAGGCAAGTATGATGAAGTTCTCTGCCCGTTTAATCTCCCAGTCTACCAAGACACCCAAACTAGTTTATCAAAATGTGTAGACCGATGGCTACCTGTATGACTTGATGTTGTGACCTTGTCCGTGTGGCTTGAAAGGGGGTACGATTCAGTTACCAAGTTCAATGTTTGCCACTGTTTACTGACCAGACATGCTCCAATTGCATTAAGTGACTTCCATTATAATGACTCGACAATAATGACATTAAATTAAAATTCAATGAAATGCGCTGTATGGCTGGCTTCACATCAGTTTTGATGGGCAAGGATTTTTTAAAATAACGTTTTTGTTTCAGTAGATCTAAGTCCTAGATCTAGTAGTCTGTTATGTTCAATTTGTGTGAGAAATGTTACAACAGTACTTTGGAGGAAGCATAAACAGTGTGACCGCAAGAGGGCGCAAGAGAAATTACAATCTTGGTGGGTCGTACGTTCAGGGTAAATCCGGAGGTATGAGTCCAACTACAGGGGATCTTCACACACTTCAGACATTGACTAATCTATTAAAATATCATAATTTGAAATTTTTTTGTGAAGCAAACACAACCAAATATTATGAGTACGCATAAATTATCCATGTATTACGAGAACAGAGACCACCCAAGGAGGGTTAGCGACCCCGACCCCCAACTATGAACCTCAAGCAGTGCTCTGAATTGAAAGGTCTTTATATATCTCAACAAGCGCTTGCTGATGTCTCCTTGCTCTAAGTTAAAACTAACATACATCACATTTATTAAATGGCGGTCCCTTCGTTGACATCCACATGTACCGTTCTATTCAATGCAATGATAGTTTTTGTTTCGCTTACTGTTCTTACAAGGTGTCGTGAGCCTACTTTCAAAGATAAAAACATTCTCGAAGCCAACTTCACACCAAAGATCAAATCCAAGCCAGTTTTAATATGAAAAGTTTCCGTCCTCCGAGGTTAAACTCCTGAGAGCCGAGGGTGGCAGAAAGCGAGTGACGAGCCTCATTACGCCGCGTGCGTTTTAACATTTAATCTCAAGCTCCGGTAGCTTAATATACAATTTAATCTGTCAATCCTTGGGGCTCGACGAGGAGTGGAACGAGAGTCTCTCTCGGCACTTTGTGACGCTGGGCTAGATTCTCTCTTGGCCCCCTGTCCAGGGACCGTCAGAGTGCAACCTTACGCCAAGAGTCGACCAGGTTGCCGGTCAGTGCCTTCAACAAAACAGCCCCTGATTTGCTCGAATAAACTTCGTTTTTGTATGTGTAAGTGTACACGGTTTTAAAAGCATACTGTACAAAAATACTTTTCTTGCTTAGTAAATGCATTTGTTGCAAGAGTAATGTCCAAGTTTTTTATCCACAAAAAACACAATAATAATAGCATTTTATTTGTGACGATCTTGATTGGTCGTACATTCCTCTGGCTCATGTTTTAAAAATAAGCTGAGTTTTATTTCATTTTTTTAATGAAAACTCGCGTGTGGTAAAGAGCAATTTCTCTTAAGCTTTTGAATATGGCTTTAAAGTCGAGCCTCTTGAATTTACAAATCAAATAAACAGTTAACCAAGGAAGACGTCTTGACATAGTTTGATATGGCCATCACTCCGATAAAAAAAAGGAAATTAGAGAGAACAACAATAATGTAATATTTTCTCAAACGGAAGAGAACTCTTGCCGCGTCTGGCTAGTGAAAGTTGACACCGTTGTCTTTTATTTGAGACATTAGTTCAAACCTAAATGGCCAAGTTCCTACAAACACCCACTTATAGACTAAAGGGGCCAGTCTGACAAAGGTATAACATTCCACCATGGTATCACAACGATTAATTAAAACTGCTAATAATACCAAAAATAAACTAAACAAAACGAAGGCAGGCAACTTATACTGATTTAAAGGGGGTGCGTCAATATTATACAATTTACACTACATGATTTACGCATTCGCCCGCTAGAGAACCGCATCTTGGTGCACTGAGTCTTACTTTCACGTGCTAAATAAATACCCACTCCAATCATAATCCTGAGACATCACGGAGCCACAGCGCAAACAGAGTTTGTCTTGGGAGGGTTAAAGACAACTTGAAACCCACGGTCGTTCCATCCCAACTTTGAAAAAATATAAAAAGCTTTCAGGACCTCCCGGAACACCAAGATATGAGATCCAACCAATAAGCACTTTTATTTCCCTTGCTGACTTAGCTACCTCAAGCGAGAATGGACATAAACAGTTATTTAATAATAATAATTGGATTATAAGGCATTCCTACCGGACTGTTTTTAGACCAGCTCTTAAAAAAACACCGGTCTGTATAAAAGGATAGAATTAACCTGCATAGTTTTTTAAAGGATACCTAGAACTTATAAGTTTTGAATTAGTTGAACTTGTGTGACTGCGACCCAATTGCATAGAGCTGATTACAAAAGGTATGCTTAGCAACACAAAAATACGCTTACAGGATGAGGTTACAAGTCAAACTACCATGCCACAAGTTCAGTGTTTGACTGGTATCCTGCTCATTTCTGCTTAGCAGGATAAAAAAAGACCTGTGAGAAGGACGCCCGCTATTGACTCGAAAAGTCGACAATTTTTAGTAGAGTCACAACAGTACTCACTCTCCTAAGACGAGCAAACAACATTTCGATACCTCTAACTGTACCAGCACTTGAACATTATATACTTATGTCTTACAAACACCATGTTCCACACATAAATATTACAAAGCCGACCATTTGCCCGGAGAAGAAAATGTTTTCCAATAAGTGTCAGGCAATGAACAATCTACCTCAGCCATCCGTGGTTTGCCTCCACTTAGTTAAACTCAACGTGATTCAACCAGATCAAAAATCGTCTGTGTCTACCCCATTTATGACACAACTAACAAATGGTAATAACAGAGTATTTGAGATAGAGTGCATGATTGTTATTAAGATGTGTCGGTGACACTTGTGGACTTGACTGACACGTACAAACGTGATTAAATTCCTCGGTACGACTCCGTGCTTAAAAGGCCCATATCCTTCCATCTTAACGTTTGACATAATAGGAAAGCTATGTGACTCGACGTTGAAATAAATTGCTGGAGAGAGAAATAAGAGACCGCGAAAAGATTCCAACAAAACAAGATCTGAGTGTGATAGAGAAATCGGAGCATAGCTATCATTTACATCCACAGGACTGCACGACTTGTCAGTTATTGGTGATGCATCAATATTGATTATACGTGTATACATCAGGTAACATCAAACATAGATGGACTGAAATGCGTACCATTATATGAAGGGTGACATGCAATGTCGACTTGGGTTGCAACTTGGATGAACCAAGGTAATGCTGTACTTCGAGATCGTATGTTCTCGAAGTCATCTCAGAAAAGTTAGTGCGTGGATGGAACATGGACCGCTACAGGCCTACATGCAACGCGGTTGAGGTTTCACTTTGATTCTCAATTCAAATCAATGCTAATTGTATTGAGGCCGCATGATAAGAAAAAATAGGATAGTCTCTTAATGCAGTGGACTCAAGTAATCATTATAACGTAACCAAATACTGTTACCCCTAATGTGTCTAGATATTCTAAAGTCGATTAATAACGATACTTCTGACGCCATGTTCCTGCACTTCACAAAATTGTCAATACTTGCAAGAACACACGTTTATATGCAAGGGTCAATGCAATGGCATATTAAACTTTACTGAGTTAGAGTCATCGTTTTGTTTTTGTGTTGATGGTGATGAATAAAGGCAACGTTTTAAAAGAAAGATACAAGACAAGTCACATGAGAAATGTTCAGCTGAAAACAATAAAACCAACAATAACTGTCAAGGTTTTTTCAAAGGAAGCTCAATCCATCCACATTTAGCGAGGTGACAGACAGCATTTTTGGCCGAAGCATTCGCAAACAATCACCAACCCTCAAGTCTGAGAAACGATTCATGCACGAATCGTTTCTCGGATTAGTTTATTCTATCAACAGCTGATGCAGTGCTTCACCGACTAAGTTTGTTTTAGTCATTGAAATTTTTGAGTATTAATATTAATGACCCCACTTCTATCATCGAACTTCGAAATCTGTCTGAGCATTTTGACACTCTGTTAAGTCTGAATTTTTAAAGGTTTCCCTCTTTCTTTCTTGGACCTTTTCAGGCATCCGGTAACTCACATGATTCACACCCCGACAAGTACAACGCATGAACAGAAGAAAAACAACATCTTCACACCCTCACACATCCCGACACAGGAAAAACAGTGCAGTATCCAACATGATTACTTGCAATCCATGATAGTTCCAATTCGCCTCTGGTTTTATTTGTAATCAAACGGTGCTCATTCGTAACTCGAGACAGACTGTAAGCCAGGTCTAGGGTATTAACCCTAACTTGGGAGTGCCTCCCCCGGCAGAGTGAAGTCTCCTTCTCCATCATCTTTTCTTATTATCAGGATAATTGATGATGCAAAACTGCTTCCTACGCCTAAAAGAGTCGCCACAGTATGTGCAGTGCTGCACAGTGACATTCGCTGTGAAACTAACACCACATAGTGTGAGAGACTCATCATTAATGCAAACTAAATGATGGAATATTAAAGATGTTTTGCAAGTGCAGTGTAATTGACCCGCGTCTTATTATTCATGATGTACTGTCTTGCGCTGTTTGAGAACAATTACAGCGCGTGCTAATGCAAACAGGGACTAGGTCCCAGGTTTTATGTATACGCCAAATTATGAACGCCTCAATGATTAATTTTTATCGTGTGCCGGTTATAAAATGTGCAGGTTTGCTATATTTGACATCTTGGACATACACAACCGAGACTGGAACGGCAATATTTGGCAGGATGGAGAGAACAGCAAAAGTTGTCTCAAGTTTTTATAAAAAAATTTTAAACAATAGGACAGATTCAACTATCGGACATGAATACCGGTACCATGGAGGACAAATTAATTAATAAATCTATTTCTAGATTCAAGCTGCATACTTTCTCTATAGTTGTCGAATCTAAGACTGCGCAACTTATAGCTAAGGTAAACAATTTCATTACAAAGACATGATGGTTGTGACGGCGACGCGACCTATGAAACACTATATAATAATGAGAGGTACTTTGTTATTATTAAGAAAACAATGTTCAGTTTTAAACAGATTACTGTAGTTATTAACTCCTCGCGGTTGAGTTATCGCGATGCCAACGAGTGGGAGCAATGCAACTATTGTGGTTCATTGAGGTTAACAGAGAGCAAGACTATTTGTTTTTAATATATAACCTCGATTTATTGGCATTGACTTGAATTGAGACACATTTGTTTCTCAATTCAAGTCATGCCAGTAAATCGAGGTTATATACTCAAAAACAAATAGTCTCTGTTAACCTCAATGAACCACAATAGTCGCATTGCTCCCACTCGTTGACATCTTCAATCCTCCATATTTGAAGATATCAGTACATTATCTTGCAAATACCCAACTGAATGCCCTATAAGACGTATGACAATCAAAGCAGTGAGCAAAGGTCATTCCTTCACTCATGTTAATATTTGATCTACAAGATTTAAATCCCCGATTACAAAACAACAATAACCTTGCATGGGGCACAGTGAGCCACTTGATTGCACATTCTACCTCCATGATTGAACATCTTAGAATAGTCCTCTACGCGCTTACTCCTGGGAAGCAAAACACATCAGGGTAAAACCATGAAGTTTCTTCATGTTCTGATCGTGGTGCTCCTTTTCTTGTCACTACAAGTGGGCGAATCAGAGTCCAAAAAACAACGTCGCAGCAGTAGTCGGAGGCGACCAACAAAACACCACCATGACAAAGTTACGACCAGCACGGCAGCACCAACAACAAGGGTTGAAACTAAGACACGGACAACAACAACTGCGCCACAACAACCCATGATGAAACACAAACCCCAGTTCAACATTAACGGTCCAGTACAGGATGCCCCACCTCTTGCAGCAAGGGGGCGGCGGTATTACGAGCGGGAGGCGGGGGCAGCGACTTTCGAGGCACCCCATGAAGTTGGAATCAGTTCTGTCAGATCAAATCGTATGAGCGTAGAGGAGAAACTCATACTGCTTGAAGCTCACAATGACTTCAGAGGACAAGTCAGCCCTACAGCTGCAGATATGGTCGTTCTTGTAAGTTAATTTTTACTCAACAATGCGTTCATATTTCGTATTCGAAGATGATTTTTCTTGTCTATCTTCATTAGACGACATATTACAACCTGACTTTGGAAAACGGAATTCCATTAATGCAAAGCAAAAACAGTTATCCATAGTTTGTATTAATAATAGCGTACACAAATATTCAGTATCGGAATTGTTGCAAACAAAGCAACCAACCATGGCAGGTACTTTGCAAACAAAGCAACCAACCATGGCAGGTACTTTATTGAATTGAAATGTTGCAAAACAGTTTCAATTGTTCTTGGGCTCCGACTCAACATTCAACCATCCTCGCAACCAGCGCGGTTTGTTTATCAACAGTTTGTTTACATCCTATTTTAACGTAGATAATTTTCGGTGTAGGCCTAGCACAAGAAGCTAGCGAAGCAATGGATTTTGTGTACGATCAATGTGAATAAGGAACCACTTTTACACTGAGTTGACAAGCATGGTTTCTGTTTTTGTATTCTTTTTAGTGCACTCCAGTTCTTAACCCTATTGATACGAGGGTCCTAGATAATTACTGCGTGTTAGACCCGACCCCCCCCCCCCCCCCGCGCAATGTGTATACAATTTATTTGCATTTTCCAATGATTTGTACATCGAGAGACTTCATTACCATCCCAAGCTTATATCTAGAATTATTTGAGCTTACTTTTTGGAATTGAATTTAAAATGAATTTTGGAATGAATTTGGAATTTAAAATGATCACAACAATGATAGTATAAACTTAACAATGTGGTTACCCCGCCCCCTTAAAGTGTATTTGTGTGTGGTTAAAATGTTACGCATTCTAATGAGGATTTTAGGGGGTATTTAAATCTGTACAATACGCTTATTGGTGTGACAGTGCGGCTTAACAGCTTAGGAATTCTTTTGAGGTGTTTTTTTTTTTTTGGGGGGGGCGGGGGGGGGGGGGGTACAGATTCTGTACAATATGACAATAGCGTGTTAAAGTATGGGAACATTCGGGGTGTAATATACACACGACCCCGTAATGCATAGTAAACAATCTAAAAAGCAAAAAAAATACAGGATTCGGACACTATAAAAACGATGCAACTATTATTGGACCAGTCTGTTTACAAAAAAAAAAATCAGGTAGTCGGTCTACATACAACCCCCTCCCCAAATAAATAAATAAACAAATAACATGAAATCATGACACACACAGGTCTTTCACCACACATTATTTAGACCATGTGTCATTAAATTCACGACCTTGACCGCATTTCATAAAGTTGTCTAATTTTGTTTCAGTTTCATTTGCTAAGCTAAATAAATTACTGAGCACCGGGCAAATGACTAATTGCCTGTAAAAGTGTAACTCTTTTTCCCTATACGCAACATGCTCCTGTAGAATAATGTTTGGACATGAACATTTCAAATGAACTTCATAAACTCTTACAATATTAACCATGTTCAGTGACATACAATGAGTTGTCAAACTTACTCTGCTTGTTCAGGATTCCCATAGATACACAGGACGACCATCTTGAAGTTAGCTCTGCTGCCATTAACCGGTGTTCATTCTGAAGGTCGAGTTGACTCTTGCTGGAAAAGTGTGTGCAAATTGTGGCGTAGTGTAGTAATGTCGTCTGCTTCATGTCGTCTGCGCTGCATTTCCAAACTTTTGGGTGACTGGCTAGAACTATCACTGGTTTGAAGGAAAACTGAGGTCCCTGGTCACTGTACATTTCCAGCCGAGTCTTTCCATTAATGTCAGACAATTTCCACCACCGGAAAGCTTTTCTGTAGATTTGAGCTAGCTGTAGGTCCCGTTAGTCCAATGCAATGTGCGTATTCCGTTGACTGGGCAGACTGTACAGAAAACATTTCAATAAAACAGAATGTCAATAAACCAGCGTGTCAATAAAGCAGCATGTCGGCACAGTTTTATTCCACAGACAATTTGCAACTAGTTGGAAGTATTCCTTTTGCTGGTTCACAAGTTTTTTCCCCTGAACTCCGGTCGTAAAGTGTAGCTCACCTCCCCTTTGAAAACAACAACATGAACTTTTTTACACGTTGTTTTGACAGCTCTATTCATTAACACTGTGTGTGTAACTTTCACATTTGGGGGTGTGTCGGGTTTCACTTACAAAACCGCACGAGCCATTACCTGTTGGAATTTGGCGCTCTATTCATATGCAAATAAGGCTTATGCAAATTAGGCAAATGCACGCGACCGCGCGTGGCACAAATGGGTGTGCTTCAAGATGGTATGTTAAAGATGTAAACACACTCTTGAAAAGCAATAGCACAGTTAGCTATACACGGCTATACGTAGGGTTCAGAATTTGTATGAATGATTTTACACACTGGGCTTGTAGTTTTATTTTTAAACCGTTAGTGGGGCGGGGGGGGTAGAACTTCCGTATTTCTTGACGGCTTGCAATAGAGAACTTCCTAGAATCACAATTATATTTTCATCTTATTTTGACGTGACTGCATGTTAGTTGTTTTGTTGTTTTAATGGGGAAAATAATTATATCACAATGATGAAAACAGTAATGAACAATTCGTTTTATATACTGTTTTGTATCACACAAATGTGTTTGGAATACGTCCTCGCACGGTCGAATACTAATTTAACATCAGTTTACTAATAAAGGTTTGCATGATAGTTTGCAAAAATAATATGCTCTGAGCTCAATTTCATAGAGCTTTCAAAAAATCCGCTTGACACGTTTCTTTGCTATTAAGCAAAAAAAAAAAGTTGGTCACCAGTCACAACAATGCAAGACCGATAACCTGTTCCTGCTATAACTTATAAGCAATACAAATAATATTATTATTTTGTTTTGCTTACGGATTTAACCCGTTATTTCATGGTCGTATATGCATGCCTGAAGTCTTTCTCATAACAATTTTTTTTGCAAAAAAAAACTCTTTCTCTTAATCTATACATTATTTCATAACGTCATTTTAGTGGTTCGTATATCAACGGGCCCAATTTCACAGAGCTGTTTATAAGCACAGAAAGTAGCTAACAGAATAAGGTCACATGCCAAAACACAAATTAACAAGTACAATTTGGTACTGTTGACCTGTTCATTTCTGCTTAGCACTTAACTGTCTAGCAATCTTTTCTGCATAAGCAGCTCTGGGAAATTGGGTCCAGGTCCCAATTTCATAGAGCTGTTAAACACGAAAATTTGCTTAGCATAAAATTTCTTGCTTGACAAAAAATGTGTAAAAATTAAACATTCACTTTTTACCCCACAAAATGTTGTGCTTAGTAGCTCTATGAAATTGGGCCCAGCTCTTCTTTGCGCTTTTCCAAGTAAGTCATAAACTTCTGGAGTTAAAGTTCACCCTACTACTTTATAAAAACCTTATCCTTTAAGGACTGGCATGATGGTCTTGCAGACATGGCCCAGTCATGGGCTGATGGTTGCTTCTTCGCCCACGGCGGTACATCGAGTGGTGGACAGTTCGGTTGGATTGGCCAGAATCTATGGGCCGGGAGCGGCACGAGCTGGGATGTCTACGGTATGGTGGAGAGCTGGTACAACGAGGTGCAGGATTACAACTACAACAACGGTAACTGCAATGGTGTATGCGGTCATTACACTCAGGTTTGTTGGACAAAATAACTTCTCTTTGAGAAAATGTGTGTTTTTCGCCAGTCTCCAGAGATTTTCAAAATAAATCAACAACAAAACGGTGACAATTCCGATCTGCATTTCGCTGAATTCCCTCTTTTCTCAAACAAAAACCGCGGGACCAATCTCTAAACCTTATCCTCTGTCGTGCAAAGCTACTCTAAAATAAATTCACGTATCATCAACATTTTGTTGTATTTTTGCAGGTTGTATGGGCGGAGACTACATTTGTGGGATGTGCACTCAAAACCTGTCCGTTCATTCAGGGCCTCTCTGGCTGGTCCCCAGCCACCATTTTGGTCTGCAACTACGGTGAAGGGTAACCAACTAATCTCTTTTCAGTATACCACCCCCCCCCCCCCCAAACCAATGTTCCAATACATGTAAAAACATCTATTGTACATTAAAGCACCCATCTAAAATATTCTAAAGAATTCCTAGGATTCCAGGCACAGAACTTGTTTTCACTTTTATCAAAGACTCATCCGGGCTGCAATCTCAAGTACCTTCCCCCTCTATCAAATACTTTATTTCCTTTTACGGTAAACACTTGCTTCGTCGTTGCATGTAATTCATGTAAAGTGTCTAATATAACTTTGTTTCCATTGGCAGCGGAAACTACGTGGGTATGAAGCCATACGTTAGTGGAGCACCGTGCAGCCAATGTCCTGCCGGCTATACGCAATGTATCGATGGGGAATTGTGCGGTACGTGAGTTGATGTATTTAAAACAGTCGACGTTTCGAGCGATGTGCTCTGTTCGTTTTCATGAGACAGATTATAACAATATCTGTATTTTTCCCTTTAATGCCAATAAAATTTCACACACGCATTCATCTCATAATATTGTTCTTCCAAATCTTCCTGCAACTAAACTGCCAGAGTCAAACTTATTCTTAAATAAAAGCTTGTACTCTAATTGAAGGAAAAAAGAGAGAAACTGTAAGTTGCTTGTCATAACAGCCAGATCTTGTTCGTACAGTTGTTGTTGTGTTTTATTATTAGTAGCTTATTTTTCAAATTTACTTTTAATCACCAGCACGCCCCGACCAGGTGCCTGATGGTGAAACTGTCGACGAACCTACCGAGACCGACACCCCAGACCAACCCGTGGAACCCGGACCAGGGACCGGTGATAACGGGGGCAATCCCGGTGGAGATAATGGCGAAAGTGGTCCCGATCAACCAACTTGTGAGTGCTATCAAATGACTATCTCAAACTTAACGATCTGGATATTCAATTTGTGTTCTGTAATATTGATCTTCTGTTGTGTCTTTTGTTGGTGTAAATGTTGTTGTTGTTGTTGTTGTAGTTGTTTTTGCTGCTGCTGCATTTTAGTTGTTGTTTTGTCTGTTTTTGTTTTGTTTTTTTGGTGTTTTTTTTGCTGCTGCTGTGCTGCTGTTGCTGTCGTTTCACGAAGATACCTTTTTGAAACAGTTCGGAATTCAACTATATAATATTAAAGGCTTTCAATAACATTTTATTTTTCTTTATAGTATAGACGTGTTTTACCTGCACTGGTTTCTTGGGTTGTGTGTGGGAGATTTGACTCTACACAGATGATCCCCCACATGGACATAAAGCCAATCTTCAATCGTGTAGGAATTACGCCCACTTCTCAGGGCTTTGTGGCCGTAACTGCATTAAGTGCAAATGTTACAATGTCTTCACACTTCGAATCAGAATTACGAGATTGAAACAGCTTTAACATTTATTTGCTTATTATAAGTTATTTTATTTTTCGCTGGGACGAAATCCCTCAACTAATGTTTCCAGTAAACACCTGTGGGAAGTGTCGTCTAAGTTGTTTATGTGTGTATGAAGCTATACAAAACATAAGATCAAAAAGAGTACAAACAATAACTTGAATCCCACTCGAACAGTATGCCTGTGTTATTTGTTTGTTGTTGGTTTTGTATATTTTTTATTTTTTTAGGTGTTCGGGCCAACAGCCCGGAACACCTCTTATTTTTGTTCGGTTTTTTTTTTTTATTGATACTTCTTCTTCTTCTTCTTCTTCTTCTTCTGTACGTCCCTTGTCCCCCTACAAAAACATCTTTTCAAACATCGTATGAACTTGAAACTTCACACATAGTTAGATATTTATTAGGAGAAGAAACCGTGTGAGTTACGTCATGATGACGTCATAAATTCTTGAGTTATGAATATTTAAAGTTTATTAATTCAAAAAATCATAACTTTTGATCTACATGAGGGATTTTTACAATCGAGACATCATCGGAATCGTCATTGAAAACTCCGTAAACGCCCCACAGACATGACCCCATTTTTATGTTGTCTTCCGGCTCAAAAGAGAGGTTGAAAATTTCAAAATTCACGTCTAAAGAACAACGTAAATCCCCATTGGTATGTGCATAAACATTGCACGTACATGTAGGCATACACACAACGTGTAGTGTATTAGCGGTGCAGCAGAGCACGCTCCAGTGATCTCCCATTCTGCTTGTTAGCGGCGATTGTCCGCTAAAAAAATCACACTTCCCAAGCACATATAAAGTTGAAACTTCACACATAGTTAGATATGTATAAGGAGAAGAAACCGTTTGAGTTATGTCACAATGACGTCATCAATTCTTGAGTTATGAATTTTCAAAGTTTATTATTTCAAAAAATCATAACTTTTGATCTACATGATGGGTTGTTACAATCGACACATCATCGGAAAGTTCGTTAAAAACTCCGTAAATGCCTCGCAGACGTGATCCCATTTTGAGCTCGTCTTCTGGTTCAAAATCGAGTTTGAAAGTTCACAATTTCTTGTATAAAGAATTACGAAATTTCCCCATTGGTTGTGCGTAACACTTGTGGCGTACACGTGTAGTGTATTAGGCATAATTTATTTGGTGGCATGCTGCCAAGTTTGTTGTACTCTGTGCCATAGCGTGATATGCATAGAGCTATATAGCTATGCAGAACGCTGCGAAAACGATTTCATTTCGATCTTCAGCGTCAAATTGTTCAAATGTTACCCTTCTGATGGCTTAGTGGTCAATGTGGAATTAAAGACGGAGTTTCGCTGAGATGGCCACCTACTTCAGTGATTCATGGAACTTTTAATTATGTAAGAAAATAACAGTACAAAATGACGAACATTGGTCATGTTTTGGTTAAACACCGAGAAGAATAGAGACGTTACATCGATCGACCACTCCCCCGGGTGAAGGGCGTTTTGGGCCCACGGAATTCACGTCAGTATTACGATATCTATTACTTCTTGAACTTAGCATAATCATCAATTGTTTTGATTATTTGTTAAAACAACTATCCAAGTTATTTTAAGTTAAATATTTTGAAGAAAAAAAATCTCTGAAATAACATAAGCCCTTTCAAACTTTCTCTAGTAGGAAAGGACGTTACGTAAACTAATCTATTTCTACCTCCATGCACAGACATGAATGTTACAATACAAAACATTCAAAGAAAACAGAATGGTTAAAACATAAGGCCCAAGCAATTAGAAGTGGTCTTGCTAAAATAAACTGCCGGATTAAACAAAACTTTAGTACAAACAAATCAATAAAACAATCCAGATTTTCATCTTCTTCTTCTCTTCGTCCCTTGTCCTCGAACAAAAGCACACTTCCCAAACTCGTATGAACTTGAAACTTCGCACATAGTTAGATATGCATTAGGAGTGGAATAATGTGTTAGTTAGGTCATGATGACGTCATCCATTCTTGAGTAATAAAAATTCAAATTATTATTTCAAAAAATACTTCTTTTTAAAAATATTATCAATAGAGCGCGAAAAAGCTTCATGAAGAATAGTCTTCGTTCAAGGCGGTTAAACATACATGCCCCTTACAGTCTTTTCTTCAGTCGTCAGTCAATATTTCCTAAGTTCATATTTCCTAAACTACATAAGCTATTTTGACAATCTGTACATCATATGAAAGGGCTTTACGTACTTGACAGAAATGGATATGTTGGTGAACTTTCGTTGACCTTTTGACCTGTTTAAACGGGAAGTGACTGTGAAATGATTTGAAAGGGCGTGGTTTATTGTCTTTTAGGTCGAAATAAACATCCTTTGATGCTTTACCATCACACCATACAAGTCTGGCAAAGGTCTGGTTTAAAACAAACATTACCGATGACGTCACCAAACATACACTTTTACTAGATGACGTAATCATGTAGTTTTGACAGTTTTTGTAATTTGAATCATTTATTACAAATCTTGAGAACAAAGCAAGGTGTAATATTTGTTTTTTAATCCAGGCTTTTACTCCCGGAAACCGAACACCTTGAGTTTGTTCACAAACTCTCAATCTCTAGTTAAATATTTTTTTGTTTGGGGGGGGGGGTGTTTGGAAAGGGTTGGCCTAACGTTCAAAGAATTGCCCAATAATGATGTGTATTCCGTTGGACTGTTTTTCTTCTTCTTTTCAAGTTTGTGGTGGGACTTTGGAGACAAAGTCGGGGGAGATCGCGTCACCAAACTGGCCGGTCCCGTACAGCTCCAACTTAGAATGTGAATGGATCATACGGGTAAGTGTCATCGTCATCTTCAAAGACAATGTTCGGATATGCTTTTTGTTACTCATCATCAAAAGAACATAAACTATTCTTACTACAAAAACTTCTGAAACTAGTCACGAAAACTTCTTGAAATAAGGCACGAAAACCAACTTCTTGATACACATGGTGTTACCGCAAACCAAAATATCGATAACTGACCATGCAATGTCTCAAATCCAGAAGAGGAAAACAAGGTTAGATTGATAGTTCCATTGATTTGATAGTTCAATCAGTGGCCGAAGACTCTTCAAAGGGAACCATTACAACCCATCATATAATTGTGTTGCTTTTTAATGATTGTATATTTTTAGGGTAAAAGAGACCAAACAGTGACTCTTGAGGTAACTTACATGGATATTGAAGCGGAGAGGCAGTGTGGGTGGGATTACCTGCAGGTCAAACCAAACGGAGAAACAGGAGGGAGCACAAAGTAAGTTCAAAAGAGACAAACCAAGAAATGTATATCTCCTCATCACTAACAGTCACATTGGTACTTGTAACAAAGTATTTTGGCTGGTTACCGTAAACCTGTAAGCATAATTATGTTGTGCTTAGCTACTTGTTATGCTTGTAAGCAGCTAAAACAATGTTGGTCTCAGATAAGAGGTTCCAAGTTATGTTGGTTTAATCCCCATCATCCTTTCTTCTACAAATTCCTCCCATCATCTCCCTCCCCCCATCTCATGATCTCCTAACTGTGTCTCTTCAGATACTGTGGCAATGTCACTCCATCTCCATTAACGTCGGAGGAAAATGAACTCAGGGTAATCTTCAAGAGTGATGGTTCTGTTAATAAGGGAGGTTTCGTAGCTTCGTACAGACTCAATGGTGGCATAGCAGAAACAGGTAAACAGAGAGGAAGTCTTAAGAGGAAGTTCAACCACTTCATCATCCATGTTTCTCCAGCTTTGGGAAAGTTGCAAGATTTGTTTATGTGTTGAATAATAACTACAAAATCTATAACTAAATTGCATGTGTTAACAAAGTCAAAACATCAATGAAAATGTCTGAGATATTCCAACTAGAGACATTCTGTACTCGATGGGACATGGTTTATAACCAACCACCCCCCCCCCCCGCTTTGCCCCCCTATTGTCTTCATTACGTGCTAAATAAACTCAGGAATTTGTTTGAGGATTTTAAGGGATTTGTCTTGGCAACAATAGATGAGTATAGTGTTCCTTTTCAAGTAAGACGGTCAAACTAATCGTTTGCCTATTGATATCAACGTGGCGATTTGTGATATATAGTATAATTTATCATTTTCTTTTTTGTTGCTTACGGTTTCTCTATAACTATTTTTTTCTTCTCGTGCTCAGATCCCGTTTGCGGTGGCATCATAACCGGAAAGAAAGGCAACATGAAGTCGCCGGGCTACCCAAAAAACTACTCCACTGGTCTCAACTGTCTGTGGACTATTGAGGTAAAGTATATAAGTGCAAACTAAAGGCATTTTCAAGTAACGGTTGGGAAAGAAGTTTTGCAACAGCTAATTGTACTTTCTCATTGTTGCTTTAATACTGACAAAAACAATATCATGTTTGATTTTGTTTGTTTGTCAACACACAGGTTGCAGATAATAAGCGTGTGAGACTAACCTTCCGAGATTTGCAAATTGAAGACGACCCGATGTGCGACTACGATAAAGTCACCATCCGTCTTGGAAATGAGAGACTTCCAATGGTGTAAGTAAACTCAGAGGAAGGGAATGTTTTCTAAACTTCTTCTATTAAAATATGGACAGGGCAACAGGAATGTTACCCAAAAGAAATAGTCGGACGTCTTGAGGCCAATAGCCAGAGATAAGTATGTGTAGACAGATATGATGCCTCGTAAAGATATATAACAAATTAGTGACGGGGAGGCATTTCTTTCGCTAACTGTCACATCGCAATTTTATCCTAAAATGTCTCCAAACATTGTCTGCTTGTCTTGCACTCATTAACAGACACGCAAGCTATTTTTTAGTGATATCATTAATTGACATCATCATGATATCTTTAAAAAAAAATCCAAACCACTTTACATTGCAGCAGAAGACACGTTGTCTCCGACCACACAGTCACGATGAACCAGGATACAGGATCATAATCCAACGGCACATCACATTTCACCATACAAAATGAAATCAGTAAAAACACCCGATACCAAAATACATAATGATGTTCTCTGATCATTTCTTTCTCGTCATTTTTGTGTCTACAGTTTATGCGGTAACGAGAAGCCGAACGGGAATCTGATATCAACAAGTAACAGAATGGAGATACATCTGATAAGTGACGGAGCGAACACTGCAAAGGGTTTCTCTGCAGCCTGGAAAGCCATTTAAATTATACCCATAAGTAAGGTTTAAAGCTTTGCAAGGTGTGATGAATAAACTATACTATTCAAAATGTTGCACCCGTGTCCGGTGATTTTGCAGTAAACCTACGCTGTTTGTCATTAGCTGACTCCATTATTTTTTTTAAAAAGCTTTTAAAAGTTAACACGTTTTCGTAGAATTTAAATTTTTAATTGACATTTTAATTGAAACTCTTACTAAAGCCTAGCAGTAATCTTGTTCATTTCCGGTTGTATTAAAAGGGATATTATCGAACAAAAGTTAAAGGTGTTACAAGTAGGCTGAGTGCACTAGTTAGGCTGTATATAAGATTATTTCTTTTTTAGTAGTCGTATAACATCATGAAGTAATTGTAATGTACAAGAACTTATTATGGTAAATAAATAGAACCTGTGAAGAATGTTAAGCATGATGGTATTCGATATCTTTCCTTCAATCCAATCCCGCCCCCCTCCCATCCAACCATGCACCACCCCCTCCCCCGGCATGCTTGGGTATAAATTGGAGTATCTTTCCTTCAATCAACCTCCCCCGCCCCCCTGAACCATCGGAACCCCTGATCCCCAGCCTGCTTGGAAGGATTCGGCACTCATATTTTTATCTCCGTTACCACCCGTTCTTCCCATTAAGCAAAAGGCCCTACTTAAAACAAAAAACAGCTTGGATCCACGGGTGATGGGACTGAACTGCCAAGTTTATGTTAAATACATCCTGTTTATTCTCACTAATTATAGGTATGTTAAATACTGTTTTCCTGAGCATATGGGCATATAATGAATCAAAAGAAAGAACGCAACCTCAGTCAGCCACTGATTACACTTTTCTAATTAACAGTGTAAAGGTGCGACAATAATTTTCTCACGAAACTGGTTTCCGATAATGACTATTGGGAAATCATCATCGCTCTAATCGCCTCGCTTGGGAATTATTCTGGACGCTATTTAAAACTTTCACAATTCACAGTTTATTAATGAACAATGCCGTGGAGGACGACACGCTCGCCAGTCGCTACTGCGTTTCTTTCTCTATGATGCGCACAAAAGGTACTGTGAACTTGTTTCAACCATGGATAATCCTACCTCCATGTTTCAACGCTTCATCGGTGTGAATTCTCATTGGTGAATTGAAAGAAACAACTGCATCAAATTGTTCATAATAGTGTCAGGAATGAAACGGTGCGTTAACCAAAGACAGTATTCAGTTAGACATCCCTCATCGGTGTTTTACGCAGGCCTAAAGAGGTCGTTCACTCCAGCTCCTGTGTATAAGTATCGTATAGTTTAGCCCCGCCCCCCCCCAAACGCCTTTTTATAGCGCCCTCTGTGGGTAGGAAACCCACGCACGCAACATCACTGGATGGGATGGCATGACTGACTGCAGGATGTGTGACAACAACACGGTTGGTGGTCTTTACTTTAGTCTAGTTTCCTCAATTGTTTCTGAGTGTTGGTTGAAGGTCTTAAAGTTGTCTCTCTATTCCTGAGAATACGGTGAGCATTTTCAATTAAGTGTGCGTGTGTTTACGTAATATTAAATAAAGGGAAGGATCAGGTTGTCAATTGATCGGTGAACTGACTTGTCACTTGTTGATTGTTCGATCATTTCTCATCCATTGCAATTGAATGCAGTTATCACACGGATGAGTAACCACACACATTATCCATATTATATTATCAGCAATCACCAACGCAAATAAACTTGAGCCCACTTCACTTGTTAAATGAAAATACTTCCTTTGATGAGAAATCCATAGAGTGCATGCTCCTGCCAAAAACTTCTTCATGTAAAACTCATGTTTATGTAGCAAAACGCAGTAAACTTCTAGTAACTACCTCCATCCATCCATCCCTGTTGTAACGAACTGACAGTCACAGTCACACTCACAGTGGATTTGTTTAAAACTGAAATCTGCAGTAGTAGAGAAGTACAATGTATGTAGGCATGGTAGGTAGGCAATGTCACATGTATTGACAGCGTCAGTTCGAATGGCAGGCCATCTGCCTTTATTTACTGCAGTTACACACTGGTGGCAAATGGCAAACAAAACAGCCGAGGACTAAACCAAATTCACTCCAAGTTGTCACGCTGGCTAGTTAAATGTTCAAAAGCCTCTTATTTTGGGGGGTTAGAAATATGGATTGGTGGAAAAGCTACAAATTCTTCCTAATATATTGATTAAAATATACATAATTTTGTTCCTTTTTTGCTCCTATCCTAGATTTAAGTTCTTTCTGTTGGTTGTCCTTTTGTTGGCTGTAAACTACAATGCTGCCTTCCATGAGTCCAGGTCGGGGTCGAGGTATGACGGTAGATGTTTCTTACGATTCTGACAAATCTCAGCGTCATTCTGGTAAAATATTTGTGATTATTTCATTCAGTCATTCACAACTTTTCATGTATTATAACCTCCCCCCCCTCCCAACAATGTATGTATAGTCTATCAACGATATTCAGTGCAAACTTTATCATTTCGTCTGTCTCTGTCTCTGCACCCTGTCAGAGACTGAATTTCAAGGGAAAATCTACAAGACCGCTGAAATTGTACCTCAAAAACTTCAACTGAGTCAGAACTGTTTAAAAATCACAACGATCAGAGTCAAAATGAAGGAGAAAGGCATTTTGTAACATTTATGATCAGTGATATTAAGGAATCTGAACTTTTGCATTTGTTTCTACACCCCCCCCCCCCCCCGCCCCCACCGTACTTCTTGTCAAGGGCTTTAAAATAAATTTGACTCAAGAGTTTGTTTGTTTTTTAAAGTGGACAATAATTTGGATTATTTTTGTTTCTTACTTTTATTATTAATCTAGAGCTCAGTTCAACATCCAGTGACGAGTCACCGGTGAACCCAACAGCAAGCTTTGCCTCCTATGATTCAAGCAATGGTCTGAACAGTCCACACATAGCATATGGAATGGAACCTCCGAGCCCACCCACTGCACAACAGCAATGGCAGCAGCAGCACAGTCTCCTGCCTCAACAGCAGCATTTGCAGTCCCAGCAGCAGCATTTACACTTTCAGCAGCACTTTCAACAGCAGCAAGCCTTCATAATGTTTCAACAACAGCAGCAGCAACAACAGCAACAACAGCAGCAGCAGCAAATTTGTGAAGACATTGGTAACAAACAACAGCAGCACAATCAGGTCACCCCTAACAACGTTTCACATCCACAACAAATTCGTATTTTGAAGCGACCACCACAACAGTCACAACAGCCACAACAGCTACATCAGCTACATCAGCTACATCAGCCACAACAACCGAATCAACAACTGCCACAACAGCAACAACAACCACAACAGCTACAGCAGCCACAGCAGCGACAACAGCCACATCAACAACATCAACAAAAACACCATCAACAACAACCACAACAGCCACATCAGCTATTGCAACAACCACAACAACAGCAGCTAAAACACGAACAACCGCAACAGCTACAACAGCTGCAACAACAACAGCTACAACAGTCACAACAACCGCAACAGCTACAACCACAACGACAACAACAACACCGACAGCCACAACAGCTAAAACAACAACAACAGGGACGCCAACAACATCAGAGCACAACCAGTCCACCTCAAGTTGGCTTCCCCAATATAGTTGCTCCATCCTTTCTTCCTTCCAACATTTCTCCCATGACTTTGAACTCTTTCATTGATACATCAGTCCCCCCACCACCCATCGGTGTACCCATTCCGGGTTTACATTTCCCTGCATCTGCAAAATCTCCTCCTTTTACGTACCCGACCACTACAACAGCCTTCCATGCCCAGCCTCCTCGTCCTACAAAACCGAGCGTGCCTTCACCAACTAAGCCCAAGATTTCTCCAGACCTTCAGCCTACGCACAGATCCCAACCTATGAAATGGAAGCCTGATGCAAATGGTGACCATGGTTCAGCTTTCACCTCCTTTGAAGACTCACAGTGGGATAACTTCGAGTTGGGAGGAGGTTACGCATCCCCAATTACTATGGATACGGGTGAGTAACACGGCAATAGAGTAATCCAAATCATTACTAGTTTGGCCGAGAAGTTAAGAGCACCGGACTGGGTTCGAGACCTGGTCATGACAATTGTGTCCTTCAGCAAGATACTTTTAACCCCATGAACACTTTTGTAAGCATTTGGGAAGGTAGTCCATTATGCTCTTAGTCAGGCCGCGTGGATGATACCCATGGCTACATCCTTGGGGAGTGCTCAACGAGTAGGTGGTAACTGGCAATGTGCCCCTGATGGCAGTTGATTTGGGTTGATAGCCAAAATTAGTAAGGTGTAGCCCTCACCTTTAAGTGGCAGTCCAGCAAGATGTTAGGCGATATCTCTTTAAAAATTGTTTGTTAACTGTACTGATCGGAAAACCTATCCAAAGTATTCTCACACTGTTTACAAATTATTATTTGTGTAATCTTAGAACTTCAAGGTCAATCACCGGTATTTGTGCCAAAAGCAGCGAACCAACATGTACAACCATCCCAAGGATCGAGCCAAAATGAGCAGCACTTTCAGACGAAGAAGCCATTTTTACAGACCAGAGATGCTACACAAGGACCAAAGCTGTGGATCAATAAAGACAAAGCTAAAGGGTAATTTGGGAAAGGGGAATGCTAATATCATCCGATAGGGTTTATTTTTTCTTATAAGTTCTCTGAACACAGAATTGTTTGATTAAATTTGATGCAATATATTTTTCAGCAAATTGTAATTGATCAAAGTCTTATATGGTCGAAGTTCTGTGGTTCATAATTAACACATACTCATATTTTCTCAAGGGAGAACAATTAATCATTGTGTTTAATGAGAACCTTTGTTGTCTTTCCTTATGAAGTCAATATTTGATTGTGACATCATCATTTGAAAACAAAACTGTAACTCCAGAATCTCATCAACAAAAATAGTGCATAGAGGTTCCTAATTTTTGTGGGAATGAGAAATGAGTACCAAAGTGTTTATCGATATCTTGTTCATGCAGGCGTGGAATACCAAAGAAAGACATCAAAGGACCATCAGCGAGCCAGTTCCCCAAACCACAACAAGGATACAACGTCTTTCCCCAGGGATACAGTACCGCTCCCAACGGAACCAGCTCCTCCTACCAGAGCCAGGGATCCACCAAACAGCAACAGGATGCTAGCAAGGCGGCACTGTCCAAAGAACAGAAGAAAAACGAGTACGAGTGGCAGAGTTTCAAGATCATTCGTAAAGTCCGCAAGCTTCTGGGAGGTCTGAAAGAAGATTCCGCAAGGGAGAAAGAGATAGCTGCTGAGATTGTCAAGATCATGAAAGCTGGTAGGTTGGATTCCGTAAACCTAGGTCTAATGATTTCAAGTTTAAAATGGTTCATGCTGATTGTTCACTTCATGAAGATTGACTTTGTCAAAAGTAAATCGGTGATGACGTTATAACAGAGTCTTCCACTGAAGAAGCAAGCCAGTTTTAATAAAATAAAATCTCTATATGTGTGGGTTAAGACAAGTTTTATTCTTTTTCTTTTGTGTTATCAGAGTCCAGTCGCCTTGCCTGCTTTCCTTGGCCCAAGGAGCAGTTTGTGGCTCTGGATGAGATCTTCGGCTGGGCCGTGGATAACTCAGATCTGCTCGATAAGGCTTGCAAGGTGATCCAAGAACTACACTGTAAGTATTTAGTTCTTCATAGGATTATTTTAGTCAAAATGTTTTATTAAAACTAAGATCAGGTAAAAGCGCTGAGTTTTGTTTTTCAGTATCCTTATTGGTGCATCTATCAATCTTATGTTTCAATTACTCTTACTTGCATAACCTGTGGTTTACTTTGTTTGTGTTTTTGGATAATTTGTTACTTAGGTTTGCACCCGCAGAACTTCCAAGAGGATCTTTTGAATGTGATTATGAAGAGACAAAGCCAGTATATTAAGGTATAGCTGAAAATGTAATCCTTTTTACTCATTAATCTACCAGTGGCTCAGAAAGGATTAAGTCTTGAAGAGTCAGGGCTAAGTCCAGTGGTTTTAGTGTAGGGCCAGTAAATATATGGTCAAGTCCTGCAGCAGTCTTGTGTTACATGGGTTTAATCGTTGACTAATGTTTTTGTTTGCATTGGGGATAAAGTATATAATTTGGTTGTTACCCTCGCACCAATGTGTATTGAGCACTGTATCCTCAGGACTTTCTTGAGTTCTGTGGGGCAGGGGGAAATCCACTCAGGTGGGATTCAAACCCACAACCTGCAGTCAGGGGGTATGACTCAGGTTGGATTTAAACCCTCGAACGACAGTAGGCAAATAACTTGGGTCAGATTCGCACCCACAACCTGCAGTCAGGGGATGTGTCATTCTTATAATTGAAACTTTCTTTTTCTTGTCAAAGGTCTCCACAGCAACGAATAAAGACAAGTTGTACACCACTTTCTGTGGCCTCCTGACCCAACTCTTCATTGTGTCTCGCTCCGCTACAAATGGCCTGAACAATATTACTGATAAACTGTTGGATAGTGTCGTCAACAAGTGGATCACGTGTGATTCACAGGTGAGATTAACATCAGTAACTTTCTTCTCGAATTTTCAAAATAATAAATACGTTTGAGGCACAGTTGTTGTGTACAGGCTGATTGAAGGAGAAGTTTTTTTTTAAATTGGTTCTTATTTAACCCACATATCCTAGTACATGTGTGCAGCTAGGTAAAGGCGCTTTAAAACATTATAATTCTTGTTCATCATTTATACTTTCAGGCCACCCGTCTACTTTCTCAAATCTTGAGTGGCATATACAACCCAATCTTGCAAACACAATACTGCTGCCTCTGTGGCGAAACAGTTCTACTCCTGGGGTGGCATGGGTGGCCATAACCATTTATTGTTGCTAGGAGACTGCTACTTTTGAGTATATTTTTTATTCTCACTTTTAACGATCAATTCTCAAACAGGGGACTGCAGATGATCCTGCGCTCCTGACAGAAGTGTACGCATCCTGCTTGAGGGCGCTCTTTGTTAACATTGGTCCTCAACTAGCCAGCTCCATGGACCAGCGATATAATAAACTGCTGAAGGATCAAGTGCTTGGTAGCAAGCCAAGGTATGTCTGTCACAGTTTCTTTTTTAACATTTTGGAAGTCCAGAAGTAGGCACTCGTGTGTCCATAACCTCACATTGGTGCATACATAGTTCTCTTATCCATTACATCTACACTATTTTTATGCAGTGTTTTCAATACACAATTGCAGATTTGTGAAAGAGGCAATGCTGAACTTGCTCTTATTAAGAGCAGCAGACTGGCAGGAGGAGGTGTTCTCCAAGAAAAACACCTTCCCAGAGGATCTGAAGGAGATTCCCGACCTGGCACAAAGATGCGGGGCAGCAGGAGAGGGTACCGAAGTATCGGATGAAGTGAACCAGAAAGAAGTGCTGAAGGTGGCGTCAGTTACAACCACAAGTGAAAATCTGCCAAAAACTGATCACACTCGACCAAGTGCAGAGACGATATCCCCTACTGAAGAAGTTGTATCGTCCACTACACCAAAGACGCAACCAGACAATCTGCAGGCCACGACTGCAATGTCTTCCCTCTCCTTACATTCTAGCAACAGCAACAACTCTAATTCCATCCTCAACAGTGATGATTGTCAACAGAATTTCAAAAGTGAGTGAAACAAAAAAAATGATTTTTTAGTTGTTTACCTCGTTTGCAATTTTCATGCAATACATCAGAATTATGTATGTTGAGCTTTGTACTCGTTCTTTCTTTTGTTTAAAATGTTGTCAACAGAATTTGGGGCTGAAAGGGTAAAAAGAATTTCATCAATCTCTTATTACACCGTTCACAATCAGAGACACTTCACCAATTCCCTTCAATAGCAAATCAGAACTTAAACGACCCCTTAACAACCACTTTTTCTGAAAAAAAGCTCAATTCAAGCAGGCTACCCCACTCAGGTAATCTTCCATTCTCCATTGATGTATAAGGAAGTTCCAACACTTCTGCTACACAAGTCCAAAAGGGAGCATGTTTAACCACCAGTCACTGATAATTATTCTGTCTTATTCTTTTACAGCTGGAATTAAAATTCAGACATCACAGCCACAGCAGAGGTAAGACACCAATAATCTTTTCCAAATAATTACTCGAACCCCAAACGAGGAGATTGCCTGTGATTGTTTTCAAAGAACTCAGCAATTTACGGAGTACGCAGTGTTTACATACAGCTCTTTATGTTCACCAATGACAATTTGCTGTTCTAAACCATTTTTTTTTCTTTCTTTTTTCTTTTTTTTCTCGCAGACCACAGTCAATGCAAACAAACTCCTCATCAGATGCAAGTAAATGCCTTCATGTTGACAACGTCCAATCAAACGGTATGCAAAACAAAGAACCACTGTCGTCATCGATGAGCATTTATGGCCCGCCATATACATCAGAAGATGCAGCTTTTCGTACCAGCAATGATATCCCTAATGCAACAGCTAACATACAAGAGAGGAAGCTCAGCAGCCCATCACATGTTGCATGGACAGCTACTAAACCTAGGAGTTCCCCTGCCACGGGTAGAGGTATGATGAGATTTGAGTATAGCTCAACATCCCCTCTAGCCTTCATTCAGAGTGGGCCTCCTCGGGATGCTGCCTTCAAAAGATATGACAGTGAGCGCCTTGAGAAGCAGACTACTACTAACCAACTGAGTAGTGATTATAGCACTGAGGTGGATCAAGTCTCCACAAGCTGCCCAACACAAGAGTATAAACCGTGGTCTTCTCCCAAGTTTAGCCAGGACTGTTGTGAGGATAGACCCGACTGTATGGAATCTTCTACTGGTGCTGATCGTAACACAACCGAGGATTTGGGAAAACTTGGCAAGTGGCCGAACCAAGGACACTCGCAGGACTCTGTTGAAGAAATAAACGATAAGTATTTTGCCTCTCAGGAAGATGACACTGAGCAATTTGCGCCAGTAACTTCTGGTGAGTCAAATGATAATGAAGAAACCAGTGGGGAACGACAGACACTTTTGACGACTCAGGAAGCCGTGTCGGAGAAGGATGAGGTAGAAGGAACTGCTTCTTCTGATAGCGATCTTGTTTGTCAAGACCCGCTTGCATCAGCCTCAAACATCCCTCCTGAGGATTCCAACCAGAAGCTAGCTCCAATGGTATCTGATGAGACATCAGTGGGACTCAATCATCATGAACAAATCCAATCCACCGCGACACCTGGCAAGCCAGCCTCCCCACAGGTGGTTAACTGCTCCCTATGTGGCAGTGACAGACATCGCACTCGCCAGTGCGCTACCTTCAAAAAGTACGCCCCGCATGTCAAGACAGATGACTGTGCGCCAGAAGAGACCCCAGAAGATGTCCAGAAACCAACTGCAGAGAAATTTGGAAGCTTCATCTTCTGCAGCAAATGTGGCCAGAAAGGTCACCTGGTATACGACTGTGCGGTCAGAGGTTCCTTTAATATCTTTCAGCAACAAAACGGCACTAGTTTTATTTAAAGTGATAATGTTCCTGTTCTTATTATGTGGCGTATGCTCACTTCATACAATTGGGGTCCAACAATGGAACTTATGACTTGACATTACATGCCACCATCTTAGAGGTAACACGTAATGAAACTTTGAAAAGCGCCTATCTCTGTGTGTGGGGTTCAAAGAAAGGGTCAATGAGCAACCTTTTGTTGACCTTTGACTGAGGTCACCCTACTCAAATGGCTTCATATGACTTAGGTCTATTTTCTAAGGCTCTTGCCTTTCCTATTTACTTTAAAGGGTACTCAAGTCCTCTCAGAATTTATTGGCTCTGTCATTTAAACAGAATGACCTTGAAACAAGCAATTTTGTGAACAACTACACAGGTTTGTGCCAAAACCTTGCGTGTGTTACAGGATATTGCAAGTTTGCAGTATAACTTCAACTTAAATAAAAGTGTACCTTTTGAATGTTTACATGTATATGTAAATGGGTTTTTGATTTTTTTCCTTGTTCCTTTTTTTTCTTTGGAGGGGGGGGGGTATGCAAAGTTCGGACATATTTATTCATTGTGCCACATGTTGCAGTGGAGCCAATTATATACATGATGGTTACGAGCTAGCTTGGTGGTCTAGTGGTAAGACATATGCTCTAGCAATGCAAAGGTTGTGGGTTTTAATCCCACCCAAGTGATTTGGGTGCGATTCTTTTTCTTCACAGAGGGTAGAAAATCGTCTTGTCTATTTGCATTCGACTGCATTTAGACCTGCATACGGACGTGTGCAATATGTTGTCTCTTGCATGCTAAGGTTTGGGGTTTCTATTATAGTTCTTAAATGTGTTTTGGTTCAATATGTTATTTATTTTTTTACTCAGTAATAATTGTGCAAAGTTTAAGAAAGTTTTTTTCTGAGAAAGACACCTTTTCTTTACCATACCCTATCGAACACATCTATGTTCAATTGCATGATTGTTTGGATATTGTAAGAGTATTATTGTAATTGTTAGGGAACTGCAGAATGAAACTCTATATACAATTATTAACACGTTTTGCATGAGGCTCTGCATGCTACGATTCTAACTCCCCCTTATGCAAGGTTGAGACTCAATACTAACTCAAAGGTCAGAAACTTGGATCCAGATCTTGTTTTTCATTTGAATAATACACGCCTCATTGTGTGAAAAAAATGTTGGCTCTGGATGTGATAAGTAGCTTTCAAGATTCTTCACTTTCAACTTCAAGAATATCGATGTACACTTACACATAAAGAGAAAGATCTTCTCTGAGAGCTTGTTCAAGTTACTGGTCTTGTTAAACAAATTCGGTCCAGCAACAATTTGGAGCTACAAGCCCTTTAGTCTTGTGGATTTTTCCCTCAAATTTGAGCCCTGGTTCAAGAGCATGACAGCAGTAGCCATGTATGACATTAGGGCTAGGGGGTCAATACACAGGAAACTTACCCGTTGATGTTTAATAAAATTAAAAAGTAGATAAATTAAGATGGAATTAGCAAGTTATTGTATTTGATTGACTTCCGTTTTCACTTTATTTTCAGTATTTACACATAATCACCACCATATTTTCATGATGTTTAATGCCATGATTAAATTAAATCTACTATAATTTAGTTTTTGGTTTTTACATTAAGAAAATAACAATAAAGGGGAGATATACCTTTATTTGGTTTCATGCACACAAACAAGCGCCATGTTTATCTATTGTGACACTCGTAATATACAAACTTGGACTTCAGTGCTTAAGCGCGAAAATAAGCTAAGCGCAAAAACAATTTATGCTCACCGCAATAGGGTTACCAGCCATACTACCTTAAGCATGTACCACTTGTGACTGGTTTCCTGCTAACGTTTGCTTGGCAGAACAAAAAAGTACAAAACGCAATTTCTGCTCTATGAGATTGGGTCCTTTTTCATTCTATTCTTTGTTTGACTGTAGTGCGCAGATTTGTGGAAGTAAATTGAATAGCTTCATTTGATTAAGTTAAATATTACATGTTCCTGTAATATGTTGACCAACGTGGCCTTTTTCAACAAGTCACACCGACACACTCAAGAGTACCTTCAAAAATGTCATTTAGTTTATAACATTCAACCATTATTCCCTCACAGTGGGTGCCCTACCTTGCCAGTACATGTATATTGATACACACCTTGCCATATTATATAAGACATGGAATAAAAACAAACTATATTCGTTTTGAAGAGAAAACATCTTGCAAATGAAGGTTACTTCTGTTAACATTGGTTTTGCTTTGATTTGAAAGTTGAAGGGGAAATATGTTATTTATTTTCTCCCCCCAACTTAAAAAACATAAAGTATTGGTTGAACAAGTAATGATAACCATCCATTAAGATGAATGGCTGGCATCTGTTGAATGTCAGTTGTTTACAAATACTAGGATGGCATGGTGTAATATGGTACAACTAAGTCTTTCAGTAAATTGGTAAAATTTTTCACACAATTTTATTAACTGTACTTACAGAGAAATTGTGTTAACTGGTCACATTTTTTTTATTGTTATTGTTGTTATAGGGTTTTGTTTTTTCAGTAAGTGGACAACAGAATTGGTCAAGGATCAGATATCACTTCCCAAACTTTTGTACTCCAGTGCTCACGAGTTCAGGCTATTTCAGGCCAAAATAACTTATATAACGTGTTTTATTAGCAAAGCGAGAAGCAAGGCTTTGAACAAAAATATGCATGATTTTGTTTTGTCGAATGAGTTTTTATTTTAAGATGCCTGTGTTTATCTAGCATGGTAATTTTACCTTTGATTCCCGAACCCTGACAAGAATACTGTATTTTTGTAACTGTCTTGCATTTACTTACATTCAATACAATTTTGGTTTTGTAAATGAACAAAAATGTTTGTGTTACTCAATTACATGTTCTGTTGCTGTTCCTTTTTTGTTAGGGTTTTATGGCTAGACATCAAACTCGCACTAATGCTAAAAATAGAAGCTTGATACCCGGAACTCGGATGACATGTCAAATCCACCAATGTACACACGCGTATAACGTCCAAGTTTTATGTGTACTCGCAAGTATTACAAACGTAATGCTGTGGTCTGGCGCGCTGATGCAGTGATTGAGCGAGAGCTAGTTAGTGGAATGCTTGTCTAATGCGTGGCTATTTTTAGCAAAAGTGACGCCATTAGTGTAGAGAGAGCTATTGATGATGAAGAAGAATTAAGAATACACGCATTAATCACAGTACCACGACCGTGGTCTTTCACATGATGCGTTAGTTTTTTTTCTGTTATTTTTTGGTGTTGATTATATCATTTTTTTTGGTGTTGGGGGTGGAGGGGGGGGGGTTCAAAGTACTCAAAGCACAAAATGGTATATACAAGTATAATGACTCGTCAGTAAAATGCGCTTCCACTTATACAAATGTTTCTGCTACAGAAAGGAAAACATTTTACCATTAAGCAGCGCTATGAAATGGGACCCAGAACATGGAAACATTGATTGATTTTCAGAGAACTCTCTTTAGAATCAAGGAGAGTTGGCAACTCTGAATTAATAGTGCTTTATTTCTACTCCTATTGCATCTCTAATCAAAACCAGCATTATACATGCATACATCACAGCATGCATATCTGTACATGCCATATGGTCACAGTCAAAATAATATTCATAAAATTAGTTTCTTATAATACAAATTGTACATAAAAATACACAAGGAGTTAAGTAGAATATGTAGCATACGACAAACGTGGGATTCTTTGCAAGAAGACGTTCAATTGTCGGAGGTCTGGGTTTATACGAGTAAAGTTTTCCTAACCAATTTAGGTGCAATACAAGCAGACAACATTCATCATTATACCATGGTAATAGATTGTGAATTTTTATTGATGTGCTACTAAGACGCAAGTACGTGGCTCGAGAAAACATAAATGATGTACCATCTGGGGTACATAAACTTGATCATGCCCACCAAGAGTCATTTTTCACAATATTTTAAATAGCTCTGGGGTGTCATGGCAATAGTTAAATAAAGAAATATAATTTCTTTCACTGAGCCAAAAGGGTACAGGGTTTTTTAGTTCAACAGTACATCCACTGTCAGAACTTCCCAACACTTCCAGACAGACATTTCATTGGAGCGAAGCTTTCCAGCTCATCCTAAGCAGCTAGGTACAACTCAAAGCGATTCACACCTCAATGAAGTTGACCCAAAGTTTGACAGTTACAAAAACTGAGAGTACACCTTCCTCTCACTTGATACTCTTCGTTCCTTCAAGTGAATGAGCTTTTGCAATGGCAAAAGCAACTTCTTCCAAGGGAAACGGAAACATAGATACCGAAATTTCCCCGACACAGTAAGTGAGCACCCTTGAAATTGGGCAACCCTTCGCATTATTTTCTTTTACTTTTGCCTTTGCACAGAGCATAAACCCGATATTTATCCGTCATTGTTCCTGCTTTTGTATCTGCTTTGGAATATAGCTTTCATGTAGCCACGCGCTAATCCTCATGTATCTAATGCCTGGAAATGTAGATGGAGAAAATTTTATAGACGGCATTGGCGGCTTAGGAACTAGGCAATCACACCACCGTAAGACCATTCTCAGGTTGGTAAAAATCCACAATGAGCAAATTACTTGCAGTCACGTCACCATAGCCAAAGCTTTCTGCTCTAATTTTCACTTAACTGCATGAGGTTCTTTAAAGCCATTGGACACTTTCGGTAAACAGTATTGTCCAAAGGCCCACACTTCTTGTATCACAACTGATATAAAAAATAACAAACCTGTGAAAATTTAGGCTCAATCGGTCATCAGAGTCGGGAGAAAATAACGGGGAAAACCCACCCTTGTTTCTGCACGTTTCGCCGTGTCATGATATGTGTTTAAAATAAATCCGTAATTCTCGACAATGAGAATTGTAATTTTTTTTAATGTTTTCTTGAAAAGTAAAGCATTTCATGGAATAATATTTCAAGAGAAGTCTTTCACCATTACCTTCTGTAAACCCTGTAAGTTATTTGTAAATCTGTGAACTTTTTTTTTTTTTTGTGTGCCGAAAGTGTATAATGGCTTTAACTCCCCCTCCCCCTAATCTTGACGTCACACGGCGCTACAGTCTGGCCATGGTCTGCTACTTTGGGAGTCAATATTACACATAAGCGCATGGTGGGTGGCCAACTGCGTACACATTGTTTGAAATGCGCGCTGCACAGCGTCAGACAGGGAATCTGAAATGGCGCAAGCAAGATATAAAGTGCGATGACATCAGATCAGATCAGTAGCAGGTATCTGTCCCTCAATGCCAATGATGACAGTCTCATCCCACCCTTTTTTTTAACTCCGTCTCGGATAACAACCAAACCCATCTCAGTTTCCACTTTCTGATGTTCGTTTTGTTTTCCCCCCAAGACGACACACACCCTTCAAAAGGGGCGACTCAATAAGACACTCTCTACTGGCAAGATTTGCAATCTCCTCGTTTATTTATGTTCAGATACACAGAGGGAGGGGCTTAAAGCCATCTTTATCCTCTGATTGGCCCGTTGTTGACCAATGCCCTCAGCTGTTTCAACACCAAGTCCATCAGTTTCTTACGGTCCCGATCAGTCTTCTTGAAATTGGCGAAGAGGTTGCTCTTTTTCTTCTCTGAATCTCTCATCCTGAAAATACAAGAGAACAAAGTGCTTAACAATGATATATTATTCCAGAGTGTGGGTTCGAATCTCAATATTGACAATTGTGTCCTTGAGCATGTTACTTTACTATAACTGCTTCTCTTCACCCAGGGGTATAAATGGGTACCTGCGAGGGTACATGTAGATGTTGATATTGTGTACGAAAAAAACCTTCAAAACCCCACGACAGCTCAGGGCCGGCTGTATACTCCCCAGAGAGCTGAAGATCCCTACAGCTCCGAGTAACCCGAACTAACTCAATAATATTAATAATAAAAAGGTATTCATAAAGCGCATTATGCTTGGCCTCAAAGCACTTTTACATGAAAAAGAGTACAGTAAGGTTAAAATAAAAAGAACACATAACACAGAGAATACAATAATTTTAAAACCACTTAAAAAAAATAGGGTTATTAAAACAAAACTTACTTTTCCAGTATTGTGATAGCTGTGTGTGGATTGACGCGACTGTACTTGCTAGTCGGCTGGTTGTAATCGGCCAGGTACGTTGACCAATCCCACACCATGAAGAGGTCAAGTAACTGCCTCAACTGCACAAAGGTCATCTGAAGAGCGCCCTCGCGGAAGCCAGGTACCGGTTCTGAATTTGCAAATACTTCAGACAGATGAAGGAAAGAGATGTTAGGCTGTAAAAATGGTGAATTGCATAATGTACATGTACACACTCGTATAAGTATTTATAATGTGCCTAATCTATCTAGTGCACGTAGTACATGTAAATTGTACATACATTGTACATATTTAATACTACATGTACATGTAAGTTGAAAACATAACAAGCCACACAGAAAATATACCAAAGGAAAACATATATAATAAAATATATATCACAAAGATATCAACCATTAAGTGAACAAATCATTAGGCCTACACATTAAGGTACATGCATTAAATCAATATTTATAAACAAATGAGTGTAAGCACTTTTTTCTTGAAACAAAGTTCGTTATGAAACTGATCAATATCTTTCAACTATGTAACAAGCTTTATGTCCCATCTGAAGCAATAAAGTTTCAGTGTTTTTTTTAGGACAAAAACGTCAAGACCAGGACTCCAACCCACCCTCTGCTGATCAGAAACACCAAAGCTTTGAATCTGGTGCACTTGATCACCCAGCCTCCACATGTCGTGTGTATTTTTATACAACACAGTGATTAAGCTATGATTGTAATAACCAAAGAAGTTGTTTAGACACTGACTTTGTTCGGTATCACTAAACTACAAATCTTGGCTCTTTGGTTGTCCAGTTACCAGCATATGATAGCATTTTATAAATATTTTGATTCAACCTTTTAGCAAAGAACAAACATACAATAAACACAACAAATCTCAGTGCATACAATGTACGATTAGAAGTCATGAAAAGTATACAATCTCAAAACACATGACATCAAAAGTAAAGGATGGCCCATAACAAAAGTCTGCCAACCAAAACCTCAAAATGGGAACATCATAGGCCTTTAAAAGTACATTGTTCAGATAAAACCGTAAAAAAATTGAAACATATAAAAAGAGGACAACAAATAGATTTTACTTCAAGAGAAATACCAGTGTTCTACAAAGATGAAACGGCAAAGAGACACAAAATATATATGTATTTCAATCAATCAACAAATGTATAAGCAACAACAAATTAAATGGACATTGCCTCTTTATTGTGTGTTAAGAATAGCAATAATTCTTAAAAGGAAGGGGGCAGTGTTGTTCTGTGCAAGAGGAAAACAGACTGTTAAAGTTTAAGAAAATGTGTGTGTGTGGGGGGGGGGGGGGGGGGGTGGTTCCCCGTAGTCCAATATAGGGCATGGTATATAGAGCTTAATTTATATTGTATTCGAGGCTTTGCATGCCAAGGTATCAATGTACACTATACATATCTCCTTACTGGGTAGATTTTGTTCTTTTGAGAAATGTTCTTGCTACTTACATTCACACTGTATGATGTCGAAGCTGAACTGTTGAATGGCTCCCATGGTCATCAGTCGGATGTTACTGTCCAATAGAAACTCCATCAAGGCTTCAGAGAGATGTTTACACGCTGACAGACATGCTGTCTGCGCTACCTTACCCTGAGGATCACAAGAGAAATAGTAACATCCTCAGCAAATAGAATCCTTGCTCCTGATTGGCCAGCAGCCATGGGATTATATTTGAATATTGGAATATTTGTATTTTATTTGTATTTATTGGCAAAGCCAATAGCGGACAAACCGTTAATTTAACAGGAAAGGGAAACATAAAATTATGAACTGAATCTTTAAGATAACAGATAAGTTTACATTTACAATTGAATTTAGAAAATGATAAGTTAATTGCCAAATAAAAAATAAATAAATGCATATTCTACATGTAACATAAAAGAATATGAAACAAAAAAATGAAAATAAACAAATCCTATATTACACCAGTATATTTACGCACTAAGCATGCTATGGCGGTGTCTAAATATGGACAAAGGTCCTAGTGGCAGATGAAGCATCAAGCCTTACCGGTAAATGCACAAATGCCTTGAAGCTTCCTTCCAGAAACCTAATAATATCCATAATGTAGCCGCTAGCATGACCCTTAGGTTCATCCAGCGTCCAGTCATAAGACGCTAGTTCCAGGAACTGATCCACCTTGGCGTTGAGTCTCTTATAAATCTCTAGCTCGGCTTCGCTGCGAGCATCTCGGAAGATATTGGTGCTCTGCAAACCAGCTGCATGGATGTTGTCGCCTGTGGTTCTGTGGACCAAATCATTCGTCTTTTATTATGATTTATATTATTGTTCATCAGATTCTCTCAGTCATTTAGTTATTTTGATATTGTTGAAAAACCAAGTCCGAAGACTACAAACATTCAGTTTACAAAGAGTGACATCAAAAACAGGTGGTGTCAATTAAAATGAATTTGAGATAAAACATTAGGCACTAACAATTAAACATTCCAGAAAAAGCGGTAGACAAGACTTAAAAATGGATGAGCTAACACATTTAGTGGGAGCTGCATTTAAAAGGTTAATCGTACAAGGAATGCGTGACTGTTTATATCTTGTAGTTCAGGTTTTTGGAATACATAGTTGCTGAGAATTTGTTAAGTTATAACCTAGCATCCATTACACTGGCATCTAAGTTCTACTCACCCTGTTATATTAGAGATGAAGCTCTCTAGATGGGTGCACGCATGCTCCAAGTGTATAGTGTTGACCGTTACTTGAACAAGCTGATTGGAAATAATCAATACAATCACTGTCAGGCAAGGGCACCAAGGCATTTTCTCCTTGGTAAAGGGCACCCTATGAAGAAAGTTGTTAAGTTCTACTATAGAGCATTTCAAGGGCACCTAGGCAATGGCCAGGGAAATTGCATTGGACATAAAGTGTTTATTTTGGCGTTGGCCTACACCAGTATTTTAACGCTTGAAAAACATAGGATTACAAATCTAAAGCCAAAGTCAAGCTTTTACAAATCACAGATTGAAAAGTTGGTATTGTATAAATGCAACAACTAGACAAGCAGACAACAAACAATAATAATAACAACAGTAATAATAAAAATTTATTTTAAACTTATAAAAATCACCGATTGAAAAAGTTGGATTTGTATAAATGCAACAACTACACAAGCAGACAACATACATTAATAATAGTAACAATTTAATATTCACGCAATAATAACTATAGGTAGATCTGTTACAGAAGGAGGCCATTTTGGGAACATCAAAGATCCTGAAAAAGACCCTTGATGAGATCTAAGGCTAGAGGACATAGCCCAACTCCAGGAGTTTTCAGCACAAAGTAAATGAAGTAAATGTCACTTCTTAAAAGATAAAGTAGCATGACCATAACAATAACTATAATATTAAAGACATTTGTAAAGCGCCTAATGCAAAAGCCTCTTAACGCATAAAGTGAACAATAAAATATAAAATTAGTGAAAGATACAATACAAATGGAAAGCCAACAACGCAGCTCACACAAGTCTTTGGGTTCAATTGTATAGTCACATAGGCCTATGTTAATATTACAACTTGTTCAATAAGAACACTGGTTTCTTAACTTAAAATTTTACTGATTCAAAAAGTGGCAAAGCTGCTTACCTCCACCAGACCAAGGCTCTGTTTCCTGATGAGTGCTGTCAGACATCCACTCAGCGTTCTCGTCAGGAGGATGTTGGTGGACTTTCGGATCATGTCATCTCTCTCCGTCTGGGTAAGGTGCAGGTCTTGAGAGAACTTGTGACAGGCGTAGATGAACTCCTTGATTTGCTTGTAGACCTTGGGAACAAACTCGGAGAAGGGGAGTCTTTTTGGGTAGGGTTGCTGTGGAAGAGAATAAAAATAACAAAAATAATAATAGTGACGCTCAAGACACTTTAACGGTATTTTCCTGCAAGGTGTGGGACAAAGTTTGAGTTATGAGACGCATTTATAGAGCGCTCTTACCCTGTGTATTGCAGCGCTTTACAAGAAACAGTACTAAAAGCAAAAAAGTAATAGTACTAACAATGGGAAGACAGAAAATGAAAAAGTAGTATTGCGATTATAATGGGTCCTATAATTGTCCATATAGGACATTTTTTTACTTTATTATCCTGTTTGTACCAGAAGTAAATGTCAAAGCGGGGTCATCTTTTTAAAATAAATTGTGTCCCAAGTGTTAATAATCTACAAAACAACACAAACAATCAGCGTTCTGACAAGTGGTTCAGGAGATACAATTAAAAAAAAATTTGGAGCAGTACAGCACTACAAAAGGCAAAATAAAGGGTGATGCCAGTTCAACCAACAAAATGAAAACAATCTGTTTACATACATGTCATAGTTATTTTTATCAATTAAAAATAAACTGAATCTTTGAGCGAAAGAAATCTTTTGTAACTATTGTTTACCTTTTCGATGTCTTCACTAAGGAAGGGTATTGTTCTTGTGATCTCGTTGTAGTCATGTGATGTCTCAACAATGATTGCTGTGTAGTTGTCATTTTCAAAGATCTCACTACAAGAAGATAGTACCAAAGGAAACGATCAATGACGAGAAGATCCTAGTTCAGGCATCTTGGGATGTGATTTGATGTAAGCCTCAATAAACAAAGGAACTTAAAGGAAATGGTGTGAATATGAGCTAAGCTAAGATTCAAGAATCTTCTATATTCAAGGAAGAGTAAACCTGACATGCGTTCTCCAAGGTGTGTTATAAAAAATATCAAAATAATAATAACAATACAATATAATAACATAAAAGGTGCTTAAAGGTGCTGAAAAAAAAACCAAAAAACTTTTGCCCCTTCAGTTTTAAATCCTTGATCTAGGCATTTGAAACATAGTTCCAGCAGTCAACTGGTTATTTCTTTTTCATTTTTTTTTCTGACTGTTAAGGTCACGAGCACAAAAAGTCAGAAAAGGCCACATCAACCACCCCTAAGATAAACACTGATATCATGATACAACTTTTTTTATTATGAAGTAGCCTGTATTTTGTGTGAATATGATATTTAATTACATTAAATGAATGGTTCATCTAAAATGAAGTGGTCCATGGTTTTTGTTGACTGACCGTAAGCATTGTGCCATATGCCGTTGTGCACTGGGCGATCATGTTAATGCCGCTGCAATAATGTGGTACTCAAAAAATTTTACAAGGTTGGCAGGTCTGCAATAGCTTTATGTCCCGCTCGAAAAGCATAGCACTAATGACAACCAGAATATGGGTCCAATGCACTAAACCACTCGGCCACATTAAAACAAAATGTAGATAAAGCGTTACTGAATAAGTATATATAGTTAGGTCATGTAGGTTAGAATGTTTTATGTATTGCTTGCTTGGTTAGAATCGACTGTTACATGTAAAAGCTTCAAGAATGTAGGCATTGAATCAATGCTGCCTGGAAGCAAAACACTTTCTGAAGTTTTGATCTTGGTTAGGAAATAAATGTTAATGGAAATTATTAGGATTGGGATGTTTTTTCCCTATCATTGCGACATGCCATGCTTCAAATGATTAAGGTTCCAGGAATCTAATAAAAGCTCCACAATACTTTTTTTTAATCTTCAAGCAAACTTGAATCCTCGCTTGTGATTGGTCAATCGATGGTAATAACAGTGTGATATTAACCCATATCGCATGGCACATATCACACCCTGCAAATTCTAACTTCGCATGTTGTCCTACTTTATGCTGCACATCAAGTTTACTTGAAGATAAATGCGCTATCCATATGGAATCAGAAGACAAGAGTATAGGATCTTTAGCATTTCTGTGTCTGTGCAAACATTTGCATCTTGCAATGAGGTTCTGTCTAACAATCAGGGAAATGTCTCAAATTACATTCAACATTATAGGAAATATGTTTCCATAACCAGGGAGGTTTTTTAAATTAATCGTCAGAACATGGAAAGATTGGTTTAGTCTCTGAGAACTTTCTGCAGAATCAGGGCAGAGTTGGCAGCTGTGCCATATCCGACTAATAATGGCCAGGACACAGAAGTGCTATCTTCCAACGTGCATGTGTGCTATTTCACATGTGTGTGATCAGTTAGTAAAACAAATGTGTAAAAACAGTGTTAAACCACTCCCAGTGCAGTGTTCCCGAACATCATCTACTTCTACCACTACAACCTCTACTAGGTCTACCTCACGACTCCCAACCATGCACTGGTGCATCCTCTACTTCTAACCCTACATTATTCTTCTACCCTGCGTTAATCTAACTTCTACCACCTCCACCAGTGACTAAAGTGTTGACCCGTCATCGCACTACCCTACCATTTGGGATCTGATGATGTAATATACCTGAACACTTGCACCCATGTGTTCATCAGGATCTCATTGTACTGGTCTTTCAGGTCTAGGAGAAGCTCAACGATGGGCGCTGTGTTGAAACCATAACTCTGCAAAGAAATAACAATCCATTTTATTAGCACTGGACACTATTGGTAATTACTCAAAATAATTAATATTATAAAAAATAATTCGGTAACGAACAATGGAGAGCTAATGATAGTACAAAAAATTGCGAAAAACGGCTCCCTCTGAAGCAACATAGTTTTGGAGAAAAAGGTAATTTCTCACTCAAATATTTGCATCTGATATACATGTAAGACTTCAGGTTAGGCATTTTAAATCACACAAATTTGTGCAACAAGGTTTTTTTTTTCTTTCATTCTCTTGCAACTTCAATTAACAATTAAGTCCAAATTTCCACAGATTTGTTATTAGCTACTAAGATTGATACGCAGTTTAAGGTCCATCTTTACTCTTTGCTCTTTGTGCTATCTGCCCAGGACTAGTAGTTTATACTTACACTTAATGTGTGGGTGAAGAGAACAATTTGGTCTTTAATTTGTAGAAGGAGTGTGGCATCGGTACAGTAGGCCTGCAAGTAACAGCACAAAAAAACAAAGTTCACAAAGACCAGAAGACTTATCATTGAAATGGATTTCAACAAAGAACAGACCCTATATCAAAACTTCTTCAATATGTTCCCTTGATGTTTAAAGCAAAATGAGTTTTCAACACAGAGCTGTCAACATAAAAATCTTGCAATCAGGGACATTTGTACAATAATCAAGGGGATATTTTGAATTACATTCAACATGATACCATGTAATAGGGACAAAGTTTCCATAATCAGGGACATTTATAAATTTGTTCATCAGACCATGGAGAGATTGCTTCATTTACAGGGAACTTTCTGCCGAATCGGGCAGAGTCATTACAAGAAGGTGAAATTCAGCATGAGAATGGGAAAGCTATCTTTTGGGTAAATCCAACAACAAAAATGTAACAGTACAAAATTGCTCGTGACCTTATGTTTCTAGGAATAATACAATGTGTGTGCCTGAAATGGGTAAGTTGAAAATTAACAGAATTTCACTCACAGAGTTGTTTCGTAATGTGGCTGCTATTTTGGAGAGGGCTGTGTTCCATAAGTCATTTAGGTATTGCCTCGTCACAAGTCCCTCCGTTGTATTCAATATGTGATCCTCAACCACAAAGAAACTGCAGGGCAGGAGTAAGTGAACACAAACTCAGAAAGTTTAGCTTATACTGTCACCCTGGTCAAGTGGTTAGACTGCTTGGCTTCAATTTTTTCACTTCAATTCACATTTATTTCCACTGAAACAATTTCCACCAATTACAGAACTACATGGTAATGCATTTGTATCCAAGACAGAATAAGAATAAACTAGGGGAAAAGCATATGGAGTCACTCTAAGCACTTAAACATGAAACATACATTAATAAAACAGAAATTAACTTGTAAATAAACTTGTCAATTAAGCCCCCGGGCTACAAATGCTTTGCTTTAATAAACCAGAAAAATTAACAGTTACATGTAGTACAATACACACAAAGATTCTGGGGAAATATTGGTCTGGCATGCAAACATTTTCTGACTTTAAGAAAAAGCACTAAAAATAAAATTCCTTTTTAAAAACTTACCCTAAAATCTGGTAAAAGTACTTCTTGTAGTGCTCTAGTTTTTCATACTGCAATAAAACACAAGTTTACAGTGATTAAACACCTACCTGAGCGGAATGTTTTCAACAGAAATGGTATTTTTACTTGTTTATAATGCACTTGTTCACCATTTTAATGTAATTTTGATATGTGTACACTTCTGAACTTTTCGTAATTATCGATTAAAAAATCAGGCCCCTACCTAAAGGCTTTTTGGAAAACTAAAAACACTTCTGCCGTTGAGAGCGGGCGTCAAAGGACAATGCCGCTGACGTCATTTGTGGGAGTTTGCTTTGTTATACATCCACGCTGCAACAAAGCGGCTTTATCTACTTATGATGTTTTGAGAGTGATTACATAACAGGGCTTTTCACAAATCTCGCAGAAAAGCTCTGGATAAGGGCATACAAAATAATTGTTTTTTTACACAATTGAAACCTGTTTATAATCATATGAATCGATTTCCTTATTCATCGAAAACATTTTAAGTGGAATTCAGCAAAGTTCACGACTTGACCTTTTCGTTCAAGCAGGTCTTAAATTTCGCTTTTCTTGGAGCCATTGGCTTCACAACCAGAAAAATATAAAATAAATTGAAATGTGAGTGTGATTTGAACAGTTGTTTAATGGGGTGCATGCATAGGCCTTTTTGAATCAATTGCTTTGGCTTTGGATTTGGCTTAAGGCTCCTTTTTCTGGTCTGAATCCCTGAATGCATAGCACACGTACAGTCAAAAACAACTGAGGATTCTGACTAGCCTGAGCCGAAGCCAAAGCCATGGATTCGAAAAAGGGTCATAGAATCCTCTTACCATATGTCCATGAGGTTGGATAGCTAGTTTAGACTGTTTCCCCCGTTGTTTGCGGTAGTAACCCTCAAATGTTTCCCTCATACCTAACACGGAGTAGATATGAAGACATCTATAGACTGGAGAGAAATCCACCTTGTCCAGGGGGCTGATCTCCTAAGAGACAAACAAGGAAGAAGTATACATGGAATAAAAGGGAAGGTATGCGTTTGGTAATCAATCAACAGATTTTGGAAGCATAAAGCATTTTGAGAAACATTTCACTGAATGAAGTAACGAAGTAACAAAGTAATGAGGTAATATTAGTACAAAGTTCTTATAAAACTCACATATCCTAGACACTAACAAATAGAGAATTAATCATAAACAGATTATTGGGCTCTGAAAAGTTCAGTCTTTAACGTTTAATATTGTGATTGAGTCAGATTGGCGGATTTCTGGAGGGAGTTTGTTCCATAGGTTGGGGCCGCTATAAAGGCACCCTGACCAACCACTTTCTTCCAGATGGTAGTAGTAAGTGTTGTTGTGTTAATGCTTCTCAGATTATAAATTCATATTGGATATTATTTTACCTCATCTTCTTCGATCTCATCACTGAAGGGATTTGTGTTGTCTGCCTCTACCAGCGACGACTCCTTCTTGGGTGCAACTATTCCCTTTCCGAAGATGTTATCCTCCATGTTACTCCGTTTCTGAACCTGCAGAATTAGGTTGTTTACTGTTATTTACATATTTTACCAAGTTCTAAAAACACATACCAAAAGACAGCCTACAAAAAAATGTATATATCAACAGCTTCCTGTTTTATGCCAATTGCTTTCTCTGTTCCCTTGGGAGTGTACAGCTTTGGAATACCATGGCGCTCCAAAGGCTTTTTCAAACAAAAAATAAACCTATAGTTATAGTAAAGCATCTAGCTCAAGACACAAGTGTCATGACCAATATCTGAATCCATACACTGATGACTTAACCACCAGAACTTGAGTTTGATGCTTTAAACCACTCTGCCATGACACCCTACCACAGAAGAGACAAATCTGTTGACTACTACTAACCTGTTTCATAGCTTCTTCCCCTATCCAGTCAGAGTGCTTTCGTATACTCTCCAGGAAGTCCTTTAGATCACTCATGGAGGCCTCCATGATGCTGTCTCTTAACTTGGGAATGTTCTTGGCCATATTCTCACAGAACCGATAGCGTGTGACTCTCGGCAACTGGGTGTGTTCAAGCTGCTCTAACGTCTTTAGGGCGGTGTAATATCTGAAGGAGTTGATGGGAGAACGTAATTGGTCCATTGATATTGAATTCAAAACAATGTAAAAAATACTTCTTCATCGCTAATCCTACGAAGTGACCTATATTTGAAATACACCAAGTGAGGATACTGGTCTTAATTAAAAGCAAAATTCAATCATAAACTCATACACTCATAACTTGTGACAAAAAGGCCTAAAAATTTCTGTTAGGGTACCTTTTTGCTTCCATCTGTTCATTCAACTTGCAGTACATCTGAAGAACTGAAAGGACAGAACAAAAATATACATCACAAAGATTAATGACAGGCAGAAGCTCCGTCCATTAGGGAATGTATAGTTGTCTTATACAGGTAGAGAGTACATGTGTAGCATGAGGAGGTAAAAACTTCCAAGCTTAAATAAATACAACCATACTCATGAAAGCACTCTTTGCAATGCATGAGTGGAGAAGTCCAAGATGAGTAAATCTGATACAGGCAAAGTCGATGGACACAAGTAAGTGGATGCAAATGTATCACCTCCTAGAGAGACAAAGACATTAAAAACCCTTTTCACACTGTGTCTCTTATCTCTGTGGAGTACATCCCCGAGGAGGCCCTGGGAGTTTTCTTACCCCCAAGGTTACCTCAGTGCACTTTCACGCTGTCTCCACCAGGTCCCTAACCCATGGGATTCCAGTTGCACGTTTCCAGAACACCCCAGGGTTTTACCGCTTACCCCGTCTGGGTACAGCAGGGGTAAAGCAATCCAAGTGTGAAAGGGCCAGCCGTTAAGCCCCAGGGTTGCCCCTGGGGAATAGAGTAGTGTGAAAGGGGCTATAAGTTTAATCTTACCAGGAAGACAGAGTTGAAGATGCTCTACAGTAGCCACTATGTTTCGATGCATCTTTCTGGTTTTCTCCAGCTCCTCTGCCTGTTGTATTACAGGCAGCCCTGATCGCTGCAGGGCTCTGTTTGTGTTGAGAATCTCCTCCTATAAATTCCAAAATAATCAAGAAACCGCCAAGATTATACCATGAATCAAGCTGACTTTAGGCAATATCCGACCTCAACTTGTTGCTTTGAGAAAATGCAAAGTGGCCAATTTAATGATTCGTGATCATGCTAATTAATGTAATTACAAAACTATTAAACGTTTGGTCCTGAAACTTGCTGAAAATGTTAACAGCAATGCTAATAACGTAATATGTCAATAATTTGTGGGGGGGGGGGGGATTGCAAAATGTTGATAATAAAAACAGTGCAGCAAAACATGCTAAAATCAATGGAAATAATGGGAGAATGGCTGGTACATTCATGTCTGTGCCACCTATCAACTGATATACATGGCAGAGCGGTAAAGCACACAACACTCAAGCTCCTATGTGCCTGATCAGCAGAGTGTAGGTTTGAGCCCCAGTCTTGAAACTGATTCCTTTAGCAAGACACTATTGCTTTATCCTTCGAATGGGACGTAAAGCTACAAGTCCCGTATACTGTGTAATGCACTTAAAAGAGCCCAGTACACCTACAATGTAGCATCTCAAAAAATAAACCCTCGTCCAGATTATACTTCTACATACCTTGAGCTTCTCTGCGATTGCGCGGACCTTAAGGAGCTGTCCAATACTATCCACGAACCCTTGGTAGTGGAAGTTGCACATCCTCTCGATGTCTCGGTCATGCTCCTGGATCCGAGTCTTAAGATGCTCCATGAAGCACTCATGATCTTTGCCATCTTGAATCGCTCTGTAAACATAAAGGGGAAAGAATGCAAGGTTTTTTTGTTAGTGTCTTCCAAAGCCTGGTAGTGTGTTGTAGCCGGGCGGTTAAGAGCCCAGACTCGAGCTTTGGTGTGTCTGATCAATATTCATGTAATGCAGTTTGGTTTTGAGTCCTGGTTTTGGCACATGTGTCCTTGTGCAACATACAACTACTTTACCGTCACCACTGCTTTGTCTTTCAAATGGGACATGAAGCCAAAGATTCTGTGTGCTACGATTGGTTGTGAATGCCAAAGAACCAAGACCTAATTATATTTTATGGAGATTGCACCTTTGATTTTTGACTACTTTTGATATGACATGTTCGTATGAAGAAAGGAAGGCACATACAATTTTTAAAAATCAGCTGTTTCTTTTAGAACTTTTGAATTTATGTGGAAATCATGACACAAAATGTCATATTTACCATAATATGAGCAATACAGTATCTTGCCTGAAAAAAAAGGCCCTGCAATGTGCAATGTCACTCCGTTTGTAAAAATACAGATTTGAACTGAATTTTATCGGATACATTCTGTTCAAATGAAATGATAAGTTCTGTCTGAGTCAACTCTGTTTGTTACTCTCCAGCTCTCTCAAACTCTCAATGGCCGCTTTCCAGGTGACCATACACAAACTCTACTAATTCATTCAAGACCACTACATGTAATGTAATAAGGGGATCAATGTCTGCATATTAAGTGTAGCCTGATTAAAACAGTTTTGTATCAATGCACATTACACATTGCACAATCACAATGTATACGTGAATATACCTTCTTTTTTTTTTCAAATAAAAATAAATGTGTGCTGCTGTCTAGACTAAGCTTGGGCGATATTGATTTATTTTATTCACGATATATCGCTGACAATATATCGCGATATTCGATATAATCGCGATCCTAGTATAAGAGAGGTGTTCTAATGACCTATTCTTCTGGTTTTACTCCAAACCTATGGGGTATCAGCAAGCAAATACATCGCGATATTTAATCGATATATCGCGATTATCGCGATATATCGCGATATATCGATATTTCGATTAAAACCAAATCCATCCGATATCGAAATCGTGTCCAAATTAATATCGCGATATTCGATAATATCGTGATATCGCCCAAGCTTAGTCTAGACCTAATGTACATGTATGCTCTTTTAAGGGTGTAGGGCACATACACATACATGTAAGTACAGTATGTACTAAGTATGTATTGTAATGCCATTATTGCTCTCTTTTCTTGTTAGGATGCTAGGGGGGGGGGAGAAAATATGACCAATAATAACCCTTACTTTGGATTAATGCACAACCCGAGTAGTATTGAGCACAACATTTGTTTAAATACAGTACATCCAGACACCTGACAAATGCACATTTACATTGTACTTACTTATACTACTGTAATATTAGTGTACATCACAGATTCACAGGAAATGTACATGTTGGATGCATTCATACAGTTATGAATGTGTACCAGGAAGGAAGTGTATTTAAAATAAATGCAGGAAACATACATAATTATTGTGTTAGTTTCATAACGTATTGGACCAACAACTTTACAGATCTAAGTTAAGAAATTTCAGGAACACGTTGCCTTGGATCGGAGGAGTTGGTCTATAAAAAGCGTTTGTAACCGTTTTTTATAAAATGCATTGGTTGGAAAGATTTTTTAAAAGTAGAATATAATGACCAACACAAATTTGCCTCAAAGACCAACTCGACCAATCCAAGGCAACGTGTTCCTTTAAGAAACAATTTTGTGATAAAAACAAAAGATACATGTCTCCATTACGTAACATCAAAGAGTGTGTACTACATTAAATCTACATAAAATATGTGGTGAACACAAAAACAGCACTTTACTTTTAAAAAACTACAGCACCATACACCCTTACATGGAAAGTTCTACTCTATCCTCAAATTCCTGTACATCAGGTAATTATGTGCACAATGTAGGCTCACATCATGTACCTGTACACACACACATTGTATACGTACACTGTAAGTGTGCAGTGGATACACAGTCTGACAGTGGTTACACACTGGTATTCTGAATCCCCTTCACGTTGCGTTGTGACCAATCACAACGCAACAAAGGTCCGACATGCATGCGCATATGCTTGGCGCGCACTGCAGATTGTGCAGAAAGGCATTGGAGAGGCTCACGTATTCTTGCTCACACGTGCAACGTGGGCGGAGCCTAATAGATCAGTCTATTACATGTAGGCCTATAGATGTACAACATCCAGGGCTACATTACATTACATTACATTGCCGACACCCCTAAGACAGAGATGCCAAGTTCAGAGGCCAGCTACATGTATGCGTGAGATTTTTCAAAGCCTACAATCTGAAGATTGTGCAAACTTTGTTTTTTGTACACACATGCGCAATATGGCAATGCATTGTCGTTATTTTAATTTTTTTCTCCGGTCTGGCCCCAATGCGTGAGAAAATGGTTGCGGCGCAAGAGAGTGTGAGACAGACCCCTTATGCGCGAGTCTCACGCCTAATGCGTGACTTGGTAGGTCTGCTAAGATCTGACACCATGTATTTTCTAATACTATAACATGTACCCTAAAATCTTACCCATAACACTAACAATGAAGATCAGGAGGGGTTATGATTGGAATGGCAGGACATAAGGGTGTTGGGAAGAATGGAGCAGTCACTAAGGTCATGGAGGAAGCCAGCATGGTAGATTTGTACAGTGTTGTCAGGGAGTACTTTGTACTCTATTTTTTCCTCCATGCTTTGACAATGGCACATTGCTTGCAATTACACAGTTAACTAGTTAAATTCCTGGATATTTCCTGGCAGGCAAAATATATATGTACCACCAGGCCAGACAAGTTGAGAAATTTTAAATTTTGTATTTTTATATGTAGTCATACCACATAAAATCAAGAATATTAAATTAACAGCTAAACAAGTTTTGAGATGTGTTGCCTATCTTTGATTATGAACAGTTGATGGTGCAGTCTTCAATATAAATTATCATAAGATACATTGATTGTGTATTGACTGTACTGTGGGAAAGAACATTCTGACTTGCCCACAAATGTTCATAAAACAACTCCTTCAGACAATGGAAAAAATTCCCCTACTCCCTCAGGTCTGCAACAACAGCTTTCAGTGAATTTCAAGGTCAAGTCATGATGAGATTAATACAAACAAAAGAAAACATTCACAAGGTCAACTTGAGCTCAAGACCCACATTCAACCCTTTCCCCTCACCCGTCCTCCTGCAGTGTCCCTCGACTAGCCACAGTCCCTCACGCCCCAGCCCCGCCCCCCACCCCAACATCAACAACACACAGGCCCCTAATAACACAAACCTGAATATCTGACAGACAGATGTGGAATCGGATTCCTCAATGATACAGACCAACCGATTGTGCTCATCTTTGGTGTCCAGCAAAGGGGTGTAAGGAAATTTGTCCTCCTCAGTCATAATGATAGAATCGCTCCTCAAGAGGAGTTCACCCAAGATCAATGCTTGCCATGCAGTAGACTATGCAGTTGAGTGTGTAGAGAAGAGGAAATAACTGTTCTCTCCTTGAACTGGTGTAGTGTCTACATATGATGTGTGCCTCATGCATTAATCACATGAACAGTAATCCTTAAATGTGTTGTATATATAATTCATACTCAATACCACCTCCTACTCTGACATAATGGCTCAATAACCACCAACTGTTGGGATAGGCTACTCAATGGGGGTCAAGTGCACAGTTACATGTAGATTACATTACACAGTGCTGAGTAAACACAGCAAACTAGTATGTATTCACTGTAAACATGTATCATATCAGGTTGCCCTAATGCTGCATTTTATTACATGACACTTGTATCTTTTTCCATCAGATAGCTTTTTCAGGATGCAGTAGATTCAATGCAAGTTGCAGGCAGACGCGAATCTACAAGTAGCACTACATGTACACAGACATAATAGCATTATGTATACCATACACAATGTGCCAGTAGTTGTTTCCTGGTTTCACCAACAGAAGAGCTTGTTGTGTATCACCTTGCCCTATGTTATCACAAACCAATTCTGCAACAGGATACAACAGAAAAGAGCCTGGAACGCCCACGCTCTAGTGTGTATATTAGGTAGATCGCATGAAGGAGTTTGAAACCAGAATCTTTAAACACATGACAATCCTTACAGCATCTGTGATTAAAAGTCACTATTCATCACTTAGAAGTTAACCACCGATCAGCTCCATCAGTCATCAAGTGTAGCGTTCTCATATTTCTACGATATGGTTAGATACGATATGTTTAGCAATCAATTTAGTCCATGGATCAGGAAATACATGTAACACTACAGGTTCATGCACAACAATTTACATCCTCCCACCATTACATGTCCATAGCACATCACGGTATAGCGTTGCATCCTCTGTCCATGTGCATGTATGGTGTGCAATATGCACACGATATATCCAATCAAAGAAGTAACGGCAGTGACCTGGCTGGGATCCCTACGTCCGGAACCCGGTACTCTGACTCTCAGGTGTAATCCTTTCCTGATGATTATAACCACAGCTACTGTGCACCAGCTTTGATTATCTCGTCAAGCCATCTCTTCTTCACACACACATCTCACCAGTACTTTCACTGCACACTGTGTCTGCATTGAGAGATCCCAGTGATAAGAAGCAAGCACTGTGCATCGGTTGTGTTTAGTGATGAGCAAACGTTGTCATTAGCATCAAAGGGGCAGCAAGTAACAGTCATTTATCAATGCGATAATGAGCCAGCCATGTGTAATGGGATTCCTTCAATGCAGTGACCTTGACCTACTGTTTATGACTTCACTTTTGGATTAATGATGGGTTGTGGCACTCAGCCAGTAATCATCGAAAAGCACTAGTGAGTGGCAGCCGTTGATGACTGTACATGGTACTACCAAGTTCTGCACATATAACAAGTACAATGTACAAATTATACACACTCCCACTACCCCTGTATTTCATTTAAAGCATTTATCTACTGTGTATACTAACTTAGTACTACTTAGTTAACTGTACATCATGCATACTACTTTTTAGTTATTACACAAACAACATAATTTACAGTACAATTGACTTCACAGACCAGTTATAAAATATTGAATTTATAAGAAAAAAATGATTGATGGCAACCAATTTGACCTGATTTTAGTATTTGATACCGTATATAATAAAGATGAATTGATAAATTAAATTAGAATACATTAATAACTAATTTAATTATTTCATCTTCTTTTCAAATCTACAACACATAATTTGTTTTCCTTTGGGGTCAACTTCAATTGTTAACCTGGATTGAAGCTGTCAGTGTCAGACAAACAATTTATGTACAAAACAATGGTAAATAAATGAAGGTTTACCACATTCATATTTTTTATGTTGAACAAATTTGTTTGGGTTTTTAGAATATGATTGCACCAATTGCAACTTGCAATTGTAGATTTGACCACACCGTGTAGTTTTTATGAACTTTCAGTTCACAAAAGCAACATGTTATATTTATAACTAAGAGATTGAGAAGTCTTCTAAATTCTTTCTAACTAAATGTTTATATTTTGGTTGTCTTGCCTTGTCCTGAGAGTGAGACATTTGCACAATTTCACTGGGTAAAAAAATACATTTTTATTTATCGTTGTTTTTCTTCATTCATCATCATCATGTGATGATGTGGCTTTTGCGTTTTAATTAAATTAATTCAATCAATGAATAAGCCTGGACCAACATTCAACTCATATAAACATGTCTAACATGGTCTAACAAACATCAACATCGCACGAAATTTACATGATGTACGAGTGCATGCATGTATGGTACTGTGTGAGAGTGCATTTTATACACAGTACAGCGCGAGTGCATTATTCATGCCATTATGTATGCATTGCAAACTGTGTATGTGTCTGTGACCTTATTTTGACCTCAGCTGAACACGGATTCTTATCATTTTAAAATGCTCTATTTGAACCACAAAGACAGTTCATTATACCTTAAAGTAGGAGCAACTGGTTCCTCGGATGTCTCTATTTCCTGTACAAGGTTTTCAGCCTGAGATTCGGCGGCGTCTCCCTTCAACGATCCAGTAAAAGGGATTGCCAACGTAACTTTTTTCCAGTGATCCACCATGATGGCAATAATAACGTTGCGCCCTCTAGTGACGCTAGAAAAGTTGAAAAGTGGGTGTGGTAAGATTTCCGTTTCAAGCAAACTATCATGCAGGGATAAGTTAATTCACATCACATGAACATGACCAAAATGCATAGCATAATAACATGATTCATCAAAAGAACCCCCAGTTTGTGGTTAAAAATACATTCAGTTATCTGAATGGGAGAGGGGAGGGGAGGAGTTTGTGTTTATGTTTAATTGTTCATACTCGCCCCCCCCCCCAACAAATAAAATATTATTTATTATTACTGGTTACAGGCCTGCTGAGGAATTATAACAATTTCCAATCACAATGTTTTGTTTGCCATAACGCTCACATGCAAGCACATCACACGGGAGTTCTTTTTCCAACCTCTATCAGACCTCTTTATCAACCTCTTTAGGGAAAAATGAAAAATAAATTAATATTGATGTGTTTTCGCACATCGGTGACATTTTTGTCCAAAGGCCCACACTTCGTGTATCACAACTTATAAGCTGTGCGCCCCATCATGTTCCATTATATACACCGCCCTCACTTAATATTGAAACAAAAAGGCCACAGTGAGCATTTACACACGGTTGGTCGTCATGGCGCCTGAATGAAGCGTTATTTTTTATCAACTTCACCCCGAAATAAACAACCCGGAGCCAAATGAAACATGTGTTATATAGTTATCGTTCATGACCATTGTATAAAAACAGTATTTTCAGTTTCATAATATACTTATTCCCGTTTTCGAGATCAATTTAATACCACACTGCGGGGGATGAAAACAATGAAAACACTTTGCATATGCAATAATGTCCGCCGGACGGTTTTGTATAATGCAACCGTGTCCGCCCGGACACTGCTGCATAATGCAGTTGTGTCCGCCCCGTGCAAAACCGTCATTATAGTAAATTAAACGCCCTTGGTCGACGGAACACGTTCGCCATTAATTTGTTTACAAGCTAATTGCATGTCATGAATGACATGGGAAATGTTCGGCCGTTGGGTATTCGATTCAATCATACAATACGTGAATATTTATGTTGCATATGCGTATAGGTTCAGTGCATGCACGCTCGCTTACGTGCGCACATACATGCATGTAGAGTGAAGTACATGTCCACCGTACGGTTTTTGCATAGCCCCGGACACGATTGCATATGCAAAAGTGTCCGGAGCGGATAGTAGGTGCGAAAAAGTATTTCCACACTTGAAAGATGGAATGTTCTATTCGACGAGGCGGAGCCGAGTTGAATGGTGGAACATTCCATCTTTCAACGAATGAAAATATTTGCACTATTGCAAACATCCTAGTAGGTCTTTCCAAACTTTCAAAACAAACAAAGACATACATGTACATTGTACTTCAAGGTAACGGGCATGAATCGGGGAGGGGGAAGACTTGTCTTTCGTTGAGAACGCTTTTATTTTTTAGAGGAAGGCCCAAGGCCCACTATTTTCTGAAGAAAATTAGTAAAACTATGTAATAGGCCTCAAACAAGATAATCTTGTATCTAAGCTAAAATAATTGATGTACACAGGCTTACATCAATTGAGGTTTGAATAAAAGTATTTTTCTGCAGAAACAATGGCAATAATAAGGTGGTATTTTTTTTTAAGGAAAACCATTCTAATTACCTCATGAGTGTTATCTTGCTTCTTCATCTTATCCTCAGCTACTTGGTGGTAGAACTGTTTTAATACTTTTTATTTTATTTACAATTTTTATTGTTTCATGAAACAAATTCAGAACCTGAAAAGTAAAGATAAAACATTAGATTCTGAAAAGATATTGCTGGTATATCATGTGTATGAGAAGAAAGTTAGGTCTCATTGTGTGCAAAGGAAAGCATGTAAAACTTTAGAATATGAGATAAATGTTTCTTCATTTTCTAGGAATTAAAATTGTGATTCATCCTGATTTGTTATCTTTTTTTTAACCGGCCTCCTCCATTTCCCCACACAGCCGGCTCTTCCTCACCATTGCCAGAAAAAGGTGTTCTGAAATAGAATTCTAAAGGTTGTAAATTGGTCAGTTCTGCAAATATAGAAGACTTGTATTTTTCTTTTGTGATTGGAGAGGGCATATTGAATGATTAATAACAATTCTGCTAATAAATGAAGGTAATCTTATTCATTAAGCTTAATCATTAAAATACACTATATAAAATTAATTTTTTACATGCCTTTACAGACATTGGACTATTAAGTTTTTGCTTCAGTATGTGCCTATGTTATAGACCTATATCAAGGAAGACATGGAATGGAATTTAGGAAAAATAGCAACTAGGCCTACTTTAAATCAAATAAACTTTAACAAAAATTATATCATCTAATTGAAAAAAATCTCATTTTATTTAATGTTTTCATATTTTTTTATGATTTCAATTGTGAATAACAGTTAAATGTAGGCCTACTTCAAGAAAAAGGCATGTCACTTTGAATAAAAAAAAGTCATTCTACGCCTACTTGAAATTCATATTACCTGGAACCCCAGGGACTTGTCTTCTACTTCAAAGTGAAATTAATTAGAAGAAATGTTTTTTGGTGTTAGACTTATCATTTATAACATCTACTTTAGGCCCTCATTTTTTGTCCTTTTTTGCCATTATGTATATTTAAATGTAGGCCTACTTCAAGAGGAAATGCATGGCATTTTACCTCAAAATAATTACATAAGATGACAATTTTTATAGTGTTAAGCTCACCATCTATTCTTATTTTAGGCCTTCATTTGTTTCTTAATTTAATATTTGTAATTAACATTTAAATGTTGACATGCTTCAATGGCATGAAGTGGGGGGGGGGGGGGGTAGCCATTAAGCCTATTTAGACTCATCATCCATTGAACAAATTTATTTCCTTAAAAACAGACTAATAGCTATTTACCATAAACAGCCCTGCACAAATGAAGTAAGTGTAATCTAGAATCAACTAAAAGTTGTTTCTTGTTTTTACAGGTAGGCCATAGGCCTATTAATCTGAGGAAAATTAATAATACTATGTATTAGGCCTCAAACAAGATAATCTTGTGTCTAAGCTAAACTAATGTACATGGTTGCACAGGCCTCAATTGAGTCTTGAATAAAAGTAGTTTGCTGCAAAAACAATGGAGTTATGGAGGATTGTTTTTAAGGAAAACCATCTCATTACCTCACGAGTGTAATCTTGGTTCTTCATCTTCTCAGCAACTTGGTGGTAGAACTGTTTTATGTTATCGTTTTTATTTCCAATATTGTTTTAATTTGGTTTCAAAATTCAACAATGTCAATCTAACTTTGATTTGAAAACCTCTTCAATTTGAATAATAGACAAACTTGACAAATCAAAGTTTATAGACACCCTACTCCTATTGCACTCAGCAAAACATTAACCAAAAGGTTTGTTGTGTCTATAGAGGGCGCTATTCACAGCTCAGTAAGTGGCCAGTCAATAATGCATGTAAACCACATACAGCAAGAATTTAGGGAGGTAGAAATTATCACAGGGGGAAATCAACTGCTTTATGCAGTTACATCCTTATTTTTCTTCAAATACTAAATATTCACCAAGTGTATTACAGTGTAATTATTTTCAATGCATGTAAACCACATACACCAAGAAAACCCTGAACATTGCTTATCCCAGGAATGTAGAAATGTTTACAGAAAAACAAACAACTGCTTTATGCAGTTTGTATAAAATAAATAAAATAATAACCTAGTATTATTTACAGTGTAATTACAATCAAGTTTCACACCACAATCGAAATTTATTGACTCTTAACAATACACAGACAAGATTTTGATATGTTCCACCTGTTGTCATTTATAAAATGATAGGCCTAAATCCATCCTATGCAGATTTCAAATCTTGATTTTGAGCAATATCTTGAGAGTATTTATGTTGGGAGGATCAGCTGTCTATCATTTCCATGACAATAGAGTGAAGAAATCTTTCACAATGTTTCATGTACCACAAATTCAGAACCTGAAAAGTAAAGATAAAACATTAGATTCTGAAAAGATATTGTTTGTGTATTAATGTGTATTAAGAAACATTTGTTGGGTCTCATTATGTGAAAAGGAAAGCATGTAAAACTTTTGAAGAATTATGCGATAAAGACTTAGTTTACATTTTTTTTTTTTAACCGGCCTCCTCTATTTCCCCACACAGCCGGCTCTTCCTCACCATTGCCAGAAAAGTGTCCTGAAATCTTCTAAAGGTTGTAAATTGGTCAGTTCTGCAAATAATATAGAAGACTTGTATTTTTCTTTTGTGATTGGAGAGGGCATATTGAATGAAAGATAACATCCTGTTAAGAATGTTGATAAGTAATCTTATTCATTAAGCCTAAACATTAAAATACACTATCTAAAAAATGTACATGCCTTTCATAGACATTGAACTATTACTTTGTTTTGCTTCAGTAGGCCTACAGACCTACATCAAGGAAGACATGGAATGGAATTTGGAAAAATACCAATTAGGCCTACTTTAATTTTGTATAAACTGAGAGAAATCTCATTTTATTTAATGTAGTCATTTATTTATTTATGATTTCAATTGTGAAAAACATTTAAGTGTAGGCCTACTTCAAGAAAAGGGCATCACTTTGAAAAAAGAGTCACTATAAGCCTACTTGAAATTCATATTACCTGGAACATAGGGTTAGACTTGTCATACTTCAAATTCAAAGAATTTTATTTTGGTGTTAGACTTATTTTAACATTTATAACATCTACTTTTAGGCCCTCATTTGTTGTCTTTTTGGAATAACATTTAAATGTAGGCCTACTTCAAGGGAAAAGGCATGGCATTTTACCTCAAAATCATTTTAGAAGACAATTGTCATAGTGTTAAGCTCATCATCTATTGGAAAATTATATTATTTTAGGCCTTCATTTGTTTCTTCATTTATTTTTGCTCATTAACATTTAAATGAAGACAGAAAAGGGCATGACATTTCCGGGGGGGGGGGGGGGGGGGGGGGGTAGCCGTTAAGCCTTATTTTCTTAAAATACAAATTAACAGCTAATTACCATCTAGCCTTGCACATATGAAGTAAGTGTAGTCTTGAATCAACCAGAAGTTTTTTGTTTCTTTTATAGTGGCAGGCCATAGGCCTTTAATCAGAGGAAAATAATTAATAATACTGCATTAGGCCTCAAAGAAGATAATCTTGTGTCTAGGCTAAACTAAGTTACATGGTTGTACAGGCCTACTTCAATTGAGTCTTAATTAAAAGTAGTTTAATGTAAAAACAATGGCAATATGGTGGTATTTTTTTTTAAGGAAAACCATCTAGTTACCTCATGAGTGTAATCTTGCTTCTTCATCTTATCCTCAGCACCTTTGTGGCAGAAATGTTTTAGTGTATTTGTTTTCCAATAATTGTTTAAATTCATTTTAAAATTCAACACTGTCACTTTAAATTTGATTTTTAAATCTATTCAATTAAAATAATACACAAACTTGACAAATCAAAGAAGTTTATAGACACCATAACCATGCCCTCAGCAAAACATTAAAAAAAGTGTGTTGTGTCTATAGAGGGCGCTATCCAATCTGAGTGGATAGTCAATAATGCATAATGTAAACCACATACAGCAAGTATAGGGAGGTAGACATTATTATAGTGAGAAAACAACTGCTTTATGCAGTTACATCTTCTTTTTTCTTAAAATACAAAACATTCACCAAGTGAATTACAGTTAATTGTTATCAATGCATGTAAACCACATACAACAAGAAAAACCTATAAAATTATCGCCAGGTATAGTAGAAATGATCACGAGAACAAACAACTGCTTTATGCAGTTACATCCTCTTTGTTCTTAAACAATAATAATAACCAAGTATATTACATTGTACTGGTAATCAAGTTGTTAACCACAAGGGAAATTTACTAATTCTTAACGACGCAATACAATATTTTAATATGTTCCACCTGTTGTCATTTATCATGCCAAAATCCATCCTATTCAGATTTCAAATCTTGATTTTGAGCAATATCTTTAGAGTATTTATGTCCTTTCGAAAGATTGGGTCTTTCATTTCCATGGAAATAAAGAGAAGATTTCTTTCACATTCCAATGTGTTGAGGCTGTAATTCCAAAACAGTTCTTGGCTGACAACATAACTTGCAGCACACAGTTAAGAGTTGGTAAGCAGCTTAAATGTTTCTTGAGTCATACAAGAGCTTTGATGGGCAGTCTTGTTTTCTGAGTTCTCTTGTTATCTGAGCAGATGAACATTTGTTTAATTATAGTGTTTGATGGTCTAAATGTAATTTTGCTGTGTTCGTTTTTTTGTTTTGTGCATCTATGTTTGCCGTACTGTATTAATTTTTTTTTACCTTGTTATTTTTATTAAATTAATTGTTAATCAAAATTTTACCTCTTCATATTCATTAACTGTACTTTCACAGCTCTAATATTCATTGCTACTCATCAACCAGTTTTTTAAAAAAGTTGTTAAGAACTTTAAAAGTTGGAAAAGTAAAATAGTTTATGAGGTTCAAAAGAGATTGGTGATGTTGGCTAAAGAGAAGCCAGTTCCACAAACAGCGACTCGCTGAAAGGAAGGGACAGGTTCAAAGTTGATCAAGGCGACCATGAGAAAATAATGAATAGAATGACCTCTTCAGTTAAAGAGAAGCATCCAAGATAGATGACCATTTCAAAGAGAAACATGTGCTTGGGGAGAGGGGGGGGGGGGCGGGTGACCACCTAGGGAAAAGAAAGTATAAGAAAGATGACCAGCCAGTTGAAAGAGAGGAAAATGAGATAGATGACCCTGTCATACATTTTATAAGAAACACCACACACTATTTCCATCACTTCATTTATCATCCATCCTTTAAAATTGGTTGCAAGTAGGCCTATTGATTAATTTATTTAAATAACATGTAATTGTTGTATTTAACAATGTTGACATGTTTTGTTTTGTTTGACTGAGTGTCCATTGTTTGTGAATGTTGCATTGTGTTGTTTAGTAACAGTCACTGTTCTCTCCTTAATGTTTATTGTTACTTGCTCTTGACACAAGTCAGTGATAATGTTTATCCTGGCTTCTTTGTTCATTTATTGTCAATCCACAGAAAATTTTCCGTTGTAGTTGTCATGTGCTGGCACAACAGCTCGCTTTATCAGATTCCATGAAGCAGTTGAGTACATGTGTTGACTTTCAATACTGATCCTCCTTTTTTCCATAGACATTTCCATAGACACATTTCACTTAGCTGGCGCATATCTTGATACTTGGTGATGATTTTTCACTGTAAGAATGTCAGTTGCTGACACATATCTTGACAACTCGAGGCTTTTCCATTCTTAAAATTAATGTCATTATACTATAACATAATATAATATTATATTAATAGTTGTTTCCACTGGAAAGCATCTTGCCTTAAAAAGGTTTTAAAGATTGGGTCTTTAAGTCCACTACCAAAACATTAAATAATATTATGACAAAGTACTGTTATTGTTTGAAAGGCAAACAATTAAATTGAATCACTACCTCTCACAGTATCACATTGTTTTTAGAGTCGAAAATCATCAGACATTGCTTTTTGGCATATTGAGAACTCAATTATATAGTGGTTTCAAACAATTCACATGTTCCAAAAGAATATTGTCACAATCATGTCACTTCTTGTTTGTGTGCAGTGCAGATGATCTTGGTGCTGGCTTCTTGGACTTGTAATCCTGATGGGAAAAAATCTTGAAGTCTTTAATTGCCTTGGTATGGCTAGTTTTGAAGACACTTTCAAATGAAGAAGTATAGTCCTTGAAAATGTTTGAATCGCGAAGAAGTCTCAGTCCCTACAAAATTGTGCTTTGATTGGTCTGTTTGATTGTACATAATAAATGTATGACTGCGGTGGTTTTGTTTAAGTTGTGTATGTTTCATGATTGTTACAAGATGTTTTTATTTTTAACCAACATTTATTTACCAATTATTAGTTTTAAAAGTCCTAATTCCTCTATTATCACTTTCATTCATCGATCCACCAATCATTTTAAACTTTCACTCACATCCTTTCAACAACTCACAGTGATTTTTACTCCAAGTGAGGATATTGGTCTTTGGCAATTACCAACAGTACCCTGCCTTTGAAGAGATGGCACAAGGGATGGTTTTACAAAGTGGCCTCACTTTTTGACGAATAAGAAATTTATGATATTGGCTTTGTGACACTGAAGACTAAGAATTCCTCAAAATAAGCCAATGGAAAGAAAGAACAAGGAAACTAGCACCAAGTTAGTTTTTCAGTAATACTATCACCATGGTTACACATGGACGATCAAGATTAAACCGACATTACAACAACAGTTGGAGAATTTGGAGTTTCGGCCAACAAAGAATGAAGTCTCATTTGAGCCATAACTTGCTCAATGCATTTCAACCCCTATGCTTCTATAATCACCATTTATCAGAGCATCTATTTATTTATTTTAAATCTTTAGACATAGTTAATGATAAATATGGGTCCATGTAGGCCTTTAATAAATAATTATTGAAAAGATATCTTTTCACTTCTTTAATAAAAGGTTATATGGATGCCCTAATACATAGTAAAGTTGGGTCCTTACGCCTTCATTAATTTATTAAAGCCGTCCTCCCGAGGTAAGTCCCGGAGATGGCTTCTCGACGAACAACTAGGTGTCTCCATAGGTCTCTGTTGTTTGTTAGATGTCCTGCTGCCACGACAGCCTCTTGGCAGAAGTGCTTAAAATCGTTGAACCACCTTTTTCAGGTTAATTGGGTTTGCTTCCTGCAAAAATGTGTCCTTATTTGAGAATTTTGGGCCTTAGTACAGTAAATATGGGTCCATATGCCTTAAAAGATGGGTCCATAGATCTTAATACATGGTAAAGATGGGTCCATGCCTCAAAAGATGGGTCAATATAGACCTTAATACATAGTAAAGATGGGTCCATAGACCTTAAAGGATTGGTCCATAGATCTTGTTATTACATGGTAAAGATGGGTCCATGCCTCAAAAGATGGGTCTATATGTAGGTCTTAATACATGGTATAGATGGGTCCATAGGCCTTAGAGGATGGGTCCATAGGCCTTAAGGATTGGTCCATAGATCTTAATACATGGTAGAGATGGGTCCATGCCTCAAAAGATGGATCAATATAGACCTTAATACATAGTAAAGATGGGTCCATAGACATTAAAGGATTGGTCCATAATCTTAATATAACATGGTAAAGATGGGTCCATGCCTCAAAAGATGGGTCTATATGTAGGCCTTAACACATGGTATAGATGGGTCCATAGGCCTTAGAGGATGGGTCCCTAGGCCTTAAGGATTGGTTCATAGATCTTAATACATGGTAGAGATGGGTCCATACCTTAAATGATGGGTCTTTAGATCTTAGTACATGGTAAAATGGGTCCATATAATAGGCCTTAAATGATGGGTCTTTAGATCTTAATACATAGTGAAGATGGGTCCATGCCTTAAAAGATGGGTCCATATGTAGGCCTTAATACATAGTAAAGATGGCTCCATATAATAGGCCTTAAAAGATGGGTCTTTAGATCTTAATACATAGTGAAGATGGGTCCATGCCTTAAAAGATGGGTCCATATGTAGGCCTTAATACATAGTAAAGATGGCTCCATATAATAGGCCTTAAATGATGGGTCTTTAGATCTTAATACATAGTGAAGATGGGTCCATGCCTTAAAAGATGGGTCCATATGTAGGCCTTAATACATAGTAAAGATGGCTCCATATAATAGGCCTTAAAAGATGGGTCCATAGGCCTTAATACATAGTGAAGATGGGTCCATGCCTTAAAAGATGGTCTTTTGATCTTAATACATGGTAACAAAATTAAAGATGGGTCCATATGCCCCAAGAATTGGTACATATAGGCCTTAATACATGGTAAAGACGTGGTCCATAGGCCTTAAAAGATGGGTCTACATAGGCCTTAAAAGATGGGTCTACATAGGCCTTAATACACAGTAAAGATGGGTCCATAGGCCTTAAAGGTTTGGTCCAAAGATATTTTATGTTGTAAAAATGGGTCCATATTTATGCCCTAAAGGATGGGTCCATATATAGGTCTTAACACAATGGTAAAGATGGGTCCATAATATGCCTTAAAAGATGGGTCCATAGGCCTTAATGTAGACCTATACATGGTAAAGATGGGTCCATATGCCTTACAAGATGGGTCCATAAACCTTAACACATAGTAAAGATGGGTCCATATTACGCCTCATAAAAGATGGGTTCATTAGGCCTTAATGTAGGCCTACACATAGTGAAGATGGGTCCATAGGCCTTAAAATATGGGTCTATAGATCTTAACATTTATAGTAAAGATGGGTCTATAGGCCTTAAAATATGGGAAAGATCTTAATACATAGTACATAGCCTGTGGGTCCATAGGTCTTAAAAGATGGGTACACATAGATGGGTCCATATTGGCCTTAAAACAAGTAAAGATTGGTCCATGGGTCTTAAAAATGGGTCCACAGGTCTTACATACGGTAGTAAAGATTGGTCCTAGAGGCCTTAATAGTAAGCGTGGATCCATATGCCTTAATACAAGTAGTGTTGGGTCCATAGGCCTAGTTATAAATACAGATGCCTTGAAAGATGGGTCTATTTTAAAGACCTCAATACATATATGTAAATGGGTCTTTAGATCTTAATACATGGTAAAATGGGTCCATATAATAGGCCTTAAATGATGGGTCTTTCTTAATACATAGTGAAGATGGGTCGATGCCTTAAAAGATAGGTCCAAATAGGCCTTAACACATAGTAAAGATGGGTCCATATATCTTAATACAAAATATAGTGAAGATGGGTCCATGCCTTAAAAGATGGGTCCAAATAGGCCTTAATACATAGTAAAGATGGCTCCATATAATAGGCCTTAAAAGCTGGGTCCATAGGCCTTAATACATAGTGAAGATGGGTCCATGCCTTAAAAGATGGTCTTTAGATCTTAATACATGATAAAAAATTTAAGATGGGTCCATATGCCCTAAGAATTGGTACATATAGGCCTTATACATGGTAAAGATGGGTCCATATAATAAGCCTTAAAAGATGGGTCCATAGGCCTTAATACATAGTGAAGATGGGTCCATGCCTTAAAAGATGGTCTTTAGATCTTAATACATGGTAACAAAATTAAAGATAGGTCCATATGCCCCAAGAATTGGTACATATAGGCCTTAATACATGGTAAAGACGTGGTCCATAGGCCTTAAAAGATGGGTCTACATAGGCCTTAAAAGATGGGTCTACATAGGCCTTAATACACAGTAAAGATGGGTCCATAGGCCTTACAGGTTTGGTCCAAAGATATTTTATACGTTGTAAAGATGGGTCCATATTTATGCCCTAAAGGATGGGTCCATATATAGGTCTTAACACAATGGTAAAGATGGGTCCATAATATGCCTAAAAAGATGGGTCCATAGGCCTTAATATAGACCTATACATGGTAAAGATGGGTCCATAATACGCCTCATAAAAGATGGGTCCATTAGGCCTTAATGTAGGCCTAGACATAGTGAAGATGGGTCCATAGGCCTTAAAAGATGGGAAAGATCTTAATACATAGTACATAGCCTACGGGTCCATAGGTCTTAAAAGATGGGTACACATAGATGGGTCCATATTGGCCTTAAAACAAGTAAAGATTGGTCCATGGGTCTTAAAAATGGGTCCACAGGTCTCACATACGGTAGTAAAGATTGGTCCATATAGGCCTTAATAGTAAGCGTGGATCCATATGCCTTAATACAAGTAGTGTTGGGTCCATAGGCCTTTATTCATACAGATGCCTTGAAAGATGGGTCTATTTTAAAGACCTCAATACATATATGTAAATATTGGTCCATAAGCCTTAAAAAGAGGATCAATTTGCCTTATTACAAGTACAAGTGGGTTCATGCCTTAATAATGGGTACGTAAACCTAAACATTAGTCCATTTATAGGCCTTTAAGACGGGTCTATGTAGGCCTTTAATAAATACTGAAAAGATATAATTTCAACTTTTTATTAAAAGGTTATATGGATGCCTTAATACATAGTAAAGTTCGGTCCATAGGCCTTCATTAATTTATAAAAGCCGTCCTCCCGAGGTAGGTCTCGGAGTTGGCTTCCCAACTAACTAACTAACATGTGTCCCAATAGGTCTCTGTTGTTTGTTAGATGTTCTGCTGCCAGCTGCCACGACAGCCTCTTGGCAGAAGTGCTTCGATATCGTTGAACCACCTTTTTCAGGTCCACCATTGGGTGTGCTTCCTGCAATGTGTCCCTATATGAGAATTTACGGCCTTAATACATAGTAAAGATGGGTCATTGTGTCAATACCACACACACACCAGTTCAAATATGATAACGTTGAGTTAACATGGAAGAGAAAATGAGCGAAATGACTCATCAAGAGGGCTATGAGATGGTCACCAGTTTAAATAGAAAAACAATTGGGATAGATGATCCACCAGAATAATAGATAGTGTGGGGTGGGGTTGGAGGGGGGGGGGGGGTCAGTGACCCACTACATATGATAATAAGAGGGATGGCCCATTCCTTGCATCAGTACTCAAACACTCGGTATTGGAAGGAACCAATACCCCCACACTATTTCAATCACTTCATTCTTCATCCTTCCTTTAAAATTTTTAATTTACAAAATGGTTAATAAAATGAACATTGAAGTAAACAATTATTTAACATGTGATTGTTCTATTTTAATGATGTTGACATGTTTTGTGGGTTTTTTGTTTGACTGAGTGTCCATTGTTTGTGAATGTTGCATTGTGTGCTGTTTTGTATCAGTCACTGTTCTCTCCTTAATGTTAATCGTTTCTTTCTCTTGGCATAAGTCAGTGATGATGTTTGTCCTGACTTCTTTGTTCATTAAATGCCAATCCACTGAAACATTGTTCACTGTCATAATATTGTATCCTGGTACAACAGCACTCTTGTTTTCCAAAGACATTTCCAATGACAATTCCACAGACATTTCCATAGACATTTCCATAGACATTTCCATAGACACATTTTTTCCATAGACACTTGTTATTTGCTGGCACATATCTTGACATACTTGGTGATGGTTTTCCTCCCTGGTGACTTGTCATAACTGTCTTGAGTGTACTCAGTTCATATTGACTTTTCACACTTGATCCTGACTTTCACTGTAACATTGTCAGTTGCTGGCAAATCTTGACAACTTGAGGCGTTTCATCCTTAAAATGTCATTTTATATAAAAGTTTTTTGTTTCATGGAAGTATTGCCTTGAAAGGGTTTTTAAAAAAAATTCATGAGTTGACCAAAATAGTAAATTAGTAACAGATTGCCATACATCCCTCATTTTCAAATTTTAATACAATGAAAAAGTACTGATAATTATTTTTTCATCAGTGAAGGGCAAAAAATAAGCATATTTCTTATACTCAATTGATTATGAAAGCACAGTATGACATTGTTTGTAGAGTCCAAATTAACAGACATTGTTCTTTGGCAGAAGAACTCACAACTCCATAATGTTTCAAACAATCCTGTGTGTAGCCATAATTGTAGATTCACATGTTCCAAAGAGTTTGGCACAATCCGCGTCACACTTGTTAGTGTGCAGTGAATTCAATAATATTCACAGGTGGCTTTTGGATGTCCAATTCCTGAGAAAATATCTTGAAGTCTTTAATTGTCTTGGCATTGCAAATTAAGAAGTAGTCCTTGAAAATGTTTGAATCGCAGAAGTCTCAGTCCCTAAGAAATGGTGCGTTAAGTGGTCTGTTTATTTGTTTGTTATACATGTTTGACTGCAGTGTTTTTGTTCAAGTTGTTTATGTTTGATGATTGTTACAAGTTGTTTTATTTTTAACCTACATCTATTTAACAATAATTGGTTTTTAAAAGGCCTAATTCCTGTATCATCACTTTCATTCATCAATTCATCTATCATTTTAAACTTTAAGTCACATCCATTCAAAATTACTTACACATATGTATATACCAAGTGGGGATACTTTACTTTGGCTATTACCAAATTAGTACCCTGCCTTAAAATGGCACATAAGATGGTATAAAAAGTTGCCCCCTTTTGAGGAATAAGAGGTTTATGATATTGGCTGAAACACAGAGGACTAAGAATTCCTCAATAAGCCAACTTAGAAAGAAAAAGCAAGGAGGAAAACTAATACCAAGTTAACTTTCCAAGCATAAAACTATCACCACGGTTACAAACACATGCGCCATGGTTACAAATACATGAATATATATTCAAGTCGGTAAAAATACCTTTATTACCTTTAAGGGAAGAAAATTAATATTGTTGAGTTATTGAGAAGGAACTGGAGTTCCTTTCCCCAATGAGAAGTTCCCCCAGGTGAGCCTCGTGAACTTCTAAAAACCAAGAAAAGTATGTAGATTGACATTTGTCAACATTATGAGGACTATAGTTCTCCACAAGAAGTACGTTGACTTATACATACCAATGACTAAGGTCCATGCCAACAGCACTGAGGATAATAAATCCCCAAGTAGCCAAAGAAAATGCCAGATAAGACAGAAGATGGACAGTAAACTCAATATTATTACACCATAACAATAAAATATGGTTAAAAAACATGGCCTTAACCTTTTAGATTCAAGGGGGCATATAGGCCTTTACATAGACAATTTGGGTCCATATGAATACATGAGTCCATAAGGCCTAATAAATAGTACAGATGGGTCCACATATCATGCCTTAAAATACATAAAGATGGTTAAAATTAATGATCTTAAGGTGCACATCTTAAGACCAATAATTTGACACATCAACCCTAATGTGAGGATTAAGAATTCCTCAGATGAGCCAATATAGGCAGGAAGAGATCAGCAAACACATGTGTACAATGATTACAACCTACAACTCATGATTTCTCAGAAATCATAAAAAATAACACAAGGAGATTTTATGGGCCCTAAAAAAATAACACAAGTGAGATTTTACTTCGAAGACCCTACTTATAGATTTACCTCAAAAATTTTAACATGACGACAGCTCCATCTATATTAGGAGAAAGTATTGGGATTCCGGATTCCTCAGATTTAATAAGGATTCCTTAGACAAGCCGACATATGCAGAAGACATCAGATAAATACAAAGATTATAACTTAAAACTCATCAACAATGATTTCTCAGAACCCTAACACAAGTCAGATTACATCTCATGACCTTAATAAATTTCAATTTTAATTGTTATTTATTAACAAACAAACCTTCCAGGGATAACACAAAGTTTACATGAAAACAGCCCTATCCATTGAGAGATTATTTGTAGACCAATTATGAGGATTAAGGATTCCTCAGATGAGCCAATAGCAGGAAGAGATCAGAGACACTTGATACAAAAACTAAAACCTACAACTCATGAACCATGATTTCTCAGAATCCTACTCGCAAGTGAGATTATATATCTATGACCCTACTTCAATTTAGCTGATATGGAGGCTATACACACTAACAGCTCTAATTAAGAGGATATTTTTTGTTTTGACCAAATATGAGGATTAAGGATTCCTCAGATAAGCCAATAAGGCAGGAAGAGACGAGCATACAGTGACGTGCTACAAGTATTTAAAAAAAATCATCAACATTGATATCGCATGACCTTATTAATTTAAATTTAGTTGTTGATGAATATAGTTAACACATCTTCCAATTAAGGAGACCACAAAGTTTAACAATACAGCAGTTCCATCCAATGAAGGGGGCTATTGACTAAGTATGAGGATACAGAATTCCTCAGATGAGTCAGTTAGCATGCAGGAAGAGATCAGACACTTGATTTGAAGATTAAAACATGTAACCCATGAACCATGATTTCTTAAAACCATGACACCAGTTAGATTATATGACATTACTAATTTGTAAACAAATCACCTAAAAATTTGTAAACAAGTAAAAAATAGGTCTATAGGCATTAATACAAGTCATTGGTCCATAGGCCTTTGGGTATTATATGCCTTGAAAGATTTTCAAACAAATCACCTAAAAGTTTGTAAACACCACAACAGGTCGAAATATAATGATATTATTTGTATTGACTAGTTACGAAGATTAAGAATTCCTCAGATGAGTCAACATAGGCAGGGAGAGAATAACACATTTGTATCAAGTTTAACGGAATCCTAACACAAGTGAGATTATACCTCTATGACCTTATTTCAGTTTAATTGAATAAAGTATAAAAGAAGGACAAGTTTTTAAAGGAAAATAATCTACCAAGTAGACATGGCTTTACCACAAACCAAAATAATACATCCAATCCAATTGTTTTTGTGTTTCTGCATACAGCAGCCTTTAGTAAACACATTATTCTGGGAGACCACAAAGTTTAACATGACAACAGCTCCACCATAAGTGGAGATTATTTGTAATGACCAATTTTGTTATGAGGATTAAAGGGTTCCTCAAAAAGGCCAACAGAAAATAAGAGACAAGACAAAGAGTGCAAAAATGTTACAGTGGGTGTTAAACCACAAAACATTATGCATTGTCATCATTAAGGGCTTGACAAACAGTCAATGCAGAGGATAAACAATCCTCAACTATGCCAATAGAAACAACATACATTTCCACACAAGTGTATATCACACATACTTCCATTCACTCACTAAATCCATCTAAATCTATCATTCCTGTAAACAAAATCAACCTAATACACTAAATTTTATATTAGGCCTAATTGGTTTAAAAACTTGTGATATTGAAGGTACATGTATATACTATTTATTTTGTTGAGTTGTTGAGCAGTTTGTGGTCTGTTGTTTGTGTTTGTTCTGTAATGTTTGATGTTCTGTATTTGTTGTTGATGTTTGTTTTGAATGTTAGCACCATTTCAAACTGGAAAGTCTCATAGTTTTTCATATCAGTTCAGTTCAGTTTATTCAGTTCAGTTCAGTTTATTTCCACTCAATCAGAGTAAATGTTGAGGTGAATATTAAGAGGTTTCTTAATGTCCTCTTTCAGTCTCAGCCTCTTGAATGAATGTACTTTTCCAATCATCCCTGTTGCTGAAGAGACGCATTCACACATTCTTGGGTCGTGAACTCTATTCAGTGTCAACGAGGCAGGTGTTTCGCACAATAGTTAAAAGTTATACAATTTCTATTGTAGTGAGCCTCCTACTACGGCACTCAAGTTCTGTATTAAATCGGATTAACTTTAGCTATTTACATGTCTAGACCACTAGTATTTTAATGTCATCAAACTGACACGGGTTACATTGTTTTAAAATACACAATTTTGTATTAAACGTTATTTAATGGGCTAAAGACAGACCCAAGGGGTCGGGAAACATTTTTGGTGCCGAGTAAACACACCCTAGGCACGTACATGATGTAGGGCCTAGTTAAAAAAAAAATAATACATAACTACTAGGCATACATACCCCCAATTTCTTTCAGTTCTCTCGGGCATTTTTGTAATTCACTCGCAGTTTACAACGCTTTGAAAACTCACCGAAACTGTCCGCTGTTGTTCATGCCTGCACGCCCAACACTTCACGGTAAGCTTGGTCCAAAGAGAAATGACTGTAAAGGAAGTTTTCTTGAAAATATTCCTCCGTTAAGATGAAAAAGAAACCAGCTCCACTTGCAAACGTTTCCCGGTCAATGACTTCATTGGACAATTTCCCGGAAATATTGTCCTCCGCTGAGATGAAAAAGACAGCAGCTCCACTTGGACTCTTTTCCCGGTCAATGTATAAGAATAAAAACGAAAACATGATCTGACAAAAGGAATTTCATGAGAATTTCTTTTACATAAGTTTAGCTTTAGTCAGTTCTGCGTTAAAATTTCACTGCTACTGAAAAAGCGGAGTCACTTTGGCTTTTTTTTCCAAAGGGGGCGGTTCACTTGATTTATATCCTTGCGCGGTCACTGAAAATGTCTTCAAAATTCACCTTTTGTTCAATAAAATATATATAATGCCTGTAAAGTATTCTCAATTTGGATTAAGAAAGATACATTTTATGTTTGTTTTAATTTTTATTTTGAAATTAAAAAAAAATAAACCCATTTCCTTTGGTGCGAAGGGATACGAGTAATGTGGTGAATGTCGTCTGCCAAAATTTTAGGGAACCGTTTTAGGGCTTGCCATTGGTCAACAGTTGTGAAAAACCTTCTACTGATTGGCTAATTCAGAATGCGTTATGCAAATATCCTCCCGATCGTCACATGATGAACTATTAATAACTACATCTAAACCAGTACATGTTCTTGGCTGGTTTACTGGTTTCCTGCTAAATTTAAAGAAAGTAGCATGCAAGTCGTTTGGTGACCAGTGCTGGTACAAATAATTGAGCATACAGCTTGCAGTGTGCACTTACGTTTGTTTGCTTGAAGAATTCTGAGTGGTTTTGTTTTTGTTTTTATATAGGCCATACTTTGGGGGCAAACTGATAGCCGCCTAATAATAATGCTTTGAAAAAAACTAATAGGGTTGTATTACAGCATATTGGGAAAAGAGTAATCGTTCAAAATTTAATATATATTCACATAAAAACACCTGTTTTTCAAAGAGTGTCAACTATCACCGGTACTAGTAGCTTGCCGATGTGGCAGGAGATACTGTCTCCCGGAGATTGTGACCCCCCCCCCCCCGCCCACCCCCTCCCGAGAACTGATAATTGTTTTAATGTTTTCTAAAAAAATTAAGTATTTCAAGGAATAATATTTCAAGGGAAGTATTTCATCATTACCTTCTGTAAACCCTGTATTAATCTGTGAACTTTTAATTTTTGTTCTGCTCAGAGAGTGTCCAATGGCTTTAAATAGCGCCACCATTTGTCATAAAAAAAATTGCGGCGTTTCTGTCACAAACCTAGACTTCACGCAGTAATTTGACATATGTTCAGTATCTGCCACTTTTGAGTACCAGTCTAAAGATAAAACATCCTCAATCATCATCACGGGTCGAGATTCTGCGGGTGGGCTTTGTTTTTCTGATTGAGAGGTTTGTCAATAAAGTACACCATAATTAGCTCTAGTTTGCCAATTGCTAGCTAGTTGAATGTAACTTGTTGTAAGTTAGTCATTCAACTGTTAGGATACTTTAAAAGTCCACGTCGAAGATTGATTGTGTTGTGGAATTTGTGTTCTTTTCGACAGCCCTGCTGCCTGCACAATTTTTCCATTATATTTTTATTATAAAATAACAAAAAAATTCCGAATTTGTTTCTAAGTCAACCATACTACTTCTGACTGACCGGAACAGTAGTACTACCTAATTAACACTCAGTCAGTAGCACTTCGCTCTCTCTCTACACAGTTAATGGAATCGGCCATTTCGTCTGCATAAAAAAAGGTAAGCAGGAAATTAAAATTATTTCACAAGTTGACAACTTGAGTCTTGACAGATGACACGTCAGTGAGTGACTGGTGACTCACACCAGTGGTCATTGGTTTGTGTCGTTTTTAGAAAAGAACATTGCCATACTTGTAATGGTATTCCTACTTCTATAAATAGAAACTATAATAAGGAGTCCTCCGTCATGCCCGTGAGGCGCAAGCCTTATAGTTATAGTATTCCCTATTACCTTGGCTTCCAGTTACGACATGCCAACTGATCAAGATTTATTGAATGAATAATTTTTGACCAACCAATATTGTCGGCATTTAACATGGGCCATGGGGATGTGGATAAGTTACTTCTAGAAACTATAAGGCTCCTCTAGTATTTTAGGCCTCCGTAATGCTATACGTTTTTCAAATGGGCATTGACAGGTGAAAGTTTTACGACCGTTAGCCAGCCAATATGCGCCGGAGCCACGACCGAGTTGGACTAAACCAGTTTGTAGAAGGGTGTTACAAACCCGTGTGGCAGTCTGGCGCTGTTTGTTCACAATAATACCCGCCGTTCACGCATATAGCACCCACGAACTGCCGCACGGGTTTGTAACACCCCTCTCACAGAATGGTTTAGTCGGACTCTACCGCGGCTCGGCATTTTGTCGATTTACATGTAGTAGGCTGCATATTGAGAAGTCAAAAAACGTGCGATGCGGAAGAAAAACAACTGTGAGTACCGAGCAGGAAATAGCATTTTTTGACGATGTTTTTTATTTTCACTCAACAAAAAGAAAATACAAGCATTATGAATGTATATTGAGTATGTGGGGAAAATTTTGGTAGTGTAGTACCAAAGAAACTGGCTGGCTGACGGTCGCAAAACTTTCACCTCTCAACGCCGATTTGAAAAACGTATATAGCGTTACGGAGGCCCAAAATACTAGACCCCTATAAGGCTCACAGGGGAGCCTTATAGTTTCTAGAAGTATGGATAAGTGTAATAAGTCGGTTGCGTTCAATTTTTTTTTTTTTTTTTTACTCTCCCGCAGAAACTGGAAGAAGAAGAAAAAGTACTCTTCAATTATATAATGTGCTTTGTTGGACATGTCATGCAATTTTAAAACTTAATTTTCACAATTTTAAGAATTTTCCAGTTGTTGTGGCTAATAGTCAACACATGCAATGTGGGTTCAAATCTCAATCTCGGCTCCTGTTTCCTGAAGACACAGCTATAAAAATTGCATCTTGATTTATTCATCCTGCCGAGTAACTATATGTAGAAGTAGTTCAAGTAAAACTTATCAATAAAGTGAATATGTCTTTGTCTTTTAAAAAGTTTAGTTTTCAAAATTCCTTTTTCAATATAAAAAATTGATGAGATATCACTTTCAATTTCTTTTTCAGTGATCAATGCACCCTGATGAGTACCAACACTGTGTCCAGAGACAGACCTCATGAGCTACGTCTTCTATGTGAAGCCGGCCATCAAGATCCATCCGAAGAGTCTGCAGCTTCACCAACGTCCCTAGGCCTGGCTTACCGGGCAGAGAACAGCCCCTCTGGTCTTCCGGATGTGATCTTTGCCCCTCATCTTAACCTGGAGACCACTCATTTAAACTCTCCGTCCCAGGAGAGGCAACCACTTCTCAGACCGTCTTCAGGAGGACCCCTGAGGAGTACGGATCAAGATGACTTCAATGTCTTCAATGAGGATGCGGAATATACAGACTTTGTTAAGAGAGCAGAGGATGCTATCTTTCAGGGGATTTACCCGGAAAGAATATCGCAGGGATCGAGCGGAAGCTATTTTGTCAGAGACATGGAGAAGGTGAGAATTAAGTAATGTAGTGACCATAGAGTTATATATAAGGACTTGAGGGCGCACTGATAATACTGCTTGCACAAACGCAACGGGACCGCAAGGAGATACGCGAGCCATTCTGTACTCCTGTTGAATATGAAGTACACATTGGAGTTTTTGTTTATTGAACGCTACGCAATGCTGTTTTATCAACTTACAAAATGGCCGCACAAACACAAGCTGTGCGATGCTGTTTTGTCAATTAAGAAAATGGTCAGTGCGCCTTCTAGTTCTGATATACCGCTGTTCTTATATAACTCTATGCTAATGACAGACAGAAATATAAAGTTAATATTTCTGCAAGATGGCACGTGCTTATGATTCTCTGGAGGTACCTAATTAAAGGGGGAGTTTACCTGTGGTAAATTACTCAAAAATTCATGTCAATAAAAAACTTACTTGGTAAGAAGCACTCTTTGCTGTTGAAAAAGTATTTGAGAAACGCTTCACTTTAAAGGTATGTGGTTTTAGAGAAAGGAATTTAACAACATTTCTATCTTCCTAGGACAACATTTCTCAGATTTTGTATTCCAATTATGGAACAATATTATTTGTAACTCTTCTGTACTTATTGGTGCTTATAAATTGTTCTTCTTTCCTTCAGAAAACTATTTCCGTATTCAAACCAAAGAGTGAGGAGCCGTACGGACACCTCAACCCCAAATGGATCAAGTGGTTTCAGAAAACCTGTTTTCCCTGCTGTTTTGGGCGAAGTTGTTTGGTTCCAAACCAGGGCTACCTCTCCGAAGCAGGTGCATACCTCGTTGACAAGAAGTTGAACTTGAATATTGTTCCTAAGACTAGAGTGAGTACAATTTTAGTATCTTGTTTCCCCTGGTTTTTGTTTTTAACTGGGATTGTTATGTACAATGTTAAAATCAGCAGTGGCTAACATGGCTTCAATTATTTCATTGTTGAGAGGGCAAGGCCATTTTCGTTTTGCAGGAGCGTTTCCATTGGGAAACCTTAAAGTCTATGGGAAAGTTTTGATGGGCACTCGAGCCAAGACTGGGACTACAGAGGACATGGCGTTTGTGACCTCCAGTTATTTCCCTTTTGATAATGCAGATCTTTCCTGGTAATAGCAGAAGAATTAGAAGAGTATTGCTTAGCAGAAATAGGCTACCAGCTAAAATTACATAAAGTTTGCATTGTTGTGGCTGGTGCCTGACAAAAGTTTTGCTTAGCAATAACCAAATTTCAAGCAGTATTTTCTGCTTAACAGCTTTATGAAATTGGGCCCTGGGCTTCATTTTGATGGCTCTGCCGTACTGTCAGAATCTGCGCTGATGTTCACACTAGACTCTCCGCTTACTGTGCAAGCGCCAAACACCCATGCAATCAGGTAGAGATTGAAAACCCAATCCAGGTATGCAAGGATCGAGTCCTGAGGTAGGGTTCGAACCAAGTCCACAGGTTGACAGGGTTGAAAGGCAGGGGAGGAAACCAGTAATTTAACCCTTTCTTTGACTTGTTTCCAATTATCCAGGTTGTACGGCTTGCTAGTGAGACATTCAATTATTCACCCATTGACAGAGCAAAGGCCAGGACCAAGAAGTTTACATTAGAGAAATTTGAATCAATCGGGAGAAGATTTCACAGAATTGGACTGCCCCCAAAGGTAATTTTCCTTTTTAGATTTATTCTCGTCTATCAATCGAGGGAAGTGGGCTTGCTCTTGAAATTAGCACATTCCTGGTTACAAAACTACTTGCTCTTACGGAACAACCGGGACCATTTTCTTTGTAAGCAGGATTGTACAGCTGCCTAAAGGAACACGTTGCCTTGGATTGGTCGAGTTGGTTGCTGAAGAGCAGTTGAAATACATATTGTTAGAAGGATAATTTGATAGTATACTGTAATGATCCACATAAACATGCCTCGAAATTGCACGGTTTTACTTATATGTCGCGAAGAAACACGGTCGGCCATTTTGTGGAGTCAAAATTTTGACTCAATCAAATGGCCGACCGTGTTGCTCGCGACGTATAAAGAAAACCGTGCAATTTCGAGTGATACTTGTGTGGATCATTATATTCTACTTTTAAAATATCTTTCTAACCATATGTATTCTCATAACAAACGGTTTCAAATGCTTTTCAAAGACCAACTTGTCCGATCCTAGGCAACGTTTTCTTTCAACAAACGCTTTTATGCTTACTGCGAGATTAAATAATAAAACTTTTTAAAGCCTGTCAGGTCTTCCACTGTGTTTAGCACCATTATATAAGTTCTTGTGAACTACATGCATGACATGTATTTTTGCTTGCAGTAAACCCTGGACATTGTGTGTATAAAATATGTTTAGTGCGTACATACCAGCAGATTTACAACAAGGTTTTAATAATGCAGCCTTGCTGTGAAAATCCAGGGGTATTTATGTAGAGACTTTTTTTGTAGACTAGTGTCACATCCATTCAGCTACACACAATACTGGTAAAACAGTCCATAATTTGGGCTTATTAAGGGCAACCACCTTTGGTGTTCCTAACATGATTTTCCCCACCACTTGCCAGTAAACATGAAAACAAGTTGTTTTTTTATAAGGAGCAGGTTTTTTTGTCTTGCTTCAGTCTCCACTGTAAAACCTTTTTCTGCTGCTTGAAATTTTCTATGAACATGGGTCAAATTTGGGAGAAAAATATTCAAGACCGCAGGGCTTATACATGTAGCTAAAAATGTATACTTGACAAGAAATTATTTTAGAAGACCAGAAACAACATGAGAAAAAACTGCATGGGTCCTGACACAGGGCCTGAGACATTTAAGAAAAGATTACCTGTAATATATCTTCTGTCTTTAAGTGTACTTAATTTTATTACCCAACTGAATTAACTGTCATTTTCCGAGCTGAAAGTCAACAATTAAACATTGTTTGTTTCTGTGCATTTTCTGTATACATGAGACCTGTTCTTTTTGCCTGTAGTAGCGTACATGTATCTTTGTAAATTTAGCCTTTTAAAATTTGTAAAGTGGACATAGGGATCTGTGATCCATAACGTACGATACATAATTGCTTTTTTATTTATTTTATTACTATTATTATAATATTGAGAAATAATTTGAAAATATGTGAGGTATTGTTATTCAGTTTTTTTAAAGACCGCTGGACTTGTCCAGTCATACATTACTGGCCAGACACTAAACCGTTGCCCAGTGTAAAAAGTAGAGAAACAGCCCCCTCTGAAGTGGAGTAGTTTTCAAGAAAGAAGTAATTTTCCACGAATTTGATTTCGTGACCTCAGGTTTCGAACTTAAGGTCTCGAAATCAACCATCTTAACGCACACAATCGTGTGACAAGGGTGTTTTCTTCTTTCATTATTATCTCGCAACTTTGATGACCGGTTGAGCTCAAATTTTCACAGGTTAGTTATTTTATACATATGTTGAGATACACCAACTGTGAAGGCTAGTCTTTGACAATTACCAATAGTGTCCACTGCCTTGTCATCTTTTCTGTAGGATATTTTATGACATAGTATTGTAGAGGTATATTTTTATTTGTTCATGTTTTAGCTTTTGTTTCTATTGTTAAGCGCATTGAGGAATCTGTGATGCATAATGCGCTTTATTCATGCTGTGTACTGTTACTGTTTTTATTATTTTCCTTTAGGTCGGTTCGTTTCAACTTTTTGTCAGTGGGTACAAAGATGCCGATTTCTGGTTGAGAAGGTTCGACACAGAAGCTTTGCCAGAGTCCACGTCCAACCAATTCCAGAAGAACTTTGAGCAGCTTGTAGTGCTAGACTACATCATTAGGAACACAGGTCAGTGTATTAATAATATCAAAGTCTTATAATAGCGCTTGTATCTACCAAACAAGGAACTCAAGGCGATGAGTAATATACAAACATTCAGAGAGATGGGTTATTGCAGTAATGAATTCTGAGACTCTATTATGTAGTACCTTATAAGGCAAAGGGTTTACAAGGTGCTACGGCACCCACAGCCATTGTGTAGAACATATTTGTTCACAAAGAGATCTGTGTACATTCCACGTCATTTACTGGCAGGCAAAATACTGCATCAGGCATTATATTATGATCAAAAATGAAATACATGTTTTATTGTAGATTATGCAGACATGATACTCTTCCTACTTTAGTCTGTTCCGATTTCTTTGCCAGTGGAAAAAGCATAAATAAGGCCTGAAAAATCTATACCTTTACAATCTACACCATCTGAATGTATGTAAAAAGACCAGCCTTTGTACTGGAAAAAAATGTTGTTTTTTTTCCCTTGAACCAAATATCATGCCAGATAATGTATTTTGTATCTCTTCAACTTGTCCTAAGTCCAAAGATTGATCCTAAGGTATTAAGACTTTGGTGAAATCGACAGTTGAGTCGTTACTAACGACTGACAACAAACATAATATTTGTCTTACATGTGTTTGATTGAATCATAAAACAAAGGAGGACTTAAAACAATTATCATATTGGTCTCCCTCCCCCCATTTATGATTCGGCCAAAAGAAAAGTAAGGGAGCAACAAACACTGGTCAAGCTTGCATTTTGACAAAAATATTGACGCACCAGCAAACCTTATAAAATGATTTATTAATTTAACTTTGTGATTATCTATCCCATACATGATGGAGTGTTGTTTTGCTGGAAATGAAAACCATATGTCTTTGGTTGTGACTGTACTGTAGACACATTTATCTTTGTTGCAGTGCCTGTACACATTACATTGTACTTGTTTCAAATTCAAAATGACATTTTGAAACCCCCAGTTAGAAGTTCTCTCAAAATTCTTGTTACTTTTATTCCTTTTTACTAGATCGAGGAAATGACAACTGGCTAATAAAATATGACAAATCAGAGGTGGACGAAAGTGCAGATCTTGAGGAGAGCTCTGATTGGTCACTGGTCAAACCACCTGGCGTCAAAATAGCAGCCATAGACAATGGTCTGGCATTCCCCTTTAAGCATCCTGATGAATGGCGAACATGTGAGTATTACAAAAAAAACATTTTCATTTTCACAGTCAATAAAAGCCACGTTCCATATGGACTTTTTAGCGGCCCTGATAAGTTAACAGCCTGTTAGTTTTACATCACGGTCGCAGCAAGTTGACAGAGAGGGCAGTTTACCTTGTGCCCCATAGACCTTTTCGCAAATACCATTGCGTAAGCACAAACTGTTGAATGAGGTGCATTAGTGTTGGATAGATAAAATTCGATGAAATTTGATCACCAGCTAGACCACAATGCACCAATTTCCAAGCATTACGCGTGCGCCCCAGTATTTGCGAAAAGGTCTATTGGATTTAATTTTATCATTTTACAAAAAGGTTGCGGTACTTTAAAAAAAAAGAGTTCGATGGGAACAAGGCTTTAGGCTACATATCCTTAAAGGGGCTGTATCCTTCATGTCCTTATGATCAAAGCAGGACTGTGGCTGTACAAGTAATTTCTGGACTCTCACCCAGTTAAAGACCCTGGACACTATTGGTAATGGTGAAAGACTAGTCTTCTCACTTGGTGTATCTTAACAAATATGCATAAAATAACAAGCCTGTGAAAATTTGAGCTCAATTCGTCATCAATGTTGCGAGATATTATAATAATGAAAGAAAAAACACTCTTGTCACACGAAGTTGTGTGCTTTCAGATGCTTGATTTTGAGACCTCAAATTCTAAATCTGAGGTCTCGAAATCAAATTTAGGTTTCATGCTAATAATTATTTCAAGTTATTACCAATAGTGTCCACTGCCTTAAAGCATGCATGTACCATCCTTCCATATCATATCTATGGAAATCGACGTACTTCAAGTGGGTGAGAGTTCATAATTCCAAGTACAGCCACATGCCTGCTTTGATCATGATGACCAAGCCCCTTTAAAGGCAGTGGACACTATTGGTAATTGTCAAAGACTAGCCTTCACAGTTGGTGTATCTCAACATATGCATAAAACAACAAACCTGTGAAAATTTGAGCTCAATCGGTCATCGAACTTGCGAGATAATAATGAAAGAAAAAACACCCTAGTCACACGAAGTTGTGTGCGTTTAGTTGGTTGATTTCGAGACCTCAAGTTCTAAACTTGAGGTCTCGAAATTTAAATTCATGGAAAATTACTTTTTTCTCAAAAACTATGGCACTTCAGAGGGAGCCGTTTCTCACAGTGTTTTATACCATCAACCTCGCCCCATTGCTCGTAATCAAGAAAGGTTTTATGATAATAACTATTTTTAGTAATTACCAATAGTGTCCATGCCTTTAAGTACCAGAGACTAAAGGGGGTGACTGGACTCTGGACATATTGTACTTTGACAAGATATGTAATAAAGACCCTACAGTCAATATAGAATGGAGATAACAATAGAAACACAACATATCCATTGCATCAGTGATAAAGAATATCAGTTTTTCGTTTTACCCTTTCATCAGTTTCATGCACACACATGTTGCCTACCCTGTAAACCAAGAACTCTTTGTTCTCCAAATTGTTTGGACTTTTTTAGCATTGTCCCTATTGGTTATGTCCGTGAAAAAAAAAGCGAGGACATTCTCGCTGTCTGTTTTTCAGTACACGTATCCCTATTGTTAAAGCCCTCGTTTTCAACGGGGGACTTTTGGGACGCTTGGTGGCAGCAGTCTTAGTAGGTAAATCTATTGTTCTCTGTAATGTGGGCATGATCAGAATTATGTCAATGATGGAAAATAGTAATAAGAAATGCTTATATTGTTCAATTCAGTACAAAACAAATAAACAAATTTACAAAACAAATAAACAAATTTATACAAAAGAAAGCAACAAATAAACTAAACAATATGAGATTACAAAAAAGATTGAGTGAACTGGTGGGTGTTGAGATGTAAATTGAAGAGGTCCTGGTAACTCTGCTGCCACCTACATGTGTAGCTTTCCAAAGTCTCCCATTGGTAACCAGCCCTCCCCCCCCATGTGCACCAGGGTGTGCTGAGCACCGTGTACTACATGTCCATTGTAAGTGCTTTAAGTTTCCTTTGAAAACTAAAACCTAAGTTTATAGACGATGTGACCTATCTATGACAGCATCGTACATGCCATGTTTTGCCGGGCAAAGAGACATGTAGTCATGGTAAGCGTGCGTGTACTTTCTAGCTGGCTGCCAAAACACAAAAGTTTTGCCCAGCAGTATGCGTACGAATCATGTTATGGTTTTCGAGTGACGTCAGAGGTCACATCGTCTATACATGTACTACACAAGCCATGTGTTGCCAGGTACCAGCTGTACCCAGAGAGTGGTACTTTGTAGCAAGTGGTACCTAAGTGTTAGCTAGAGGGTTTTTGTGTGTCTTTGGACACCCTGTTTAAAATTATGACACCCTTTCTTGTCATTAACATGTAAACATATAAACAACTTGGACACCCAATGTTTTGAATTTCTAGCAAATTTTGACACCCTTTTTACCAAATCCTGGCTTAAACCTTGCGTGGTACCTGCGTATTGGATTTTTTTTTTTTTTTTCAAAAATAATGTGCATATACAGGTATGAACATATAGTGTATGGCACTGGGTGTTTCGGGAGAGAGGGCAACTTTCGAAGAAAAAGTTGCACACAGATCTGCCTGGTTCAGAACGAAGTTGCTCAAACAGCTATGCTCCTTTTCAGATGATGTTCTTATATATTCTTTGTGAATGGTTCGACACTTATGCTTAGTTAATGTATTTTTTATTAAGTGGTGTGGTCTTTGCTGCTTTACTGAACACTGCCCACTGTTGTTAGTAGTTAAACAATCTCCCTGTCGAAAAAAGAATTAACTGTAACTTTTCGGATGATGTTCATATTCTTTGTGACTGGTTTGACACTAATGCTTAGTTAATATATTTTTTATTATAAATTGTGTGGTCTGCTTTACTGCTTTACTGAACACTACTCACTGTTGTTAGTAGTTAAACAATCTCCCTGTCGAAAAAAGAATTAACTGTAACTTTTCGGATGATGTTCATATTCTTTGTGACTGGTTTGACACTAATGCTTAGTTAATATATTTTTATTATAAATTGTGTGGTCTGCTTTACTGCTTTACTGAACACTACTCACTGTTGTTAGTAGTTAAACAATCTCCCTGTCGAAAAAAGAATTAACTGTAACTTTTCAGATGATGTTCATTTATATTCTTTGTGACTGTTTCGACACTAATGCTTAGTAAGATATATTTTATTAAGTGCTATTGTCTGCCTTGCTCATTTACTTGCTCATGTCCTAGCACGTAGTGCTAACACTGAACTCACTGTTTTAAGTAATTACACACTGAAACAACAATGCACTGTAACTTCTGTCCCACTTTCAGTCTTTCTTTCTCATTCAATGTCCAAGCAGTCATGAGATTTCAATTAATTACGTGTAATTCAGCCGCCACCTGCGACCCAGCACATCCTAGCCTCTCATAAACAACAACTGCTAGCAAAAAAATAAACCATTATCCCAACAGTTAGGTCAGGAGATTTAAAAAAAAAAAAACCTCTCTAAATCAAATATAATTGACGGAGACAGGGAACAGAAAGGATTAGCGCCCATTTGTGGACACTGCTCATTTGACAGTTCTTGTCAATGCAGATCAATAGAGGCATCTTAAGTCTGAGAAACAGTTATTGACTGTTTTGTTGTGGCCCTGTCCATCAGGACTGGGCGGAAAGACGCTCAAGGACGCACACTATTCCCAGACTTCACTCCCCCACAAAAGAATATGCCCCACTTGGAGTTCACACACCCTTTGAAAATAAGACATTTTAAAGATTTATTGACACGCAAATGAACGTTGCTGTCTCTGTTTGGAAGATGTTTTAGGATGCTAATGGTGAGAGGATGTAACTCATTTAAGAAAGTGGAGACTTTTGGTAAATTGTCAAAGACCAGTCTTCCCACTCGCTGTATCTCAACATATGAATGCATAAAATAACAAACCTGTGAACATTTCAGCTTGCAATCATTTATCGAAGTTGCGAGATAATAATGAAAGAAAAAACACGAAGTTGTGTGCTTTCTAATGCTTGATTTCGTGACCTCAAGTTCTAAATCTGAGGTCTCAAAATCAAATTCGTTGAAAATTACTAATTTCTCAAAAACTACATTACTTCAGAGGGAGCCGTTTCTCACAATGTTTTATATTATAACATCCCCTTGCAAGTGTTCTGCCTGCTGATTGGTTTAGAGCGCGTCACATGACATGTCGTAGTTTTGCTAGACGACGGCCGTGTGATAGTGCGTCGGTTTGCCATGCGCTAGTCCGAAGACTAGCACACGGCTTCGTGCGCTAGTCCGACAGACTAGCACACGGCGTGCAGTACCCAGACGTCCGTTGCGTGTACGAGGATGATAAATTAATAGTCTGTAACCATTTCGGATTGCACGACACTACATGCAACACAGTAAGTAAAAGTGTTTGCAATCTGTATTCGCGTCGTCCGTGGATTGTAGCATTTAGGTCTGTAACTTAATAATAATAATGTATAATTAGAAATGTTTGGGGTGTCATAAAACAAATATTGACTGCTTTTACTCGTGCAATGGTTAAAAACTATGACTCCCTCGGTGATCCCCGGAGCGTTCTATTTTCCCTCGGCTTCGCCTCGGGAAAATAGAACGCTCCGGGGATCACCTCGGGAGTCATAGTTTTAACCATAGCACTCGAAGCAGTCAATATTTGTATACTATCAACCTCTCCCCATTACTTGGTACCAAAAAAGTTGTTACGCTAAAAACTATTTTAAGTAATTACCAATAGTGTCCACTGTATTTAAATACAAAACTGATTTCAGTCGCGGTATAAAGATAATTATGGACTCAAAAAAATCTGTTGATTTATTTGTCATTTTAGGTTACTCACAAAAAAAGTCAGTGGAATAAAGTTGCTAGGGTATAAAGTCGTTTTAATGCTGTCTGTTTCGAGACAAGTATGATTAAAAACAAATTTAATTTCCTGCATGGCATTTTTTGTCAGCTACCGTGTGCTATTTATTATTATTATTAAATGTTAGTCATAACTAGCTCTGTTTCCTCGTGAATAAGCAAGCCCTGAGAATTTCAAAAGGTGTTTTCATATTACGTTTAATAAGAGATGTTAAATGTTACGTTTCTTAAAACTTTATGATTTTTCTGTTTGTTTGTCGTAGACCCGTACCACTGGGCCTGGTTGGGACAGGCCAAGATTCCCTTCTCGGATGAAATCAAAGACGCAGTCTTACCTAAACTCACAGACATGAATTTTGTGGAGGACCTTTGCCAGGAACTCCGTGATCTCTTCTCAGTAAGTACCTTCAAGAAAATCTGCTCACTCTCAGGCCTCAGGTATGCTTCGTTTTTGAAAGGGCACCAAGGCATTTTCTCTTTGATAAAGGGCACCCTATGAGGAAACTTAAAATTTCTACTGGAGCATTTTAAGGGCACTAAGGCTTGGAGGCAATCGCCTTTGTTGCCTCCAGGAAGTAAGAGGCCTGCTCTTGTGATGTTTCTTGGCTCGGCACTTTAAGTTCTTACATGGAGGACTTCCTCCATGGTTCTTACAACTTGTTGTCAGAATTACCTTTTGTAGTGTAATATTTTAGTCGTTGTGTGATTTCTATACCAATACCTGCGTGCTTTATAGCTATACCATCTCACTTAAAATAATGTCATTTTGTTGTACACTTACTTTATGATTGCCATTATAGTGTGTAGTCAGTTAACATTATGTTTCAACACTTAGAAACCATGTAACAAGCACTTTACAAATGCATGCTACATGTATTATTATTATTATTATTATTATTATTATTATTATTATTGTTATTATTATTATTAAGAGAATTACAGTGCGAGGCCCGGGTCTTTACTGCGTGGTAATGACCGGGTTGGTGGCTGGCGTTGTTAACAGACCGAGCCAGATGCGGAGGTCGGTTAACAAATACCTTTTAACAAAATTAACGGCTAAAAATGTCCAAATTTTGTGACTTTTCTATCGACGATACTTCAAGATAAGTTCAGGGGCCATATTTTATGTTAAATGCCCTCAAATGACTCAACGACATGTGTTCTTTGTGCATTTAAACGCGCGCATGAGCTCAGCGTCCATGTAGCATGTCGCTGTAAACAAGACCATATGGACAAATGAGTTTATATGCGCGCACCTGTTACATGAAAATGTATACATTTTCAGCATGTATGCGCATGTGCGCGGAGTTGCAATTAAACTAAGATGAATAAGCATGCGATACAGTGCAAAGCGCCAACTTGTTGTACACAGTGTATGCTGGGTTTTGATCGGGTTTTGACCAACCAGAGACTGGAAACTGTCAAAGGTATTATTAATAAATGTTAATTCCTTTTATATTTTTACCTGGAATAGCCAGGTCTTTAGAGTGGTTACTTTTGTCCGTTTCTTTTATTTAATTACTTAACTACTCCTTTAATTTAAATATTATTATTAACATTATCTTCTACATTCTTGAAGTGTTTTACTGTGAGGTTAACAGTTACTTCCCTCCTTCTTGGGACTCCTATAAGTGATTTGAAGTTTCATGGGGTTTTGTTTAGGGGTTCATGGAAATCTGTTGATGCTTACAGTTTTGTTATATTCGGTATGTTTATTTGCTGCTTGTTTACTTCTGTTAATCTGAACAGCGTCTTTTCAGGCAGATTTTGTCTTTTCAGGCGGATATTATGTTGGTTTGAGTCCTGGTCATAATATTTCTGTTCTCATGCAAGACAGTTAACTATAATTGCTTCTCCTCACCCAGGGGTACAAATGGGTACCTAAGGGCAGAGGTGGTTCTTTTGATTGATTTAGCTTGGTGCACTTAATATTTGGCAAGAAAATGATTAAGTAGGAAGAAAATACTCAAAGCTCACCCAGTTTTTGCCACCAGTTAAACAATAAATCAACTACACTTAGAAATGTCACATTTTTTTTTACTATGTGTATTTCATTATTATTATTTTATTATTCTTTATCCCATACAGATTGATAAAGGATTTGATCGCCAGATGTTTGAAAAACAGATGTCAGTTATGAGAGGGCAGGTAAAGTACTGGCTATGTTTTTCCTTTTGCGTATCTGTGAAACTGAAAACATAACTTTTATTTATTTACTTTCATGGCGGAAAAACTTCATCATTTGATACTTGTGAATGTGGGCATGTTTGTTGAGAACGGGGTAAACGTTGACAAGTTTTGAAAAGAGCAGGGCCCAATTTCATGGCTCTGCTTACCGCCACATTCTGCGCTTACAATCACGATTTCCCGCTTACGTGCAAGCGCCGAATTTCTGCGCTAGCCTTGTAAGCGTAGAATGCCTAGTAACCTGGAGTACGCATGCGCAGAAGCCCAAATTCGCCGCTACCACGTGAAATACGCTTGCTGTAAGCACAGAATTCCCTGCTTCCGTAAGCGCCGATTCTGTGCTTACGGTAAGCAAAGCCATGAAATTGGGCCCAGATCCTGCTCTATGTCAAGTTTTCTTTGTAAAGTCCCAAATTAGTTAAAATGTACTTTGTCAGTAAGTCAGCCTACTGATTATCAATTTCATACGAGAATCATTTTTATATTTATTTTCTGTGTAAGATTTCACTCTGAAATGTATATGTTTTCTCCCCTTCATGTACAATGTTTATGGATGATCACACCAATCATAAACATGATCCCTACCCCAAAATGCATGTAAACCTAGTAAGCATAGATATAACTTGCTTATCAGAAAAAGGTCCTCATAATGCAAGATACCCATTGGCAGCAACAGGTCCCCAACAGATTGTGTATGTGTTCATAAAATTGTATTAAGCACCAACTTCTACTGGATCCTGCTTGTTTTTATCCTTCAGATCTTGAACTTGTGCCAAGCCATGAGGGACAACAAGAGCCCAGTCCAGCTCGTCCAGATGCCGGTGGTCACCGTGGAGAAGACGACCAAGGACGGTCATCCAGGCCGAGTCCGTCAACACAGCGACTCCTTCACCCAGAGCTTTCATCATCGTCATCCCTTTTTCTCGTGGTGTTGATGACGACATTGTCAATGGTTAGAGAATACCATTAGGGGATTCAGACCTGGAATCACACGCAGGGCACGGAGGCCCTGGTCTCTGTTGCCCTGGTCTTGGCCTTAGTGCCCTTCAAATTGTTCACCACATAGACCGTCTGACCTAGTCACACAGGTAACGAAAAAAATGCACGCCCTCAATGGTTTGAATGAGCATGGGCGTATTCTGCTTGAGTATTTCAACCATTCGATGGTGTGCATTTTTATCGTTGTCGTTTATGTTCTCGTTATCGGGGCATGTGTGGCTTGGCCTTAACTGTTGAATGCTGCTCGAGCTAGCGACCAAACTTAATCACTAGCTAGACCAGCATGCACCTCCATGCCTAACTCGCGCCTACTGAGAATTTGAGATAAGGTGTATGGAAGAACTATTGCAAAATGAAAATGGCCTTGCCCTCATAAAGATGAACTTCCAGGCCTGTGGGTTGGCCCATGATCTGTCTTTCATTTATAATTGCAAAGACGTCCTAAATATCTCACTTTATAATTCAAACCTACATACTTGACTGATCATCCAATAGCATGGTTTTACATGTGTATGATAATAACACGACTGTGATGAGTAATATGCCTGTGATTTTTGTTTTCACAGAGCTCAGGAAAGTACTGAGTATAACAGACATTGGTGTGTATGAGTTAAACCAAAATTAATCCCCTTTATCCCTGATACAAATTTAACATCTACATGTATTATATCGTTGGGGTACCCGCTGACAAAACATAGGATTTGAACTGCCTCTAGCTACCGGGCAATCTCGGTCGTCTAGTTGGTAAGACACTGCTCTAGAATTGCAAGGGTCGTGGGTTCGAATCCCACCTGAGTAATATGCCTGTGATATTTTCACAGAGCTCGGGAAAGTACTGAGTATACAGTGCTAACACAGAGTGTATGTATGAGTAAAAACCAAAATTAATAACACTACTGCAGATAGTTATTGTCCATTCATTGTGCTTTATATAATTAAGGCTTTATAGAGATGGATTGCACTTAACATCATTGACCGCCATCTTTGATGAAGAATAATGGAAAGGTGCTTGTGTGTATATGCTGTCTACGACTCCCAGCAAATGATAGCCTTTCACCTTTGCACATTCCATCAATGATGGCCACTAATGTAAGGGCTCTATTGCCAACCTGCATTTTATGCAACGACTGTGGTACTTGCAGAAAATTCCCTCAAAAATAAATCACTCTTTTTAAGTTCTTTATGAGTGTTATAAAAAGCTGTTGCTGGTTGCAGCTATGACTGATTTTGTCTTTGTGGATTTCAGGTGCTTCGTATTCTTTAAGCCAATTCTTTACACTCTGAGATTAAAAGTTTCTTTTTTTCTTGTTTTTGAAGACAAAAAATCATACTGAAATTCTGATGTTCAAGTATTTATATGTTTTATTTGACCATTTAGCAAATAATTATTTGGGTTGTGTGGTTTTAATTTTAAGTATTACTTTTCACTTTTATTTTGATTTAAATTAGCACATGAGTTAGTTAACAGTCACTGGAACCATTTGTATGTCAAACTGCCGAATATTGACAAAAAGGTCTCAACAAATACAGGCATTTAGTTTCAAATTTAAGAAAGAGGCTTACATATGACTGCTTATGTTTTTGTGTGATAACTTTGCCACACATGTGGATTGTGTTTCAGTCCCTCTATGTGATTAAGGTGAGTTTTCTCCCACATCTAAATCTGAACACTTCATTGCTACAAATTAAGCCTTTGAGGGTCCCTTTGTTTGAGTACCAGAAAGTTTGAAATAAATAGAACACAGTTTAAAAGGTGATTTGGTTCTGCAAATAAAAGGGCACTTGGCTGCTGGGAGCCAGTAAATTGTTTGTTTAGACCAGAACCAACGACAAATGTAGAATTCCAAACCAATTTAAGTTTTATTCATGTTTAACCATAGTCACTGTGAGCACATCAGATAAAAATGGGGATCCCAAACCATAAAAATGTGCAATAATGATCAAATTCATGTGTGGACATCGGAAGTGGGTTGTTCTAAATTTGAGGTTAGTAGTTAACTACTGATGTCACTTATTAATTATTTTTTTCTGTTTTACCACCCAGTGGTATAGATTTTTGTAGAATACTTGAAAATTACCAAAGTATTGTAAGCAGAAGTGTGATCTGATCTAGTTAGCATCTTTTAGTTGCCTTAGGGGTAAGCTGTCTACATATAGCCAGTGCACAATTTCATAGAGCTCCACAAGCAGAAAATATTGCTTTCAAAAGTTTCTGCTAAGCAAAAATGATTAGGATACCAGTCACAGACTGCACATGACAACTGGTTTGTTGGCTGATAACCATAGTCTGGTAAGCATTATTGTGTTGGTTTTAAGCAGCTCCATGAAATCTGGCCCAAGGAGTGACCGTCCAGTGATGGTGCTACTATTGCTCTTTTGCAGTTGTGAATCAAGATTATTTATTTGTGTTGAGAATTTACCTGCAATTTTTGTGTTTTTCTTTCTTTCTTTTATTTCTTGCAACACGCACCTCTAACCAGATCGTGCCTGAAGTCTAATTGTTTGCTTAAGTTGTCTTCCTTTTCATTTACTTACTGTATTGCTAATAGTTTCTTTAAAGGTGTGAACCAGGGTCCACTTTCGTTAAGCAGCCGAAAATGTTGCTTAGCAAATTTAATTCGCTAAGCATAAATTGACAGGGAACCCATTCACAAGTGATGTGCAGTACATGGTAGTTTTGGCTGTTAACCTATGTTTAACAACTTGTCTGCTTAACAATATTACATGAAATGGAGTCCCAGACTAAAGTTGTAGAGAACTTTAGTCACATAATTTTGCATTAGGTTTTTTTTCGAAACCATGAGTCAACTTGGGCTCATTGGCTCGGGCTACGTTGGTTATTTTAAAGATGTGCGTCTTTGGCACGGCATTTTAAAGCTTTGAAACGAAGCCTTAAAGTTCCAGTACAAGCCGTTAGCCCAGGCCGTGATTTCGAAAACGCTCTTTAGAAAGGGAAAAATAGATTTAGTTACAGGCCACGGGTGCAAATTAACTCATTTAGAAGTAGGGCACTTAAATCATGGTGAAATTGCTCTGCGAAATTGGCCCTCAATTAGACTTTTACCCTACTGTTACTTTCTGCTATAATCATTATTGGAATATTTAAGACATTATAAACATTTACTGACATTGGACGACTTTTCTCAAGAAATTGCTTTGTATATATTTATGAGAGAATACAACTCGTTGAAAAATACTCCACAGATTTAGTCTAGTCTCTTTTGTATATGTCTATTGCGCCTGTCTACCCCCTTCCTTACAAACAAATATAATATGCAAAACAACATGCTATGGTTAAAAAAGATGACACTTATTTAGGAGTAAAACAATCGAACGTAACCAAAAACCAAAGGTAAACTTTTCCTTTAAGAATAAGAATCTTTCATCGCCAACTCTTTGATTATTTTACGATACGAAAGAAGAGTGAAGACGACGGTAAATATCCTGAATTAGAGCAATGCGTCAGACACCGTTTCGGCATCCGTCACCATTTCTTGCAACTTGTCACAACATTTCCAGGCAAAACCACGACTTTACTTACAATTAATGTCTTGAGAGCTTTCGAGCCTCGTCAATCAATAGCCCAAGGCAGCCTCCTAATTTTGTTGATTTGTTCTCTTCAAAAGACGATCAAAAAGATGTTCCTCGTTTATCTCCAATAATGAGTCAGATCGCTGTGACCTATGACCTCACCTGTAGCAAAACTAATTGCTCCAGATTACAATTGAATTATAGAAGGCAGTCTGTCCCTTTGAATTACACCTAGCCCCCTGTTCAGCCCCCAAAACAGCGGGACTCTGACGGGGGATGAAAGTTTCAAAACACGGCAGGGCACCCCGACCGTGCTAGCCCTCGCCTCCCGAACTCACCGGCGCCCGACCAAACGTCTCAGGGACCCCGGTACAATCGGGGTTGAGGGTCGCGTGTGAAAGAATGCTCTCGGGACTTTCGCACGGACCATTGTGTTTTCTAAAGAGGGAAATTTCTCTTTCATGCTCATCACTAATGAACACAGTTAAAAGAAAAAAATGTGGTGTACACAAAAAAAGGTATTCCAATTCCAATTATTTTGTGGGTGGATAACAAGGGAGTGTCTGTATTGAGTTCAACCTTGTGCGTCTCATCATTTTTGTTTTCTTCGCGTCATCCCATTTTGATCTCTTACATCACGAGAAAGTGTTAGGTTTGGTGCAAGTTTCTGAGTATGTCTTCTTGAATCATTCTTTACGAGAATGCCTTTCATTTTATTTATTTTATAACACAAGAAGAATGTCTAACTCAGGCTCCATTTTTATATAATTTTTTTGTTTTTTCATTCTCTGGATAATACCCTCCCTTGAATGTTCCCCTCTTGTTCCATGATGATTTTGGTGTCTTATTTTCTGCCTTATGGCATGGCCGGCAGCATACCTATTGTGAAAAAGTGTGGTACTAAAGAAGTTATTAACAAAATGAAGGAGTGACAAATAAATAATGTAAAAATCAACAGCTCAGATGCTGCATTAAAAGATTGAAGGTTGAATGATCACTGCAGAACCAATGAGGTTCTTAGGTTCTTCTTGTTTCATATGAAGAGAATTAAGCCTATATAAGACTAAGCATTTGAAGCACACACATTTTGTGCAACAAGTGTGATTTTTCTTCCATCACTCTCTTGTAACTTTGATGACCAAATTGAGTCAAACTTTTAGTCCCAGATTTGTTAATTTATGCGTTGGGATACACCATACTGGTCTTGGACACCAAATGTCTAGTGCCTTCATTAATGTTGCCCTGACTTAGGTTTTATTTTTCTGCGAATCTGGATTGCTTTCAAATTGAAGCAACCAGAGAAAATTATCACACCTCATGCCAATCCATCGTACACAATGTCGCACCATGACGTCATCTATGTTGTGATTGGACTGAGGGGGCGCTGTTCGTCTAGTCTTCCCCAATTAGCGGATGACATGGTTGAAGCCGTAATCAAACATGACAATTGATGGTCATTAGGAAGCGGACAAGAAGTGTCCTTTCTTAGTTCGCTTATTAGGAGAAGGAGGGGCAGCCAAGGCAATTGAAACGGATTGAGAACTATAAGTGACAGTTATGGCTTGACCAGTGGTATATTTTTGGGGAGCGAAATTAAAGTTAAGTTATTGTGTGCGGTCTTTGCTACAACCTGGAGAATGTTTGTGACGTCACGAATACGCGTGATGGACCTGTGTTAGTCTCACACAAACATTAAAAATAAAGAAACTTCAGAGAAAGTTAGTTAAATGAACAATAATGAATTCGTGTTATACCCGGTGGCTTCCAGTGCCTATTTTAAATAGGGTGAAGCAGCAGAAAGTTCAGGTGCCAACAATAAATTTTCTGATGACTGTTTTGAAGAATTGTGTATACCCAACTTTTTCTATCTCTGTGGCCAGTGACACTTGTCAAATGAGCTGCGAATCTAAGCCTTGAATCGTCCCTATTTGCAACAGTGGCATTTATTGCTAATAAGCCTACAGACAGTTATACTATGACCCTGCGTGTACCTGGGGTTCGAACCAGCATGGTCACTCCCCATGAAAGGAGACCGTTGAAAGGCCAGCGAGCTAATAAGTCCTTAGCATTGCCCACAACCAAATAATAATGACCCAAATAATTGACAAGATGTCAATCATCGACACGGGGCTCTGACGCGAGTTGAAAGACGTCCCGCAGTGAAGCCCGCCCTCTCAGGGCGAAACTCGTCAGGATGTCTTGTTTTCCGGTGTAGGAGGAAAATCTTACTATTATTATCATGATCCCTCCTCTAGTAAATAGCTATCCCCAAGTCGTCAGGAGGAGACAGAAACTCCCAAGTCGTGGGTCACTATCGATCTAGCAAGTCAAGCGGCAACTCATCTTCGTCAACTTTTCGTCAAAGTTTTATTTAAATATTATGAAATAGACTTTTATTTCCCGAAAAACACAAAATTAAAAATGTGGACACCAAGCTTCTGGCCGTCATACGATTACCCATACGGGGCGTATGACTCCAAACCTACATACTACGGGCAGCCGTATCCCATGTACCGAGTTCCCCCCGTGTTTCATCCGTCAGACGCGGCGGCAGTACCCGAGCGGCTCGGCGAGAAGTACGGTGCCGCCGTCGGAATTCCAGCACAGCAGAGCGGCCGGCAATTACTCCCATTGAACGGGGGTTGTAGCCAGAGGCGGTGTCATGTATTTCCGGGAGAAGTGGTCGAGAAGACCGGGGAGATTCTTCCAGACTGTACGGTACGAGGGTGCGACGAGGAGGACGGTGAAGAGGGTGGGTGTACGAGGCGTGCGTCTACCCCGGACAGTACATGCAGTGACGCGCCTCACGACGTTCGCTCGCACTGTAGGGTGCTCACGTTTAAGGGTGCGTATTTTTTTGAAGTAGTGGACTTTTCAAGTGCTCTACAAGTTTGCTTGTACATTTGTTGTTATGAGACAGGTCATTTATAAAACGGGTATACCTTAAATTTACTTTATATGGTTTTATAATACGAAGGTTTTAACACAGTTGACACTCATGCCCAACAAAAACAAAGACAACCCGAAATAAACACGTAATAGGCCTACTCTTTTCAATTCCTCTACTAGTTGTTTATGAGGCAAGCCTTTATAAAAGTGGTACACCTTTTAAAGAGTCACTTTAGAGGGTTTTCTCTGTACGAAGGTTTGAACACTTATTTGTTTTGCTACATGTTGGCTGTACAGAAATTGTATGCTGTATGATTGAAGGGTCCTTGATAATTTTTAATATATTATATACTTTTTTTCCCCGTTGTTTATTATGTAGCATTCGTTATTGTAAATAACCTGTACTTTGTAACTGCCAGCATAAAATGTTCAACTCTAAAATATAAAATCAAACCAAAACATCAATTTGCACGAACAAATTTTTAACCTGAAAGTTCATATTTGATTCCTTTCGTTTATTGCGCTCCGTTATGCCTTGTAGTGTGTTTGACAAAAGTGACACAGTTTCAGTTTTTCTTAGTTTTGTATCCACCACATGGACAATGCTTCCTGGTATAACTATTATTATACCCATTGCACGGTTTACATTAAGTTTAGAAGAAGAAAAAACCATCGTGGTCTGAACAAAAAGATAAATTTTCGCAACAAGGTTTTCTTTCGTTACTCTCAATTGCAACTTGGAAGACCATTCATTTTTTTTAGCCCTTTGCGTACACCAGCATCCGTTTTAAGCCAAACAACAACGGTGGCACACAAGGTTTGTCATGCTTGGTTATGAACCGAATGATAGTGTCATTTAGGTGTGAACTTTCATATCAAACATTATTTGAAAGGTGGAGGAAATTATTAAAATTAATGTCATTATAGGCAATAGATTAGATTTCTCAAGACGATCAGGACACACTGATCAAAACGTCGAGTTTTCAAACCACTGGCTCTTTTCAGCACAACTACTCAAATGATTTTTAAAGCACCTGGTTTGCCGCTTAACTTGACTTGACTGTTACATAGTTTAAAATCATACTTCTACTTTAGCATTCACTGGTCTTATAGCATTCAAATTAATTTTAGGTCACGAGAAAAGATGCCTGAATTTAATTTCGAGTTAAAGTCACTGAACACCTTTTGTATATAAAAACCAGATTTCTCAATTAGTGCCTTGTTGCACATGATTTGTGTGCTTTCAGATGCATAACAATGTCTTTTAATATTTGAGCGAGACATTACCTCTTTCTCAAAAACTATACTTCTGAGGGAGCCGTTTCTCACAATATTTTTCACTATCAACCTCTCTCCATTACTCGTTGCCAAGTAAGTTTTTATGCTAATAATTATCTTGAGTAATAACCAATAGGGTAGTGTCCAGTGCCCGTAATTGCAGTGATTGTTGCTGGCAAGATAAAAAACTTAGACGATGTAAACAAGCTTTGAATGTCGTGCCTGACGACACCGCCATGTAAGCTACGAAGTGCATAATCGTTTATACCGTTAATATAAAAGGTAATAAGTCTCAATTCTCCCCTGATTATAAATTTCACAAATCGATCATTAATGTCCACATACAGGTTTACGAGAATGCTCTTTTAAAACAGTGAAAAATTGGCAATATTGATGCATTAATCACGTTTTCAATCCTTATAAACTTTTATCAAATTAAAAGCGATATCTTTTTCGTGAAAACGGTTTGAAGATTAAAGCAAGCTAAAATAATGGTGTTTAAAGCTTTGCATGGTGTGTGGAGAATAAGAGTAACTATACATATAAATATGAATAGATAAACTTGCGGGTACAACCATGAGTAAAATATCTTTTGAAGGAGTGGTGGCTCTGAAAAGAGCAAAGTATACTGTTCAAAGTATACTGTTCGAAATGTCGAAATGTTTCAGAGCCAACACTCCTTCAAAAGAGATTTTACTCATGGTTGTACCCGCAAGTTAATCTATTCATATTTATATTTATAGTTGCTCTTAAAGCAAGCTAGTTGAAACGTTCCATGAACGCGTTGGGACCAATAAGAACTCACTCCACGACAGTGAGTTTAGTAACGAGATGTCCCCTCAATCCAGTAAGAGGATAAGAAGCAGTCTCCGTCGATGTTCTACCTTCGACCCACAGGATAGTTAAAAAGCAGGACAGTTAAATTTTCAGAACTGAGAAGTCTCCCGAATTCCGAAAATCTACTCCTCGGTAGTACAATATAAAGCGAAACAGTTTTCTGTAAATACCCGGCAAGATAGATAGATATACACATTGTGTTACCGCACCAAAAATGCAATGCCTCAAATCACATTATACTTTGAGGGAATTGGTTTGTCAAATGCCGCTTTCTCGATCTACTTGGCCGATTTTAGACGCATAATAAACTTATTATAATAATAAGGTATGTTAAAGGCAGTGGACACTATTGGTTATCGTCAAAGACTATAGCCTTCACAGTTGATATATCTCAACATATGCGTACAATAACAAACCTGTAAAAATTTGAGCTCAATCGGTCATCGAACTTGCGAGATAATAATGAAAGAACAAAACCCCTTATCACACGAAGTTGCGTGCGTTTAGATGGTTGATTTCGAGACCTCAAGTTCTAAATCTGCGTTCTCGAAATCAAATTCTCGGAAAATTACTTCTTTCACGAAAACTATGGCACTTCAGAGGGAGCCGTTTCCCACAATTTTTTACACCATCAACCTCTCCCCATTACTCGTCACCAAGACAGGTTTTATGCTAATAATTATTTTTAGTAATTACCAATAGTGTCCACTGCCTTTAAAAAATATATATAAAAATAGTCGTATAATTAGTCTTAGTAACTCAAAGCGCTTTAACAGAGAACCGTTTTCGTTTAGGCACTCAAACAACTTATCGACAATGACCGCGTTCATTACCAAATCAAGTAAAGCTAATCACCTGGCGTATTATATGATGAAATACAATATTGCTCTCCAATATATTGCACTATTTTATTACATAGGCCAACGAATATTTCTATTCAGTTTTAATCGCAGAGAGATGTCATAATTACTCGCAAATTTGCTTCAATAATTAAGGAAAATATGAACCCTAATTAGGTGTGTCTATCAGATAGCGTACACGTCTTGATAAGTACTGTCGCTCTGTGCGTCCCTAAAGGTCCAATTACAGAACAAAGGGTCTAGTGTTTCTTTTAGTTCATCATAATCAGATATGGTGTAATTAAAACATAAACAAAGCAAAGCCAAACATTTTCGCGTGTATTAAGATTCTTCGGTATAATCATGGCGCCGTTTTCACCACAACGCGTGGTAAACACTGTTTTGTAATGTCCAAGTCTTGCGGGGGAAATGCTCTTTTATTTAGCAGAATCATGGGTTCGAATCCCACCCGTGTAGGGTGTCGAGTAAAAGCGTGAAAAACACTTCGAGTTGTCCCTTATCTAAAAAGAATAGTGGTTATTTCACTCTTGTAGAGGAGTTTCACTCCAGGAAAGAGTGAAAACATTACTCAAAATGATGCAAACTTCAATCTAAAAGAGGGGAAGACCACAAGGAAAAGAGTTGTCCCTCATACAGCTCTTCAAAGAGTGCCTTTTCACTCCTTTGCATTTTTAGAGATTATACGGACCATACAAAACATGCCGACAGCGCCCTAAACAAGGATGGTAGGGCACATGATTGTGTGTTCACCATTTTATTTTTATTTATAGTAGAGGCAATTCAGTAGCCAAGTTTCCGTTTCGATTTGCTACGCAAGTGTGTTGCCAGTGTTTAGGCGTCCCCTTTATACGTCAGTTGTTTTTGGAAGAGTAAACTCACCTTTAAAGGCAGTGGACACTAATAATTGGTAATTATTCAAGTAGCATAACAACTTACTTGGTAACGAGCAACAGGCCTACTGAGCTGTTGTAGTATAAGACATTTTGAGAAATAGCTCACTTTGAAGTAACGTAGTTTTCAAGAAAGAATTAATTTTCCACGAATTTGATTTTGGTCCCAAAATCAAGCAAGGTGTTTTTCTGCCATAATTGTCTCGCAACGTTGACAACCAATATTGAGCTCAAATTTTCACAGGTTTATTTTATGCATAATTATGTTCAGATACACCGAGTGAAAATACTAGTCTTTGACAATTACCAATAGTGTCAAACTCAGATTTGCGAGTCATTTTTCATTAGAGTCCTCATTTGAAAATGGCGTGATAACTATTTCATTATTTGTATAATCATTCAGAGCGAATGTCGCCGTTGGATATCAGCAACCAAAATCAAAATAAACTTTTGTTTCGCGTTGTCTTTCCAATTTGCCCGAAGTTTGGAGGGCAGTTGCCCCCTATGTCGCCTAGGTCGTACGCCTGCAAGTCTCCACTGATAAAGTAGAGACGTTATCTTTAATGCAATTTTGACGAGGGACACCCCGATGCTTCGCTGTTCTCTTCAACAGAGTGATGTACACTTCAAAACACATCATGATAATAATCCCAATCCTGCCATCACCCTCCCTTTGTCTAATTAATCTAGATTGCTAACAAGACATCCTCTTCACTTTATAATAAAACAAACTTCCTATAACCACAATAACACGCCACTCTTCCAGGCTCTCCCCGGGTAACACATCATCATTAGGATGATTTTGATGTAAGAGTCTGGACACAGTCTTTAAAGAGGGACACCCCATGGCTGCCCTGGCCGGGGCGTGCTGCAACCTCACGCTGGTTATACTCCCTCTATCGACGAGACTTCATTGATTCCCAGGGCTAATTGGAAGAGAACGGGCTGCTAATTGCCGGATTTCAATAGGGATCTTGACTTGATCATTTTGGTGGACGTCTGGTCAGGAAGATTGGCATACGAGGAGGGGATAGATTGTATACAAAGGAGGAAATGACGGGCTGGGGAAGCCTCTTTTATGATAGGGTATTAAAAGGGCGATGACTTCACTGGGCTACAACGTAGAGGATGGAATCATAAATTGCGATCTGTCCGAGAGCAGGAAAGACCCGAGAGCTAGAAATACATATATTTGTTACCTAAAGTATTGCTGACTGCATTAAATTACTTGTTTTCATCGTGTATGTTAAAGGCAGGGTCGGTTTACCTCTGAATTGATTTGAATTTTATTGAATGTCTTTTGTTGATTGCCAAAGACCATCATCATTTGGCTTACCCCGCCACGTGGGCATTTCTTCTTCTTCTTTTCTTGTTTATTTTACACCTGTTCATTGTACGTGTTTTTTTCTGTAATCATTTTTTTAGTTGTTTGGTTTTTCATAATTATTATGATAGAACACGGTTTCTCTGTTCTGATAGGCCGCCGCCAACATGAATAATCATCAGGCTATTACTAATGTTCATTTTACTGCCTGTAATGGGGGCAGAGAGAAAGTCTGGTTTTGTATCCATGTCAGGATTGTCAGCACTAAACAGTAAAGTTCTTTCTTGCGTAAATGCCTCAAGTCGCATGGTGAAAAACAAAACACGACTTAACCATTATTTTGCAATCTTTCACAGATCAAAATGGCCGCCGCCGTGAGATGGTCTTTCCTAAGGCGTTGGATCTGGATCGACCCAAGAGGGCCCGCACAAGTTTCACGTCATACCAGCTTCAACGACTTGAGATGGAGTTTAAGTGTAACCAGTACATGGTGGGCAGAGACCGATCTCGACTGGCAAGCAACCTCGATCTCACAGAGACACAGGTGGGTGAAAGCTTAAACTAATTTTCAATAATAAAAGAAGTAATTTTTGTCTGAGCCACCAATGTATAATATTATTGGAAGCGTCCACTGAACTAAAGCGCAAATTTGCTTAGCACAACATGTTTACCGGAATGAGGTTACCTGACAACATGTCAGCTGGACCCTTGCTCATTGTTGCTTAACAGAAAGTTTGTGAGACATCTGCTACGAAATGGTGTCACGGACATCATCTGATGCACATTTCATTTTATTATCACAGTTAACTGCATTTATTTGGAGCACCAAAAGTTATTTTTTATACCAAGACATCGTATTCTCAGCCTGGCCCTCACCAACATACATAACTTTACGTGCAAGTCTATACGTCCGAATTTTTGCCGATCTGAACGACCTATAACTTTTAGATATTTAATAGATCGAAGAAATTGTTTGTGAGGGGTCATTATCAAAGTATGACTTCACCTTTGTTGACCAGACAAATTGGCAAAAATATGATCTTTACAATTTCTCCTTTCTCACCATTCCTCTTCAGGTGAAAGTCTGGTTTCAAAATCGTCGCACCAAACTGAAGAGAGACCAGTGTCGAGTAGCCGAGTTTAAAGACAAGAACGCTGAGAGCATTGCCGCATGTAACATTCTTAGACTACTCCAAGACCAACATCCTTCATCTGGAAGTACGGCAACAGTGCCTTCTGTTGTTCGAGCAATCACTCGGAAGCCCAGTGCCCCTGGCCCCGCCCCATCGACGTGGCGTTGATTCAGAAATGTTTTAAACAGTACCGTCCATCAATTGCCGATGTTTAACATCTACAACTTTATTTTGCAAAAGAAAAGTTCTGAAACAGCTGCCTATTTTTCACCCCCATTTTGTAAGTGACATAGTGATAGTTGTTGCACGACAAAGTTGTATGGTTGGTTGATAAACTATAAGGCGTCTCTTGGTTGGAGCAATCACAGGTTTGCAATGCTTCAAGAATTTTAGAAAATACCAAAGTTTTGAAGATAGTTTTTTGTAAGATACATTGGGCCAAGAAATAAAACTTTTGTCGAAGGTGACATCACACAGAGTTTCAAAAATGTTCTGTGAAACTTGTGTGAAATTTCATTAATCTGATAGATGGACTGCACATGCGTCATCGACCGCCATTTTGATGATGAATGGGGAAAGGTGCATGCTCTACTCACAATTCTCAGCCAATGATTGCCTCTGACGCGTGCGTTTCTCATCAAAGATGGTCAATGACGTCATGTGCAATCCATCTATGGGATCAAATTAATCTCTTATATTATTTTTATAGTTTCCAATAAGGAACAGCCGAGTTCGTAAACCTATGACAAAAATAAAGAAGAGAGACTAACACTGCATGCTATCCCCGAATAGGGCCTAATTTATTTCTTTTGTTGTAATAATGTTCACTTACTGTAAGTAAAATGTTCTGATTTAGCTTAACATATGATCAAACAAATAATACATCATGGGGGGGGGGGGGGGGGGGGACTCCTCCTCACCAATTGGAAGCCCGTATGTTTTGGGTTGCAATAAATAAACCATTGATTAAAAAAGCACTCTAAGTGGCTATGATCAAGAAGATGATTCACAAAAATCAATGTATTGTTGAAGGTTTTGGATGTAAATAAATGTTAGTATTACGTTTGTAGTAGAGAAGATTGACTCGTATGTTATTTTTATTTTGTCAATTTGGGTATTTTGTGTTTACAGCCAAAGTTTGCTAGTTTTTTTTTTTAGTTTGTCGAGTGCGCACGATTCGACTACTGACCAGCAACGTACTCGCTTAACGATTCGTATGGAAGCCTATAAACCCCCTTTCACACGAGAGCAATTTAGCAAGGGTCCCTTGCTAAATTGTAGCAAGGTTGTAACATTTTACAAAATGCACCTCGTGTGAAAGGACAATATTTGTTGGAGTGTCAAGGGTCTCTTGTCAAAACTTGTCCAACAACATCACTGGTTCCCCTATGCACTTTACAAGTAAGCAATGAACAGGCTGTTGTGACAAACGAAGAAACTATGGTCCTCATTCACGCGGGGCGAATAAATGGGACATTTCTAGAGCAATATTATCTCTTAATTAACGGTGCCAGATCTTTCTCAATTTTTCAATATGGTACTTTGTATGTATTCTAAAATGGATGTTATAATTCAAGACCTTAGTTAACGCACAATTATCTTCTGCTTTAGGTTTTGCCGTGGCGCTTTTGCTTTTGAAGTGACATTTGTGGGCCACCGTACTTTTGTGTGTTAAAAAACGTGCGTGTTCACACGTGACACATGTGCCGCCATTTTTAAAGACAGAATAGACCGAGTCGACACGTCTCTCAGTGTATTTCTCCAGCAATTTCAAGATTTTACCGAGTTCCTGAGACACAACTACCACAAAAGTGCAAATGTGAGTAACTAATTTGTTTGTGACGATGTTCGTGTGTTATTCGGGATTTTCACCCAAATATTTTAACGAATAACTTGGAATATTTTGCCCTCAGCCGCGAATTGGCAAATTTTTTTCCAGTTTCCAATACACACCGTATACATCCATGGAGCCGTATGTGAATGCATGCACAGCCAAATGATTTCAGAGACACAGTTCTAATGAATTTAGGAGCTCTTTTCTCTTTTAGAAACGTTTGCTCTGAATGTTTTCCGTTGCCATTGGCAAACTTGTGTTATTAAAAGTTAACTTTGGTTTCCAGTAAAATGTTGCCTGTTTTGTATTTAATTTATAAATATAAAATAGTAAATATAAATATAATATATCTTATTCTTATCAATCAATGTCATTTTCTCATCATGCTCCTCAGCATGCAGTCATTGCTTTTTTTTTTGGTTGGTTAATTTTTCGGAATTGGATGTCCAATTGGATTACATTTAAATGATAGGCCTAGCACCTGCTGGGCTTTCCTAAATTATGTTTAGTGATGAAACGTTTAAGATGAAATTATATTTAATTAACAAAATTTATAAATATTGAAGTTGAACTTTGTGTCTACTTCTGGCAATCCATTCAACCCAAAATGTTTCAGGAATGACCACAAATTTGGGACATAACATTGTTTTTATTTAAAAAATAATTGGGGGTAAACAACTAGGCCTTGGATTGAACGATTTTCCGATTTGGCCTTACAAAGTTTGTTTGTCTTGGTTACTTGAGGATTTTTTAAATGAAATTTTTCCCCTCTCAATTTCTCCTCCCCCGGCACTAACTAAAGCTGACAACTGATGTCGTCTTACAACAACTGCCAAAAGCATTTTTTAGCTGCACTTAAGCTTTAAAACAGCCCTAGCATTTAATTAAAGAAAAAAGAAATTCATATTCAAAAAAATTAATTATATTGTTTGTGATGACATGTCTTCCGCATAGAAGTTTGCTGTTTGTTACCTGCAGTATAGTGGTATCGTCAAAACACAGTCTAAAGACAACATGACAAACACTTTGTTACTAACTCAGGACTGAAAGCCTCCATTTCATTTTTAGGTCAAATCGGCCCTATTAAATACAAATTCTGCCATTTGATTTCCCGGCTCCTTCAAACTTTTTTTAATTTATTTTTCTATTATTTTTTTTATTTTTTTATTTTACATTTTGTTTTCAAAAATAAAAATCTTCTGTGTATTGTTCTTGTTAAACTCACTATAATCTTTTTAAGAACTTTAAACAAGTAAGTGGTGACTTTAAACTGAAGCATTGGTGGCTAGTTTGAATTAAAACAATGCTTGGCGGACACCTTTTTGAATACAAAATTCAAAACATAAAACTACCCTCATCTTCCTCTTTTGGGGAAAAACCCGGATCCCGGATGATGAAGTAGTTTTGTTTTGCTTGTGGCCTTATTGCTGCAGCTGAGTTGGGGTTGCAGCCAGTTTCATAATACATGCATTTGGACATTGGGGTCGAAATAGTGTATAGCATTTCATGACCCCAACCTGAACACCATATTGGCCCTTGTCAAAAAATACTAAATTCAGTAACAAGGTTTGCTTACAACGTTTCTGTAAATTAACCAATCTACAAATAATAATAATAGTGGCTGTGGCTTCTGATTGTAGCTCTAATATCTGTCACTCACACTCACAAGGTGCTTTTGCATTCAGTATTTTTCCGCAAGGTATGTGGGACTACCTTACATAGCACTATGTTATAATGTTTTTACAAGGTGCTGTGGCAAGTGTGCAGCCAATCAAACCAGGAACACCGGGGTGAATCACATCTCTTTACCATAAGTACACATGGTTATTCTAAGGACCAATTACACTTTTGTCCCATCCCAAGGTCAAAAACTTTTATTTAAATAAACCAAAAAAGTGTTTATAAAGAAAACAAGTGTTTTAAAATTACCTACAATGACATGGCACCCTCTTATAAATATGGTCAAATTGTTGCTGCTATTTGCACAGACTACAACATACACCCCTTTTTACAAAATAGTTTTTGTATGTTTTTATTTTATTTAGGGTAGATCCATAGAAAAGAAGATTATATGCATGCTGGCCACCATCAAGATTGAATGAAGGATGTTTTCACCAACAGGTAAGTTGATGAACAATTAATTTGTGATGCATCAAGGGAAATTGGACAGGTTGACGATACAACGCTATTAAACAAAAACTTTATAATTTAAATTATTTTTTTGAAAAATCTATTTTGATACAAAGGGTCTCCAAAAACTGAAAGAATGGAAGTGTCACTGAGTTCCTACCCAACAAAACACCCCCAAAGTGGACGTGCGAGAAAATAACAAAAGCATGGGCTAATATTTTTATTATGGTCAAAGTTTTTGAGTTTACTGGAATGGCGCCCTCTTATGGTCAAAGCATTATCAAATTTTGGCTGCAGTTAAAGGGCAAACAACAACACATCCCTTTCAAAAACTAATCCTTCGTGTTTTTGTTTTCATTTAGGGTAGCTCCAGGCATGCATTCATTGTTTCAAGTCATTAGTTGAAGTCTACCTCTCCAAAAGTGGATGCTTGATGCATGCTGTCCAGTGTCAGATACAACAATATCCTCCAGCAACAGGTAAGCACCAGTTTCAGCTTGTCATGGGGTTCAACAACTAGTGACCCAAAATGCTTCTTATTAGCATCCTTAACTTTACAATCTTGGCCCAACAGAAGCCACCAAATAGAGGCTTTATGGTTTGCCACTTTAGGCCGTTCAAGTGATGTACGCAGTGCTGGCACAGCCAAACACATGTGGTTTGAATTTGTCATGTCCACAAATGTAAGAAAACAACATTTACAGTACTCTACAAATGTATAAATCACCTTTGTTTTTATAGTTAGGCAGTCTTCAAAACAGCAGTTTGAAAATAATTGTGTGGAAACATGGATGTGTCTTTAGCACTGTACTGCATGTACTGTGTGCGTTCCAGTTTGCTTTCCAAAGAAAAATAAGCCACAAGCACTGGGTTGGGTATGAACCCCCAACATTATTGTCATTCTAAAGTAAGCGTCTAACCATTAGGGCCTTGTCACACCAGGCAATTTCAAGCAACCAGTTCCAGGCAATCTCCAAGAAGAAAAGGCATTCCCATTTGAATGTTAACATTTTTCTTTCGTGGATCGTAAGACAATGTTTTAAAATTGACTCGTGTGCTACGAAAGTGATCGTGTAGATGTGCTGCAATTGGTTGCTTTGAAGTTGCCTGCAAAAGTTGCCTCGTGTGACAAGGCCCTTAGACCACAGGGCTTGAGAAAGTAACTTCGATGATTTTGTTTTTCTCAAAACAAAGTTTTGGCTGAGGAGAAGATTGCTAAAAAAAAAAACCAAGGTCCACATTTTGTATTATTACTCTAGTATTGGGCTACAATTGGAAAAGCAACAACACAAAAGACAGTTCATCAAATTATTCACAAAATATTGTTATTTATTTTGTTTGCATTTAGGCTAGCTGCAGACACACCATCATCAGATGAAGTCTACCTCTCCATCAGAAGTAGATGCATGAAGTCCACCTTCAAGATCCAGGGATGTCTTCATCAACAGGTAAATAAAACTTTAAGAACAACATTAATTTAAGTCGCATCAAGGGAGTTTGAACAATTTGAAGATGCTAGGCTTTAAAGGCAGTGGACACTATTGGTAACTAATCAAAATAACTTTTAGCTTAAAAACTTTCTTGGTAACGTAACGGAGAGCTGTTGTTAGTAAAATAAAATAAAAACCTTGTGTGAAACGGCTCCCTCTGAAGTGGAGTAGTTTTCGAGAAAGAAGTAATTATCCATGAATTTGATTTTGAGACCTCACACTTACAATTTGAGGTCTCGAAATCAGGCATCTGAACGCACTAAACTTTGTGTGACAAGGGTGTTTTTTCTTTCATTGTTATCTTCGACGACCGATTGAACTCATATTTTCACAGGTTTGTTATTTTATGCATATGTTGAGATACAATAAGTGAGAAGACTGGTCTTTGACAATTACCAATAGTGTCCATAGCTTTCAAACAAAATCTTAAATACTTTTTTTCTGATTTATTTTCTGTGCTCTAGTTTTATTTCAATATTGTTTGCCCTTTAGACACGTTAGAGACCATTCATTTCTTTATAATCATCACCATACCAGTGTTCTCCTTGGTACAAGTCCGCTGATCAAATGCCAGTTCAAACAACTGAGCATAAGTCAAAATTCACTCAAAGGGGTCTGGCTGGCTTAGTTCATACTATGTTCATGTTGGGTCTGGACAATTAATTGCAAAAGATGATGGACCCTTGAAATGAACAAATTAGGGGTCATAAGTTTATTTCACTAGCTAACATGTACACAACTTTTGAAACATGAAAAATTGGGTTTTACCCTTGCACTGATGTGTGTTAGCATTGTATACTTAGTACTTTCCTGAGTTCTGTGAAACTAAATCACAGGAGTAATGATAATAATCGGTTTTGATATCGCGCTTTACACACCGGGCGTCTCACTTCCAACCTTTAACCCTGGTCACTGGCCCATTTAGTTCATTGCTTAAACCATCTTAGCTCTCTGGGGATTATACAGTCTGTGCAAAAAAAATGCGCTACTTGGCTAAATCAATCACAAGAACCATCTGTGCCCTCACAGGTACCCATCTACCACTGGTTAGAGAGAAGCATGTAGTTAAGTGTCTTGCTCAGGAACACAATTCTCACGACCGGGCCTTCAACCCACACTCTGCTGATTAGAAACACCAGAGGTTAAGTTTGGTGCTCTATCTGCTCCGCCATAACACCCTGAGTGCAGGCTTTCGAACCCACAACCTTTGCAATTCTTAAACAGTGTCTTACCAACTAGAACACCGATAACACACATCGGTGCAAGGGTAAATCCAAAACTAACATTCTTTACGCATGGGTCATCTTTTTATGGTCAAAGCATTATCACATTGTTGCTGCAATTGAAGAAGAAAAAACCCAACACTCATTTCACATAATATTGTTTTTTTGTTTGCAGTTAGACTTGCTACAGACATGACGTCAGATGAAGTATACCTCTCCAAAAGTACATGCATGATGCAAATGCTGTGCCCTGTGCGCTATGTCTACCTCATCAATCGGTAAGCACTAGTTTCAATGTTAAGGTTCAGCAACTAATGTCCCAATGCTTCTTATGTGGACTCTTTACAATCTTTGCCAAACAAAAGCTACATAAAGTATCAGATCAAGCGTCTCCAACGACTCCAAAATTCGGCCGCCCGACTTGTCACCCTTACTAAAAGATCAACACACATCACTCCAATCCTCAAAGCCCTGCACTGGCTCCCGGTTCAAAAGCGCATCCACTTCAAAATTCTCCTTCTTGTGTATCAGTCTCTCCAGGGCACGGCACCAACATACATCCAGAACCTGCTACATCTTCATGCTCCACCCAGGCACCTCAGATCATCGTCCACCAAACTTCTAAACATTCCACGCACACGCCATTCATGGGGAGCCCGCTCCTTCTCACACTCTGGCCCATCACTATGGAACGAACTCCCCCCTAAACTCTGACAACTCACTACATATTCCAGCTTCAAAACCCATTTGAAAACGTATTTGTGTGCTTAACTATAGTCTTTGCAATCTGGCTTCGGCATCTCTCCTGCGCCAGGAGTGTCTTTTAGACAGACATGGCGCATTATAAATTGCCACTATTATTATTATTATAAACAGTTAAATTGAACTATGTGAACAACCCTTACATGTAGTTTGAGATGCATCAAGAGATTTTTAACAGATTGATGGTGACAGAAGTTTTCCTCCCTGTTATTTCGTTGAAAATTGATTGGAAAAAGTAGCCCCCCTAGTGTTTAATCTTCTGTTTATCTTCCAATGCTATCTAGTTGCTTTCAATTGTCTTGTTTGACTCAAGTCCGTAAGCGCTTGTGGACTTTTTGGACACTGATTGAAATGTTTTGTTTTGTCAAGTTATGAAAGTATTAGTATTGAGTTTTACTCAATTTTATCTAATCATCAAACACTCTTTTACCTTAATGATAATTACCTTATAAAGATATTTTACCTTGAACAATAATGATAATTTTTTCAAGTTGGTCCTTGATGGTAAATATTCAAACTACATGTACCCTTGTGCTCCATTACACGGTATTATTTGAAAGCTAAAAAAACACGCCATTATTTTGTTCTTTGTTTGCATGACACAGCGAGGGTCCCATACTCCAGAGGGGTCTACTCATCAACCAAGTAGATGTCTGAGACCTGCAGCTGATACGCTTCCTAACAATGTGTAATGAGTCTCGTAAATGAACTGCTCTCTCTCTCTTTAATAAAAGGTAAGGGAAACTCCTGAACATTAAAACAGTTGTCAGTTCATAAAGATGTCTTAGTTTCCTTTTTCATCAAAATTCAGCATCACCTTCTCTGGGTAGTTCCAACTGTTACTTATTGATTCTGTTTGGGACGGGGAGGAGGGGCTAGTGAGATGCAAAGAAATTGGAAATGTATTCGGGCAGGAGCATGTGATCCGAGGTGGGGGGGTTGCTGCTCCAAAAAATTGGGGAACATTATTGGACAGAGAGCAAAAAATAGACTTGGAACCCATTGTAAGAAATTGGCTCTGATATTTGTTCCTGTGTAAAATCATCTGCCCCTTGTAGGGTCATAGAAAGGTTTTGGGCAATATAGGGATACTTATTTGAAACAGAAGGTACAACAAAAGTCACCTTTGAAAGTGTCATCTGAGTTACTTGTTTATGTTTCAAAAATACAAGTTTTTATACTACAAGCTATTGCGGGTTAAGCCAGCATTTTTGAGATGTCATCAAAAGTCATTCCATTTTTGCTGCAATAGTAATTAGATTTTCCACAGAACACTACAAAAACACTACATGAAGAGCTGTGTTTACATTTCATGGTTCTACTTCAATCATCTTTACATTTCCTAACTTTTGATACTTGAGAAGCTCAAGTGAACATTTTAAAGGTCACATTAAAACTATTGTCTGTATTTTGATTTTATCTGCAGATGTTTCTGTTTGATTCAAAAGGTATTTTCCTGAGATCTGTCGGTGCCTAACATTGGCCCATCGTCTACACGTTAACAACGTAGGTGTGTGAAGCTTAAAAAAGGTATGTGATATTCCCAAGCGTTGTGTTATACTAACATCAAAGTGGGCTGTTTTAGCAGCACAAAACAGACTTCACCCTCATACCACATGCCATAACATTCTTGGGAGATCATGCTGGCACCACGCCTAACCAAGATGAATGGCCCTCCCTACAGATTGCTTACAGATTACAGATTAAAAAAATGAATACATGTTCTTATTAACAAAACCCCTTAGATAAACAGATTAAATCATTCACGCTAAAAACTAACAACATCAGTCATCTTTCTAGTAGAAACCCTTCATCTTTTCTCATCCAAAGTTATTTTCAAAAACCTGGGGTAAAATGATTCTGCATCTGCAAATTTATTAGTGAAAGAACCAGAGAGCGGTGGTTTAATCAGACATTTTTAGTTGGGGATGTTAAAACATCAAACCAACCAAAATCTTGGTTTTTAATCTGGGTGGAGGGGGGGGGAGTACACCACTGCCAAAAAGTTTGTTGAATTTCATGAGTGTCTCAACTTAAAACACTCATAAATTTTGGTAAAATTGCCACAGGTTTGATGAAAATTGAGGTAGATGCTCTTAGTGAAATTTGAACCATCAGATTTCATTGACAAACTCAAATTGGAGGTGCTGTTCATTTGACCTTTCCATTTGTCATATACCAAAATGGGTTAGCTTTATACAATTGTTTTCTTAACTTTTCACAGCATGAGAACGCTGATATGCTTCAACCAAGTGTGTTGCAAATAACCTTTACTACGATCGTGAAAGCTAAAAAGATTGAGGAGAGCAACGCTTCAATTCAAGGCATTCTACCGATCAAGGAATCATGGATGGACAACCAACCAACTTGTTTATTACATTTGTAAACGCGTAGACTTTTTAACTAAACTAATGATGTTTAGTACAACCCCTTACTTCTACATGGATGTTATTGTAAAAAGTAAGTGCACCACTTGCAAGCAAGAACACAATGTTTATTTTAAACTCATTAAGTCAGAGATCTATGTAGCAATGTTTGGAGTGGAAGTAAGTAGCACTGATTGTGCAATGGTACGATTATTGTCTATGTAATGGTTCAATGAATAGTACAATGAGTGGTTTGATAAAATAGTGGTGTGGTGGCCCAGCTCTGGACTAACCTTACCGGGATAAAATTGCCCAGATAACACTGCTTGCAAGGTGCACCTACTTTATTAAAAAAATTACTTTAAAACCATTGTGAAGTATAACTGACATGGTATTTTTTCCAACTTAAATCTCAACAAAATTCTGTGCAAAAGCCCCAAAGCACACATCACATGTACTTGAAGGTCAATAAAATGTTCCTTCCTCATTCTAAAAGGCCAAAAGCCTTTAATAAAGGTACTTCTATTTGTGTTTTATGACTTTGTGTTCATGAGCTGCGATGGACAAATCCATGAAAGAAATGGAATAAAACTTCTAAATCCAAAGCTTACATTTTGTGAGAATGTTCTTCACAAATGAGGTCTTATTTGTGACTGCTCAAGTAAAACCCTATTTACTTTTGACCCAATTTGGGCATAAGCAGTGAGATTTTGGTATTTACCTTGAAAGTTCTAAAAAATATGCTGTGTGATAAAATGGTCCCTTGGCTTAATTATATTCAATTTCATGGTTGTCCCACATTTATGGTACTTGCCAAATGTTTGGGTTTTTTAAAATCAAGCCGATGAATGTGCACAGAATGTCTGCAAGACATCTTTGCTATTGATACTGATAGCTTAACATCAAAACCTAACTTGGTTACAAGTTTGCAGGTTGAGCTGAATGATACTTTTGAATTCAGTTTATCCACTTGGTATTGAGCAGCGGAGAGCTGTTGATAGTTTAAAGCATTATGAGATATGAATCATTCTGAAGTAACATAGTACGTGTTTTTAAACTACCTCAAAATCAATAGGCCTTAAAGGCACTGTTAACGTCTGGTAATTACTCAAAATATTTATTAGCATAAAATCTTACTTGGTATTTTCAGAAAGAGGTAATTTCTCACTAAAAAATAAAAGACTTCTGGCAAGAAGCCTTTTATTCCTATCTGAAAACAATTTTTTGTCCAACAAAGGTGTTGTTTTTCTTTCATCATTTTCTTGCAACGTCAATGACAAAGTGAGTCAAAATTGTCACAGGTTTGTTCATAATGTTGAGATACACCTAGTGAAAAGACTGGTCTTTTAGACAATTACGCATACCTCCCCTTTAAAAACAATTTCTGTCTCAAAGATTTGACTTTTAAACTGGGAAAAAAACCCATATATGCACAAATTGTATGCCCTAAAACGTTACTCAAGATTTGAGGTTTACTTAAAAACATGCCCACACAAATAATGAAGTTCTACAGCTTAGAAGTGTCAACTAATGTTTTTTTTTTATAAATAAGACAACTGAAATAAGTGTTATATAAAACTGAGCAAATTAGTGTAGAAATGATCACTCTCTAACAAGATTAAAAAATTGTTTTTCGCTACAGTGAAAGTAATAGTCTTAAGTGGATAATTAAAATGTTTGTATCTTATTATTTGGAGTTGTGAAATAAAATAATTCTATAAATGTAGCAAAACATCTCTCTCCTTCCGTTATTTTAGGTTCATTGTTGTAAAAGTAATGTATTATGCTTACAATTATTAAACTTTTTTGATCCTAGACTAAACAAAAGACTAGACTAAACAAAACTTGAGTTAAAAAAATCCGTCCCCATTTAAAAATGAACTGGTCCCATTCAGTAATATTATCCAACAAAAATGACGGCGGAAAAATAGGTCTAAATACCCTCTCAATTCTTTTCAAGCAAAGTGGAATAAGATCACTTTAATCAATTTAACGGAAACACCAAGTAACACCTTTAAGCCACCTAAAAGGCTGACCTTTAAATCGTACCTTAAAATAAATTTCAATGTTTAAAAAAAGTTCCACCCCTTTAAACTCAATTTGAAAGAAATTATTATTAAACCTTTGTCACACCTTTAAGCCACAAAAGGACCCTCCTTTAAATGTAATCTAAAAAAACATTTCTATATTTAAAAAAGGTTCCTCCCCTTTAAACTCAATTCAAAAGAAATTATTAAACCTTTGTCACACCTTTAAGCAACCCCAAAAGACCATACCTTTAAATCATACCTTAAAGTAAATCATTTCGATATTTAAAAAAAAGTTCCACCCCTTTAAACTCAATTTGAAAGAAATTATTACTAAACCTTTGTTACACTCTTAAGCCACAAAAAGACCCTTCCTTTAAATGTTATCTTAAAGTAACCATTTCAATATAATTATAAAAAAACCTTTAAAAATACTGTTACTGTCACTTTAATCAAGTCCATTCAATAATGATTTCCCATAAACCTCCACCTACTTAAACCGACTACAGTCTACCAAGCACTCGCCCTTCAAACCTTGCCCAATCCGATGTCCGACCCCCACCCCCATCTCAATGAGTCCAGCCAAACGCCCATAGCCCTCATCCCGAACCATCCCCCCAAGTCCTCATCTCAAATAGTCCAGCCCATCACCCCAAGCCCTCATCCCAAACCATCCCCCTAAGCCCCCATCTCAACGAGTCCAGCCAAACACCCATAGCCCTCATCCCGAACCATCCCCCCAAGTCCCCATCTCAAAGAGTCCAACCCATCACCCCATCAAAACCATTCCAACCCATCACCCAAGTCCTCATCCCAACCCCATCACTCCTACCATCATCCCAAGCCCTCATCCCAGCACCCAAATCCCCCCATTTCAAACCACCCCCTAAGCCGCCCTCTCAACCCAGCCCATCACCCAAACCATCACCCTCAGCCCTCATCCCAACCAGCCCTGCCCCTCACTCCGAGCCCTCATCATAAGTCCAACCCACCTCCTCCAAGCCCTCATCCAAAACTTCCAAGCATTTCACCCAAGGCCTCATCTCAACCCATCACCCCCATCCCCCACCCAAACAATCCCAACCCAACACCACAGCCCTCATCCCAACCAGCCCAGTTGCCGATTGACAACTCAGCAACCTCCTGGCCCATCATCCCAGTCCATCACCCAAACCATCACCCCAAGTCCTCATCCCAACCAGCCCAGTCCATAACTTAAACCATCACCCTAAGTCCTCATCCCAACCAGCCCAGTCCATCACTTAAACCATCACCCTAAGTCCTCATCCCAACCAGCCGAGTCCATCACCCAAACCATTACCCTAAGCCCTCATCCCAACCAGCCCAGCCCATCACTCAAACCATCACCCTAAGTCCTCATCCCAACCAGCCAAGTCCATCACCCAAACCATCACCCTAAGTCCTCATTCCAACCAGCCCAGCCCATCACTCCAAGCTCTCATCACAAGTCCAACCCAACGCAATCACTCCTACCATCATCACAAGCCCTGATCGCAGCGAGCCCAACCCAGCGGCCGACTTACTATCCAGCAACCGCCTTGGCCCCTCAGCACTTAGAAATTTTACTCCCCGAGCCAAGCTCCAAGGCCCTTGGTCACCCCTTGCTCAGCCCTCAGATCAGCTAGAAATCCAAGGGTCTAGCCTTGGAGAAAATATTTTGAAAAAATTTCTAAGTCAGCCATTTTTAACTTCATCACTCCAAAAACCGTTAGATTTTCATAACAGCTCGGTAGCACAGCAGTGAGAGAGTGGGCTTACAGAGCTGAAGGTCCCCGGTTCAAGCCCTACCCATTTTTACTAAAAAATATTTTTTTTCTTATTTAATGGTTAAAAAAGGCTCCCCAGGGGATTTGAACCCCGCCTGCTCACAGCTCCAGGATTCCTGGAGCTGTGAGCTAGCCCACTGCGCTACCCGGCTTCTTAAAAAAAATTCTCGGAACTAATATTTAAACCTTAGAATGGAAAGGTCAAATTAAAAAAAAAATATAAATGCACCCTATGACCTTTGACCTTTGCATGGGCCAAAAAATAAAATGATACAAATGTGTTGGTGTTCGTTATCTAATAGTTTATTATAACATTTAAAAATAACACAAAATTACACATAATTACAATACATTTATTTCGCAAGTTAATGTACAGACTACAGAGCACCGGACTATCTTAACAAATACTTTAACATTTACAAACTAAATAGTACATTAAATTAACAGAGTAATACCTTATGCAAATGACATCGTTTAACCTCTAACGTTAAAGTCTATTGATGTCTTACATTGCTTACATGTATATAGTACATTAAATTAACAGAGTAATACCTTATGCAAATGACATAATTTTATCTCTAACGTTAAAGTCTATTGATGTCTTACATGTATGTTAAGTACTAACTAAAGCTGCGTACCTTACTAATACTTTTAATGTAAAGTTAAGTTAATTCTTTATTAAGTAAGTAAAAATTAAGCAAAAACCAATTCTCTTATCAAGTTGCCCCCCCCCCCCAACTCGGTTAGAGTTGAAAATAAACCGTATTTATTTACATTCACAAAATGGGAACCCTTAAAGAACATGACTACAAAGAGCTTGCAATGCAAGCAGTTTTATACATACTTCAATATTCTTAGTATAACGCATAGTTAATTTGGTTACTGCGTAGAGGGTGCTCAGTTATCTCATAAGTATTTTATTCATTCTTCATAACAGCACCCTCCTACACATGCCTCATTAAAAGAGCACCTTTTAAAATTACTAGTTCTTATAGTCATACACTGTATTTATGTAAATTCACAAAATGGCGACCCTTAAAGATTACATAGAGCTTGCAATGCAGGCAGTTTTATACATACTTCAATATTCTAAGTATAACGCATAGTTTTAAAGCTAATTTGGTTACTGCGTAGAGGGTGCTCAGTTATCTAATATGTATTTTATTCATTCTTCATAACAGCACCCTCCTACACATGCCTCATTAAAAAAACACCTTTTAAAATTACTAGTTCTTATAGTCAATACCGTATTTATGTAAATTCACAAAATGGCGACCCTTAAAGATTACAGAGAGCTTGCAATGCAAGCAGTTTTATACATATAACATATAACATTTTGTTAAGTAAAATTTTCTATCATCTTTAATAAACAATACAGAAGTGAGGCTGCTCTTCGCACGGCTTTATCGATCGATTGCGACTCGTCTAAATGTGTTTTTAAATTTACTTTGGTTACTGCACAGAGGGTGCTCTGCTATCTCGTAAATATTTTATTCATTCTTCATAACAGCACCTTACTACACGTGCCTCATTGATACAACGTTTTTTAAAGTAAAACTAACTACAGTATATAATAAACAATACAGAAGTGAGGCTGCTCTTCGCACGGCTTTAGCGATCGATTGCGACTCGTCTAAATGAACTTATAAATTTACTTTGGTTTCTGCATAGAGGGTGCTCTACTATCTCACTGCTATATTTTATTCATTCTTGATAACAGCACCCTACTACACATGTCTTATTGAAAGAACACCTTTTAAAAATACTATTTCTTATAGTCATACACTGAATTTATTTAAATTCACAAAAAGACTTAAAGACTACAGAAAGCTTGCAATTCAAGCATATTTATACATACTTCAATATTCTTAGTATAACGCCTAGTTTTAAAACTAACTTTGTTACTGCGTAGAGAGTGCTTAACTTTCTTGTAACTTTTTTATTCATTCTTGATAACAGCACCCTCCTACACACGTCTCATTATAAGAACACCTTTGAAATTACTATTTCTTATAATCATACAAACAAGTGATTTTATCATATCAAAGAATAATTAAAAGATTTCAAGTCAAATATAGTATCACTTTGTCCTTCAAACACACTGATTAAATATTCAAGGAATTCAATTGGATAACCATGTCTTTATATCCTCTAACAGTTTTTAAATTACACTATAACCATACAGAAGCGAGGCTGCTTTTTCGCCGCACGGCTTAAACGATCGGCACATCGACCCGTAGAAACGCGAAACAACTCGTAATAATGCACGTTAACGGATAAATAGCATGTAAATGTAAAATAAAATGCTTTTAAAAAGTGACAATGATTTGTTTTATCTTACTTGAAAATTCACAGCCTATAATTTGTCATTGTTATTTCTTAACATTATTATGTTTAAAGTTATTGAGAAAAGGAAGTTATTGGTAGTACCAGGCCTATAATACATGTACGAGGTATTTAAAAGTGCAAAGGATATGTTAAGTGTTTTTTATTCAAATAACATTCATACATTTGTTAGTTCAAAACCTAATTTAATTTGACATATTAGTAGATTAATAATAAATTAGAATAAGCTGCAGAACATTCATCAAATATCTCAAATATTTTTTCTACTGATTAACATAAAAATTAATTACTTTGTTTTAGTAATTTGAATCAAGCTATAGTTATTTCATTTCTTTTCATACGTTAGTGGTGAGATTTAATATTAAGTAAAAAAGTCAATCATCATAATAGAAAGACTTTGTTTGTCGACAAAGCCCAAACTACAAATCCTTTATGAAATGTTTCAGTAAATATGAAAGCTTTGATATTGGTCGCAATATCTTTAACGCGCGTTAAATTTATGTCCTACACTCTGACTTTTTTAACATTCAGGAATGCACAAAAATATAATGTTATTCCTACAACAAATTAAAGATTTAAGATGGGAAACTTTGATAATTTTAACATTTTTATGTTTAAGTTAATTTTTTTTTATTCATTGAAGTTAGTGTTGTTAGTTGTTAGTTGTAACATTTTTTTCATATATTGTAATTGTGTCATATATTCATCAATTGATAAACTGTTAATGATGTCATCATGTGAAACATGCATTAACACAATTATTAGATTTTTTATAAGATTTGAACTTGTAATAGATTTAAAATTTTTAATTTCAAGAATAAAATATTCATCATAAAATCATTGTTAGATGCGTTAAAGGCCAATTTTTTTTAATAACATTGATTTATTTTAATTTAGTTATTAATTGAATTTTTGTTTGTTTTGTCGGTATTTTTGTTTAAAACTTATATTTTGTGTATATATAAATATATCAAAAACATAATTTTGGGGATAAACGTTTGTGTTACTCTTAGTCAGCTTTTGGTTTTTGTTAAAATCATTGTAATATGTGTTAAAGCCCAAATACATTTAATAAAATTGATTAATTTTAATTACTTTTAATATAATTTTGTTTGTGTTGGTCAGTATTTTTTTTTTAATTATTATATTTTGTGTATATAAACATATTAAAAATGAACAAATACAATGACACGTTCCCGTACATTTAAGTCTTTTAAACAGCAAGACCTATGTGATGAAACAAATATTTTCAACGCACGAAAGTTTTATGTCCGCACCGAGCACGCTCAAACCTATCAGCAGCAATCTCATTTCTATAACGACAAATTTGACCAGTGAATACTTATTTGGGGTCTAATAACAACAAATGTACTGTAAACAGCAATGATAAGGTTTAACATCAAAATTCACAAATAGTAATGCATATAGTTTTACACAAGTAAACCACCAAAAGCAAATTATTACAGTTCAAATTTGACCTAACTTTCAGGGGGGGTGATTTCCTCAACATAGTAAATTAATGAACTGTCGTTGCCTGAGCCCAAAGGAGTTTGACTGTGAAGAAGCAGCACTACTTCCGCACAAGGCAGAAGCGGCACACACCTCCGCATTAATGCAGAAGCCGCATGAACCTTTGCATGATAAGTGCAATCTCACAATGTCACCATTATAGAAGCTGATGCTCCCATGATAAGAGACAGACTATAATGGGATACACTGCAAGACATCATACTGGGGTGACATACCTTCAACACACTGTCGCCTCCTACATTGAGGTATTTTGGTTAAAAAGATTAGGTCAAGAGTTATTCCAGTCCATTCTATATTTATTATTTCTTTTTAAGGGGATTTCTTCAACATAGTAAATTAATGAACTGTCTTTGCCTGAGCCCAAAGGAGTTTGACTGTGAAGAAGCAGCACTACTTCCGCACAAGGCAGAAGCGGCACACACTTCCGCTTTAATGCAGAAGTGGCATGCACCTTCGCATGATAAGTGCATTCTCACAATGTCACCATTATAGGAGCTGACACTCCCATGATAGGAGACAGACTATAATGGGATACACTGTAAGATATCATACTGGGGTGACATACCTTCAACACACTGTCGCCTCCTACATTGATGTATTTTGGTTAAAAAGATTAGGTCACGAGTTATTCCAGTCTATTCTATATTTATCATTTCTTTTGGGGGGATTTCTTCAACATAATAAATTAATGAACTGTCTTTGCCTGATCCCTGAGGAATTTGACTGTGAAGAAGCAGTGCTACTTCCGCCTGAGGCAGAAGTGTCACACACCTCTGCTCTAATGCAGAAGTGGCATGCACCTTCGTATGATAAGTGCAATCTCACAATGTCACCATTATAGGAGCTGACACTCCCATGATAGGAGACAGACTATAATGGGATACACTGCAAGACATCATACTGGGGTGACATACCTTCAACACACTAATGCAATAGCAATGCAGAACATGGACATAAGCTTATAATTAAAAACTGAAATATTTATGTATTTAAGTAAAGCATTATACATAAGTACACCATCGCAAGCAGCTTTTTGTCATCAGATTTTGCTGATTGTCATCCTGATTAGCTTAGTTCAATTAGCAGGGCTACCAACGTGCAGGTTTCAGGATACCGGCCCCACGCGCTTTCTGAGATCGTAAGAGCCAATTGCACCGCCCCCTAAGTGGGACGGGTCCGGTCCACTGTCCCAACTTCGGCGCCAGGACAGCCTCCCTACTCTTAGTAACGCGGTCCCTAGTTGAAAGGACTAGGGACTACTTCCGTTGGTCAACCATACTTGTGATAACACCGGCACCATCCTAGCAGATGAGGAGCCCAAATGCACCTTTAAGATCAACCACCCAGTGGCCCGAGCCGGAAGTAGGACCCCACATGCCACGTGCACGTGTCCAGGTCCCTTTTCGACCGCCGCACTCCTCCGTCAATTCCTTTCGACCGCCGCACTCCTCCGTCAATTCCTTTCGACTGCCGTACTCCTCCGTCAATTCCTTTCAACCGCCGCACTCCTCCGTCAATTCCTTTCGACCGCCGCACTCCTCCGTCAATTCCTTTCGAGCACCGCACCACCAAGTCCCTAAGACCGCTCGCTGCATAGCATAACAACGCGTATGTGCTTGCTTGCTTGCAATGGTGTACTCATTTACACGATATTAACGGTTTACAACAAAAAGAGTAATCAAACTATTAAAACAAACCCACATACCTTAAAGTTGAAACAAACTGCTTGGTTGTGCATTCATAATTGCTTGATGAACATCTCAGATGTCTTGATACTGATGATTATCCATTGCTCCTCTGTGTACACTGCAGCGGTGAATCTCTCTTAAAGTTGAAGACAAACTGCTTGGTTGTTCATTTACGACTGCTTGATGCCGATCTCAGATGTCTTGATACTGATGATTTCTCACACAGTAGGGTTGAATCTCTCTGCACTCGGCTTTTGAACTATCAGATACATCACTGGCTCTGAAAGGTCAAGTTTTTAGAAAATTCAAACAATGACAATAAGCAAAATCCTTTGCAATTTATAGATGGACCCAGTGATGAATGGTGTAAGTTTTTCAGTTTGATAAGTCAATATTGGATTGTTACTGTTCAAAACCTTCATTTTTGTTAAAAAGTACAACATTGGACCCCATCAGAATGTTTAGCTACTAATTTGTTTTTTAAGCTACATAGGTCATTTGTTGTCTACTTAATGTTCTCATTTTCCTGAGATATATGGATGTGATTTTGTCAGAGCATGAGGAAAATTTTGTTTTCTGATCTGCATCAATATTGTCATAGTAAATAAAACTGAGTTGTGTCCACAAGTCACTAACCACTCTAGAGAGTATTGAGTTAGTTCTTGAAAGCTAAACAAGGGGGGGGGGAAACTTCACGTCTGTGGAAATCATAGACACAGTAGCGTTCAAGCATCAAACAGTTCCATTTGGGAATACGGGTAAAAATAAAAGAAAAGTTGTTAGGGATCTACCTTTTACATGAGAGTGCAGCTCCTAGATCTTAGGCTGTTTGGACATCTCAATCTTGACAGGTCAGATGTCTTTGGAAAAGCTTTGTCCCACATGAAAACAAACGAAAGCAAAATTTGAAACAAGTTTACAACATAACCCGTAAAGGTACATGGAATCAGCCACTGTGTTTTTGGTACTACCAGTATTTGGTGTTGAACTACCAAGAACAGTAGCTGTTTTGCTTCCTACAAGAGCAACTACATTGCCATGAGTCAGCCTAGCAGCTGTAAAGACTGCGATAACAACAATAGTTAGCGATTTTTATACAGTGCTTTGACACAGCCTGAGTGGAGTCTCAAACCAGAGTCCGGCCAGCTGTAAATAAAATGTCATGGAGGCTAGCCAAGAGCAATGGGTGTACTGCCTTAAGAAGACACATTAGAAATGTACTAGTGTTGCATCTTAGAACAGCCAAAATATTCCCCCAGAGTCCTCCCAGCTGTAAAGAATGCCATGGAGGCTAGCCAGGAGCAAGAAGGGGGGGGGGGGGGGTACTGCCTGAAGAAGACACATTAGAAATATAGCAGTTTTGCATCTTACGACAGTCAGTACATTCCCCCAGAGTCCTCCAAGCTGTAATGACCACCATGGCAGTAAGTCAGGAGCAAGGGGGGGTACTGCATGAAGAAAACAAATTAGAAATATAGCAGTGTTGCATCTTACAACAGCCAGTATATTCCCCCAGAGTCAGCCAGGCTGTACAGAATGCCATGAAGGCTAGCCAGGAGCAAGGGGGGTACTGCCTGAAGAAGACACATTAGAAATATAGCAGTGTTGCATCTTACAACAGTCAGTATATTCCACCCAGAGTCAGCCAGGCTGTAAAGAATGCCATGAAGGCTAGCCAGGAGCAAAGGGGGTACTGCCTGAAGAAGACACATTAGAAATATAGCAGTGTTGCATCTTACAACAGTCAGTATATTCCACCAGAGTCGGCCAGGCTGTAAAGAATGCCATGAAGGCTAGCCAGGAGCAAAGGGGGTACTGCCTGAAGAAGACACATTAGAAATATAGCAGTGTTGCATCTTACAACAGCCAGTATATTCCCCCAGAGTCCTCCCAGCTGTACAGAATGCCATGAAGGCTAGCCAGGAGCAAAGGGGGTACTGCCTGAAGAAGACACATCAGAAATACAGCAATGTTGCATCTTACAACAGTCAGTATATTCCCCCCAGAGTCGGCCAGGCTGTAAATAATGCCATGAAGGCTAGCCAGGATCAAAGGGGGTACTGCCTGAAGAAGACACATCAGAAACACAGCAATGTTGCATCTTACAACAGTCAGTATATTCCCCCCAGAGTCGGCCAGGCTGTAAAGAATGCCATGAAGGCTAGCCAGGAGCAAGGGGGGTACTGCCTGAAGAAGACACATTAGAAATATAGCAGTGTTGCATCTTACAACAGTCAGTATATTCCCCCAGAGTTGCCCAGCTGTACAGAATGCCATGAAGGCTAGCCAGGAGCAAAGGGGGTACTGCCTGAAGAAGACACATTAGAAATATAGCAGTGTTGCATCTTACAACAGTCAGTATATTACCCCCAGAGTCGGCCAGGCTGTAATGAATGCAACGAAGGCTAGCCAGGATCAAAGGGGGTACTGCCTGAAGAAGACACATTAGAAATATAGCAGTGTTGCATCTTACAACAGTCAGTATATTCCCCCCAGAGTCAGCCAGGCTGTAAAGAATGCCATGAAGGCTAGCCAGGAGCAAGGGGGGTACTGCCTGAAGAAGACACATCAGAAATACAGCAATGTTGCATCTTACAACAGTCAGTATATTCCCCCCAGAGTCGGCCAGGCTGTAAAGAATGCCATGAAGGCTAGCCAGGATCAAAGGGGGTACTGCCTGAAGAAGACACATCAGAAACACAGCAATGTTGCATCTTACAACAGTCAGTATATTCCCCCCAGAGTCGGCCAGGCTGTAAAGAATGCCATGAAGGCTAGCCAGGAGCAAGGGGGGTACTGCCTGAAGAAGACACATTAGAAATATAGCAGTGTTGCATCTTACAACAGTCAGTATATTCCCCCAGAGTTGCCCAGCTGTACAGAATGCCATGAAGGCTAGCCAGGAGCAAAGGGGGTACTGCCTGAAGAAGACACATGAGAAATATAGCAGTGTTGCATCTTACAACAGTCAGTATATTACCCCCAGAGTCGGCCAGGCTGTAAAGAATGCAACGAAGGCTAGCCAGGATCAAAGGGGGTACTGCCTGAAGAAGACACATTAGAAATATAGCAGTGTTGCATCTTACAACAGTCAGTATATTCCCCCCAGAGTCAGCCAGGCTGTAAAGAATGCCATGAAGGCTAGCCAGGAGCAAGGGGGGTACTGCCTGAAGAAGACACATTAGAAATATAGCAGTGTTGCATATTACAACAGTCAGTATATTTCCCCCAGAGTCCTCCTAGCTGTAAAGAATGCCATGAAGGCTAGCCAGGAGCAAAGGGGGTACTGCCTGAAGAAGACACATTAGAAATATAGCAGTGTTGCATCTTACAACAGCCAGTATATTCCCCCAGAGTCCTCCCAGCTGTACAGAATGCCATGAAGGCTAGCCAGGAGCAAAGGGGGTACTGCCTGAAGAAGACACATCAGAAATACAGCAATGTTGCATCTTACAACAGTCAGTATATTCCCCCCCAGAGTCGGCCAGGCTGTAAATAATGCCATGAAGGCTAGCCAGGATCAAAGGGGGTACTGCCTGAAGAAGACACATCAGAAACACAGCAATGTTGCATCTTACAACAGTCAGTATATTCCCCCCAGAGTCGGCCAGGCTGTAAAGAATGCCATGAAGGCTAGCCAGGAGCAAGGGGGGTACTGCCTGAAGAAGACACATTAGAAATATAGCAGTGTTGCATCTTACAACAGTCAGTATATTCCCCCAGAGTTGCCCAGCTGTACAGAATGCCATGAAGGCTAGCCAGGAGCAAAGGGGGTACTGCCTGAAAAAGACACATTAAAAATATAGCAGTGTTGCATCTTACAACAGTCAGTATATTACCCCCAGAGTCGGCCAGGCTGTAAAGAATGCAACGAAGGCTAGCCAGGATCAAAGGGGGTACTGCCTGAAGAAGACACATTAGAAATATAGCAGTGTTGCATCTTACAACAGTCAGTATATTCCCCCCAGAGTCAGCCAGGCTGTAAAGAATGCCATGAAGGCTAGCCAGGAGCAAGGGGGGTACTGCCTGAAGAAGACACATTAGAAATATAGCAGTGTTGCATATTACAACAGTCAGTATATTTCCCCCAGAGTCCTCCTAGCTGTAAAGAATGCCATGAAGGCTAGCCAGGAGCAAGGGGGGTACTGCCTGAAGAAGACACATTAGAAATATAGCAGTGTTGCATATTACAACAGTCAGTATATTTCCCCCAGAGTCCTCCTAGCTGTAAAGAATGCCATGGAGGCTAGCCAGGAGCAAGGGGGTACTGCCTGAAGAAGACACATTAGAAATATAGCAGTGTTGCATCTTACAACAGTCAGTATGTTCCCCCCAGAGTCGGCCAGGCTGTAAAGAATGCCATGAAGGCTAGCCAGGAGCAAAGGGGGGTACTGCCTGAAGAAGAAACATTAGAAATATAGCAGAGGTGCATCTTACAACAGTCAGTATATTCCCCCTAGAGTCGGCCAGGCTGTAAAGAATGCCATGAAGGCTAGCCAGGAGCAAGGGGGGTACTGCCTGAAGAAGACACATTAGAAATATAGCAGTGTTGCATCTTACAACAGTCAGTATATTCCCCCAGAGTCCTCCCAGCTGTACAGAATGCCATGAAGGCTAGCGAGGAGCAAAGGGGGTACTGCCTGAAGAAGACACATTAGAAATATAGCAGTGTTGCATCTTACAACAGTCAGTATATTACACCCAGAGTCTTCCCAGCTGTAAAGAATGCCATGAAGGCTAGCCAGGAGCAAGGGGGGTACTGCCTGAAGAAGACACATTAGAAATATAGCAGTGTTGCATCTTACAACAGCCAGTATATTACACCCAGAGTCGGCCAGGCTGTAAAGAATGCCATGAAGGCTAGCCAGGATCAAAGGGGGTACTGCCTGAAGAAGACACATTAGAAATATAGCAGTGTTGCATCTTACAACAGCCAGTATATTCCCCCCAGAGTCGGCCAGGCTGTAAAGAATGCCATGAAGGCTAGCCAGGAGCAAAGGGGGTACTGCCTGAAGAAGACACATTAGAAATATAGCAGTGTTGCATCTTACAACAGTCAGTATACTCCCCCCCAGAGTTGGCCAGGCTGTAAAGAATGCCATGAAGGCTAGCCAGGAGCAAAGGGGGTACTGCCTGAAGAAGACACATTAGAAATATAGCAGTGTTGCATCTTACAACAGTCAGTATACTCCCCCCAGAGTTGGCCAGGCTGTAAAGAATGCCATGGAGGCTAGCCGAGAGCAAGGGGGGTACTGCCTGAAGAAGAAACATTAGAAATATAGCAGTGTTGCATCTTACAACAGTCAGTATAATCCCCCCAGAGTCGGCCATGCTGTAAAGAATGCCATGAAGGCTAGCCAAGACCAAGGGGGGTACTGCCTAAAGAAGACACATTAGAAATATAGCAGTGTTGTATCTTACGACAGTATATTCCCCTCAGAGTCGGCTACGCTGTAAAGAATGCTATGAAGGCTAGCCAGGAGCAAGGGGGTACTGCCTGAAGAAGAAACATTAGAAATATAGCAGAGATGCATCTTACAACAGTCAGTATATTCCCCCCAGAGTCGGCCAGGCTGTAAAGAATGCCATGGAGGCTAGCCAGGAGCAAGGGGGTACTGCCTGAAGAACACACATTAGAAATATAGCAGAGGTGCATCTTACAACAGTCAGTATATTCCCCCCAGAGTCGGCCAGGCTGTAAAGATTGCCATGAAGGCTAGCCAGGAGCAAGGGGGGTACTGCCTGAAGAAGACACATTAGAAATATAGCAGTGTTGCATCTTACGACATAAAGTATATTCCCCCCAGAGTCCTCCCAGCTGTAAAGAATGCCATGAAGGCTAGCCAGGAGCAAGGGGTGGGTGGGGGGGGGGGGTACTGCCAGAGGAAGAAACATTAGAAATATAGCAGTGTTGTATCTTACAACAGTATATTCTCCAGAGTTCTCCAAGCTGTGATAACCACCATGGCAGTTAGCCAGGAGCAAGGGGGGTACTGCATGAAGAAGACACTAGGCCTGGGCGAATAATTTGAATATCCGGTTATTGGCGAATAGGTTTTCCTATCCGTAACCGCGAATGCCTTTTTTTCTTAACCGGATATCCGCATAGGGCGCGAATACCTATTTACAAACCGGATAATTCTGTAATTACAACCGAGTAACCGGATATTCTTTAATATCCGCGGACGTCGGGCGACAACTGATATGAATTGTTTTGTCTGAATCCTTATGAAACTTCTATTAAAACAGCATAAAAAAGCATATACTAAGTATTTAAGTATGCTCACCTCCGTGAAGAGTTAAAACAATGACATTTCTGACGTAATTTTTTCAAAGATTACAAAAGTTTTCCTTCACGTAGAGTCAATCTCGATCAAAAGAAAAAGCAAATCGCCATCTTTAAATTAGATCCGGTCATTTTTATGAATGAACCGAGTGACACTGGTCTAAAACTAATATCAATCCGCCCATAACATCTCATTCACAATTGAACAGCGCCCTCTTGCGGCGAAAAAACCATTCGAATATCCGGTTAATTTCGGATAGTTGGCCAGCGGTGTCCGAATAACAAAATTTCACTATTCGCCCAGCACTAGAAGACACCGTAGAAATATAGCAGTGTTGCATCTTACGACAGCCAGTACATTCCCCCAGTGTCATTAAAGCTGTAAAGAATGCCATGAAGGCTAGCCAGGAGCAAGGGGGGGGGTACTGCCTGGAGAAGAAACATTAGAAATATAGCATTGTTGTATCTTACAACAGTATATTCCCCAGAGTTCTCCAAGCTGTAATGACCACCATGGCAGTTAGCCAGGAGCAAGGGGGGTACTGCATGAAGAAGACACATTAGAAACATAGCAGTGTTGCATCCTACGACACCCAGTACGTTCCCCCAGAGTACTTGAAGCTGTAAAGAATGTCATGAAGGCTAGCCAAGAGCAGGGGGTAATGCCGGAAAAGAATACATTAGAATTTTAACGGTGTTGTATTGCCTCTTACGAGAGCAACATTACCCCAGAGTCCACACAGCCATGGAGCCTAGACAGGAGCAAGGGGGCACTATAGTAACGCTGGGTTTGGGTCACATTATCTTGTGACGAGGACCAGGCAGGTGTGGATCTTGGAAGTAGGGCTGGGTCCTGGTTGACTTCGCAAAAAAAAAAAAAAAAAAAACTATAGCCAAACAACATTCCTATTTCTTTATATGATGAAATAAATGACTGATATTTACTTCTGTTTAAACAAGAGCAAAAACATGAATTCTTCACAATCATTAAATCTCCATTTGATAAATACAAAGTACAAAGCTAGATTCATACTTCCAACGAATTCGAACGCAATGGGAATTTGACATGAATTTGATATCATAACTTTGTTTCGCTGCGATATTTGCAAGAGGGTTTCAACCCCTGCAAATTATTTGTTTCGAATTTGTGACGTACACATTCGTATTGCATTTGCAGGAAGTATGAACCGGGCTTAACTTTAGGGGACTCGCCTTTCACTGAATTGTGCATCCAATCTGGACCATCATTATCATCCTTCAGCTGCGGAGCAGGCGACCAGAAGTTTCTTCATACTACGACGATGCTGGGCGAGATTTGGCTTGGTCGTAGTATGCCTTCATCATCTCCAAGCAGGTGTTGGACATATTTCAGGAATGGTGTGCGACGCCTTTCTGGTCTTCTTTTCCCAAAGTCAGTGTTTATAGAGCATATATCTTGACATGGTCATCATCTGGAACATGAGCTGATGACTTTTGACTGCACAAGAGTCTGGGCTTCTACTTGTCGATGGGACGATCTCTTTGGATATAGCAAACTCTTCTGCAATGCAAACAAAGTAAAGAATTTGCACCATCAGTGATCAATAACATTACCCACAGCAGAACAAGTTTTGATTGGTTTTACCTTAATATAGGGGGTTCGAATTTGGGTCCGAATCCCACCCTAGCAATATCAGGCCTTGATCTACACGGAGGTTACCCCTGGTCTTGGCCTTGGTGACCTTCAAAAGTGTCCCAAAGACTTTAAGATTTTCCTCAAGGAAATGAAAACGGCCATGCACCTTCAACATGTTCGGCGTAGTGATATATGGGAAAAAACAAAATTAATCCTGCTGCAAATTTAGCGTATATTTTTATGTTTTCTTTTAAATAAATGAAAAAATAAAAATAAAAATAAGAGCGCCTGAAGTTTAATGTAAGGGCTCTACTAATCGTTAAAAACAAAACAAAACAAAAACGAGGAATTTTTGGGGAGCCATCAAGTGCCCGAAAAAAATTGTTTGAGTATTGGTGTTAGAATGAATGTAATTATCAGTTATCACTCAAAATTAAACTTGCATGCACATAGCATGCAAATTATAATAACCAAAAATATAAAAATTCAATGTGCATTGAAAAAAAACAAAAAAATGTCACTCAAACTGCTACAGTAAGTGTTTAAAAACGTTATCTATCTACAAAGTAGTTACTATTGTCTCACAAATGTTAATCATTTAAAAATAAAATTAAAACTAAGACAACAGATTGAAAACAGCAACTGTAAATGGTTGCAGAAACTCATGTACATGATAAACATTCCGATTGACACAATAAAAATAAACAAAACAAATGAGGGGACTTTAAAGAATGAACTTCAGTTAACAGGTAGCTCTCAAAAAGAAACAAATCTGACAATATAACAAATACAAAATTTAAAAACCTAAACCCCAAGATTGTATCAAAATTTGAAACATCCTTCCCATCACACGACAAATTTATTGCCAAATGTTCCAGCAACTTTATGAATTGCCACAAGAAACTGTTATTAACTTATCTCTGACTAAACCAGAACAGCAAGAAATATTCTGGAAAATTATTACATAGCTCCACTTTGGACCAGTACACTTTTTGGATATTTTACCTTTGACTGGAGAGGGCAGCTCATGTGTGATGCAAGTCAGGATGTGTACTTGTTGACGGGTAGACCTCTTTGCCTTTCTGCAAAACAAATCAGACAATTCACAACAATATTACAAGTGTTGAAAAAAAATGTTCATCAATAAAAGTTAAGATCTGATCAATTTCTCTTCAGCTTGAAGCCGTTATACACTTTCGGTAAACAGTATTGTCCAAGTCCCACACTTCGTGTATCACAACTTATATATAAAATAACAAACCTGTGAAAGTTAAGGCTCAATTGGTCATCGGAGTCGAAGAAAATAACGGGAAAACCCACTCTTGTTTCTGCGCGTTTTGCCGTGTCATAACATGTGTTTAAAATAAATCCGTAATTCTCGCTATCAAGAATTGATATTAATTTAATGTTTTCTCAAAAAGTAAAGCATTTCATGGAATAATATTTCAAGAGAAGTCTTTCACTATTACCTTCTGTAAACCCTGTAAATTATTTGTATATCTGTGAACTTTTTTCTTCTTTTCTGTACCGAATGTGAATAATGGCTTTAAAAGATTTGTCAATACTTTCAAACAAATGCAAATAAAGACGTAAATGGTTTGAGGAACTTGGCAGGCATGCATTATATGTTGCAAACATAGAAAAAAAAAGTGATTGATTTATTGATTATTATTTCTATTATTATTATTATTATTATTATTATTATTATTATTATTATTATTTTTTTTTTTTTTTTTGTGGGGGGTGGGGTTCCAAGTGCCTGAAACTGATTTTTTGAGGACGGCTGTTGGTATGAACTTTGTTTTCAGAGAGCTTTCAAAACAGAAATGTGAATTATTAAAACTTGAACTAATCACCAGCGTTTAACATGCAATATCCAAAGGGACTTCTTCAAAAGAAATCAACAACATCCATACAAAAAAAATAAATAAGCCGGCCTATTTGAACTAAAAAAGGGAGCCAATTATTCCATCAACTTTAAAGAGTTTGGGTACTTTATGTAAAGGCAAAACACAAAGTCCACATATTTACATTAAACTAACACCTTTTGAAGAAAATGACAGTAGAAAGCTTACCATAAAATATTATTGCTGGGGTGCTATAACTTTCGTTTAGTAAAACAATGTCACACAAAAAAGTTAACATGCTACAATAATTTTCATCTCACTGAGAACAAAAATATTTTTGAGATTTTATTTATTCATTTCTCAAAAACTACAGCACCTCAGCAAATAATATTTTCAGGGAAGCTTTCTACCATTATTATCTCTAAAGGGAAGGTACTCATTTGGTAATGACTCAAAACAAATATTAACTTAAAAACTGACTTGGTAACGAGCATTGTAGAGCTGTTGATAGTATAAAACATTGTGAGAAAGAGCTCCCTCTGAAGTAGCATAGATTTTGAGAAAGAGATAATTTCTCACTTAAATAATAAAAGACTTCTAGCCAGAACTCTTTGTTTACTATCTGAAAGCACACAAACTCGTCCAACAAGGGTGTTTTTTCTCTCATCATTTTCTTGCAACTTTGATGACCAATTTGGCTCAAAATGTCACAGGTCTGTTATTTTATGCTTACGTTGACATACAACAAGTGAGAAGACTGGCCTTTGACAATAACCAAACGTGTACCTTCCCTTTAAACGGTGTGAGTTTAATGTAAATCTGTGAACATTGTGTTTTGTGTTTACAAAAAGTCAACATTTAGTAGACTGCCTTACCTATTAAGATTGATCCTCCAAATTATGTCTCAGCCAAACAACAGTGAATGGTGGTCATCATGGCAGAATGGGGAAGTCGACATCCCTTTCCATCTGGTGATCGTTTCCATCCTAGTAGGTGGACATCTCAACTGTATGGATGGTTCTTTCACTTTGCCAGAACAAGACGTGGTGCATATCTTGGGCAGCCATCTGAAAGAAAAAAAGTACTATAGAGCAAGACTTGATAAAGGTACACTGAACTGTTTGATGCATGCCACACTTGCATCAGCCTGAAGGCAAGCTGATTTCTACCCCAAAATTCAACTTGCAGCTAAGACTCCAAGATTGTGGGTTGTATTGAATGTCAATGTGTTCAATTTCTATGGGTCTTTGAAGTTAATGTTGACTGTATATGTCAAACTCACCAAAGCTAATTCTGCTGGTAATAGTGTTATCAGATCATGCTCCATAAGAAGTCTAAAAACATTTTGTGATTTTGACAGTACCGTTAATGAGTAGACACAATTTGTTTACCATGGTACAGTTGCTGACTGCGCAACGGCTCAGTGTTAAGTTAAGTGGATGGTACTCTTTGGGTTGTTGAAAAATGCATTCATTCAAACCTTTATAAAACTTCTCTGAAATTGGATTGTAGGATCAGAGGAAAGGTGCATCTTCTTCTGAGACGACAGCTCCAGCATTGCATCCACTACACCATGACTACACCGAGGGACGACAGCCTGCAAGAAAACTAACAAAAAAATTTTACTTTTAAAGTTGTTGAAAATATCACTTTTGTACTGCATATCTTAGTATAAAATAATAGCACTAGGCAAGCTTGTTGGTCTAGTGGTTTAGAAACCTGGAGCAAGTTGTATGGCTTTGTTTCCTGCATTAGTTGGTCATCATTATCCTTTTGTATAGGGTAAGCAAAATTTCTGTTCTAGTTAAATATCTAGGTGAAAATTTGAACATAAGAAGTGTAGCTTGGACTCCTCCAGAGAACCTTAATAGTTTGGTACGTGTAAGTCTGTAGGGCTATCTAAGAAGCAGGTTTGACATGACATCAGCAACCATGACGAAACCCCATAATAAAATGTTTTAAAAACCTGTGAATAGAACAACAATCCAATTCTCCACTCACTGACTGAATTCAGTAAACTGCCTTACCTGTTAAGATTGTTCCTGCAAAGAATTATGTCTCAGTTTCAAGTGGAAGGCAGTCATTGCGAATGTCTGGAGAAGTTAAGATCCCTGGCCAATGCATCTGGTGGTCATTTCCATCCTAGTAGGTGGACATCTCAACTGTATGGATGGTTCGTCTACTTCACCTTGCCAGACCCAGACACGATAGATATCCTGGGCAGCCATCTGAAAAAGAAAAAAAATTACTACATGTATAAAGAAAGAGTTGAAAAGGTACACTGAACTGTTGATGGATGTCACACTTGCATCTATCTGGGGGCATGCTGATTTGAACCCTGGAAAAGAACAGTCAGGCGTTTAGACTTTAACCTGTGGACATAATGTACATGTAGTATGCCTATTTAATCACACCGGTGCATGGTGTTACGGTCCCAGACTGTACTGCTTAAATTGCGTATAGTAAAACTGATTTTGGGTGCTATTAAACTTTTCCAACATGGTATAAACTCTGAAAGGTTCACTAAAGCTACAGAACTAAAACAAATGCTGTATGTATATGGGTTAGCACACTCAGTCCACACAAAAAGAAAATTCCCAAATCCAACTTGCGGCTAAGATCTAAGAACGTGGACTGTATTCGATGTCAATGTGTTCAATTTCTATGGGCTTTGAAGTTAATGGTGACTGTATAGGTCTAACACTCAGGCCAAGCTATGTTCCATAAGAGATCTTAAAACATTTTGTGATTTTTACCACACCCTTAACGAGTAGACACAATTTGTTTACCATGGTACAGTCGCTGACTGCACTATGGTTCATTGTAAAGTTAAGTGGATGGTTCCTTTTTGGGGTTATTGAAAAAAAAACATTAAAGGCAGTAGACACTACTAGTAAATGTCAAAGAATAGTCTTCACAGTTCGTGTATCTCAACATATGCATAAAATAACAAACCTGTGAAAATTTGAGCTCAATCGGTCATCAAACTTGCGAGATAATAATGAAAGAAAAATACACCCTTGTATCACTAAGTTGTGTGCGTTTAGATGGTTGACTTCGAGACCTCAAGTTCTAAATCTGATGTTTCTAAATCAAATACGTGGAAAATTACTCCTTTCTCGTAAACTATGGTACTTCAGAGGGAGCCGTTTCTCACAATGTTTTAAACCATCAACCTCTCCCCATTACTCGTCACCAAGAGATGTTTTATGCTAATAAATATTTTGAGTGATTACCAATAGTGTCCACTGCCTTTAACTCAAACCTTTACTTAACTTCTCTGTCATGTGATTGAAGGATAAGGGGAGGCTGGATCTTTTGCTGAGACAACAGCTCCAGCGTTGCAATCACCACACCATGACTACACTGAGGCAGGCATGCAACTGCCCGATGAAAAAAAAAGAGGAAACTTTTCGAGACCCACAATGGTACCCTAAAAAGTGTTCAGGTTTTTTATGCTCTTAGGTTCATTGTTAGCATGTAAGACAAAGTGGAGTGTTTCATACAACTAAAATAACATGGAAAAAACACCTTGCCTATGTATGCACCGTAATTCGAAGGTGGCAAAGCATTGGGAGTTGATTAAGTTGAGGAAAACTAACTATTGTTGTCCAGGTAATTATGAAATTTGCATAAAATTATTATCCCCCCCCCCCAAAAAAAAAAAAAAAAAAAAATAGAAAAAGAAAAAAGAAAAAAATCGTTTTTTTTTTTTTTGTGTTTTTTTTTTTTTTTTTGGGGGGGGGGGGAATAATAATTTTATGCAAATTTCATAACTACCTGGGAAACAATAGTTACTTTTCCTCAACTTAATCAACTCCCGATGCTTTGCCACCTTACAATGGTCGGTGCGAGCCACTTGTCCCCGCTTGCCGTCGTTAAATCTCCCTCTTGCACACCACACAATATGCCATTCCTGGCTTGTCCACTTTCCGGACGGTTTCGGAGAGCAGTTTACCGTCTACGTCTTTTTTTTCCCAACCAGAACCACTTCCAGGTAGTTTTTACTCCTTTATCTATGGCTTTAATTTGGCCAGGTACCACTCGGTACCGCTCTAAAATATAATTTCTTTTGGATGTCATTTTGACGGACGTTTGAAGATGCGACTGTTTCGTAACGCAATGTGAGACAAGCACACAGTATACATGTACGTTTGGTAATTAACTCACACACACATACATGTACAACACGTGTATACTATTGCAAAATAGCGGGACCAGACGAAGACACGACCTTAGACTCATTTCAAGGCTGTATAATAACTTGGTTTAGCACACAACTCGCCCGCGCCACGGGGTGCGTTCCACTGTTCCAGATTTTTTCGATCGTAAACACGGCTATTAATGACCGCACGCAGTGTGTAAACGTATGCATTGCTTGCTGTGGGCTTTATATTGACCATGCAGTAGAATGGATTGCGTACCGAGGCAGAGGCCAGACCATGCGTTACGATGCATTGTTGAATTTATCTTAAGATCGCGCTAACCGCGGAATGTATTTTTTTAGCGCTAATCATATTTTTAAAAACGCGGAATTCCGCGGAAACGCGGAAGAGTTGCATGCCTGACTGAGGGATGACAGCCTGCAAGGTAACTAACAAAATAATGTCTTTCAAAAGTAAGTGTAAATATATCAGTTTTTTTACTGCACAACACTTGGTATAGAATTATAAAAGAATAGCACTAGCTTGTTGGTCTAGTTGTTAAGAAACTTGGAGCCAATTGTATGGCTTTGTTTCCTGCATTAGTTGGTCACCGTTATCCCTTTGTATAGGGTAAGCAAAATTTCTTCTATTCTTCCTGCGTGGACTACTCTAGCGAACCTGCATATTGACCAATCACAATGCAACGAAGGTCCAACAAATAAGGTCCAACATGCTTGGCACACGGGGCAGATTGTACAGAAAGGCATTAGAGACCCCCCACGTGTTCTTGCTCACAAGTGCGTCGTGGGCGGAGCCTACTGGATCGGTCTACTTAGAACAAGGTTTGACTTGTCCTCAGCCCCCTGGATGAAACCCCACTACAGGTTTAAATACCTGTTGGGTGTTTATACCATTAGAATAGAGCAACAATCCCATTATTCACTCACTGACTTAATTCAGTAAACTGCCTTACCTGTTAAGATTGTTCCTCCAAAATATGTCCCAGCCAAACAAAAGTGGAAGGCAATCATGGATGAATGGGGAAGTCGTGATCCATGTCCAATGCATCTGATGATCGTTTCCATCCTAGTAGTTAGTGGACATATCAACTGTATGTATGGTTCATCTACTTCTCCTTGCCAGAAGTAGACACGGTGGGTATCCTGGGCAGCCATCTGAAAGAAAAAATTACTATAGAGCAAGAGTTGTTAAAGTACATGTACAATGAACTGTTTGATGGATGTCACACTTGCTTCTGTCTAGGGGCATCATGATTACGACTCCAGCAAAGATCAATCCTGTATTTTGACTTTAACCTGTGGACGTACATGCCAATATATTCACACCAGTGCATGGTCCCAGACTGTACTGCTTAAATTTCACATAACACTGATTTGGGCTGCTTTTAAACTTTTCCAACACAGTATAAAAGGTTCTCTGAAGTCACAGAACTAAAACAAATGCTGTATGTATATGGGTTAGCACACTCAGTCCCACCAAAAGAATTCCCCAAAACCAACTTGCAGCTAAGATCTAAAAAGTGGGCTGTATTCGATGTCAATGTGTTCAATTTCTATGGGCTTCGAAGTTAATGGTGACTGTATAGGTCTAACACTCAGCCCAAGCTAATAGTGTTATCCAGCTATGGTCCATAACAGATTTTGAAATATTTTGTGATTTTAACCGTACTGTTAATGAGTAGACACAATTTGTTTACTATGGTACAGCGATTGCTCAGTGTAAAGTCAAGTGGGTGGGTTATTAAAAGAATACAATAATTCAAACCTTTATAAAACTTCGCTGTAATGGGGTGGTAGGATCAGGGGAGGGGTACATATTTTGCTTTCATTCACCATTCAATGACTACACCCAGGCTGACATCCTGTAAGGGACCTAACAAAACAATTTCGCTTAAAATCTTAGGACACTATTGGTAATTACTCAAAATAATTCGCAAAAAAACTTACTTGGTAACGAAAAATGAGGAGAGGTTGATAGTATAAAACATTGTGAGAAACTGTTCCCTTTGAAGTAAGATATTTTTCAAGCAAGAAGTAATTTTCCACGTATTTGATTTAGAAACCTCAGATTTAGAATTTTAGGTCCACGGAAACACGGAAGAGTTGCATGCCTATCTTATAGAGATTATTCTTCCTGCTTGGACTCCTCCAGAGAACCTTAATAGTTTGGTTTGTTTAAGTCTGTAGGGCTACCTAAGAAGAAGCAGGTTTGACAGTTTGACTTGCCCCCAGCACCCTTGATGAAACCCCACAATAAAATATTTCAAAACCTGTTGGTTATTTATACAATGAGAATAGAGCTGACTGACTTAATAAACTACCTTACCTGTTAAGATTGTTCCTCCAAGTTATGACTCAGCCAAACAAAAGTGGGAGTTGGTCATCTTGAAAGAATGGTGAAGTTGAGATCCCTTTCCATTGCATAAAGCGATCTGAAAATCTGGAGATTGTTTCCATCCTAGTGGGTGGACATCTCAACTGTATGAATGGTTCATCTTCTTCACCTAGCGTGGTGGATATCCTGGGCAGCCATCTGGAAAAATAATTATAATGGCTTTTTTGCCTGCATTAGTGTTGGTCATCAGTATCCTTTTGTATAGGGTATCAGCAAAATATGGTTGAAAATGTGCACAAAAATATAACTGCATAATACTTGTTGAATGAAGTACACCTGAGTAATATACCAAAGAGCTTTTTTTTTTTACTTGAGAGGGTGTTGAGTATACAGTATACACACATCAGTGATTGGTAAAATCCCAACATGAAAATACTTTATCCCGATGCAAATTTAACATGTAAATGTCTTAGTCTGATTGTTCAATTAAATGAGTGACTTCAGTTAAACCAATATCAGTTTGACAAAACACAGTATCAATAGGCCTATACAATTATTTAAATTTGACACAGATACAATTTACATGAGTCGTGGCTTGAGGAGGTCTTCAATCAACTTGGGGAACTTGATATTCATCCTCCAGAGACATCAGTCCGTCATGCAGGGGTGTACTGTACATGTAGGTCTCTAGTCACGGTGACTTCCTCTTGCCTATAATGTCTTTCCTTGTGATGGTTCCCACCAGATGAGCGAGTAACCTGCATGTGCCAGTTTTGTCCTGTAGGTTTCGTAGACACTGTAGATGTGGGTGTTCCTCATTGGTCAGTCCATGAAACAACTAAGGATTCTCAGCATAGGTGCCTCACTGCAACTCTTGTCTGTTGCCCACAAGTCTTGCCCGATACGTTAGGTAGACTACCATAGAGGTGGGTGCTCCTCATTGGTCAGTCCATGAAACAAATAAGGATTCTCAGCATAGGTGCCTCACTGCCTCTTGTCTGTTGCTCACAATTCTTGCCCGATACATTATGGAGACTACCATAGAGGTGGGTGCTCCTCATTGGTCAATCCATGACACAACTAAGGATTCTCAGCATATGGGTGCCTCACTGCAACTCTTGTCTGTTGCTCATAATTCTTGCCCGATGTGCTGTGTAGACACTATAGAGGTGGGTGTTCCTGAGGGCAATCCTCACACAAGTCCAAGTTCCAAGAAAGGTCTTCCTCTGCCGGGTAGTGAGTGTCCAGATTTTTGCAAAGTACAACAAGGTTGACTCAAGTCATTGACACAGAATAAAAAAAAATGAACTTTTAACTTCTGACTTTTTAATTTCTTACTCCGACAAGCAAATTATTATACAGAATGAAACCTGGTAAGATACACTTTGGAGTCTAACGTACGTGTACAGTGTAGGACAAGCTTCCAAACAATGCACACAAACAATTTGTTTATATCTGATAAAGAAGCAACAAAATAATGGAACCAATTAATACATACTAATAATACCGATAATAATACCAAAAGGCCCTAAAATGTACACATGCTCTAGGGCGCTGAACACGGCAGTGCGGACAAATTTAAAAATAAATATTGGAAATATAACAACGGGAGTACAAAATCTTCAAAACATTCAACCAGTTAGTAAATAAACTCAATAAATAGAATGCTCCTGGATTTTGATGGATTAAAGGCAGTGGACACTATTGGTAAATACTCAAAATAACTATTAGCATAAAACCTTTCTTACTGACGAGTAATGGGGAGAGGTTGATGGTATAAAACATTGTGAGAAATGGTTCCCTCTGAAGTGCCATAGTTTTCGAGAAAGAAGTAATTTTCCACGAATTTGATTTCGAGACCTCAGATTTAGAACTTGAGGTCTCGAAATCAACCATCTAAACGCACACAACTTCGTGTGACAAGGGTGTTTTTTCTTTCATTATTATCTCGCAAGTTCGATGACCAATTGAGCTCAAATTTTCAAAGGTTTGTTATTTTATGCATATGTTGAGATACACCAACTGTGAAGGCTAGTCTTTGACAATTACCAATAGTGTCCACTGCCTTTAAAGAGGGTTCAAGAAAAGGGTTGTAAGAATACCAATGAAACTTGTCACTCTACTGAAGTTGCCTGTTGTTAGTCGTGTGAAAACGCATGGTGTATCCAAATCGCAAATTTGCATTGTGTAATACAAATCCGTATTCTGTATTCGCAGTGGGATAAAACGCACAACACAACATTTATCTTGACACAAAATAAATCACAATACATGTTCTGGGGAATCATTAGGACAAATTTATTGCCAACTCTGCACAAATTCAGTTGTGACACACAATCAAATGAATAATAACGTGATAAGAAAAAGTTTGTCTGAACTAGACAAGATAACAATTGCTTACATACATGTACCTTATATGATTTGTTTTTGTTAACCCTAAAGAGAACCAAACACTTACTGGACAAAACACGTGTCAGTAAAAAACACAGAATAAAACTAGTTTTACTTGTCCGAGTCATTGTTTTCGAAGGTCAATATTATGTATCTTCAAAAACATTTTACATTAAATTAGGATCATGACTTTAAAGACAGTGGACACATTGTCAAAAACTAGTCTTCACAGTTGGTGTATCTCAACATGCATAATATAACAAACCTGTAAAAATTTGAGCTAAATTGGTCTTTGAAGTTGTGAGATAATAATGAAAGAAAAAACACCTTCGTCGCACCACGGTCACACAGAGTTGTGTGCTTTCAAAAGCTTGATTTTGAAACCTGAAACTCTAAATCTGAGGTCTTGAAATTAAATTTGTGGAAAATTACTTCTTTCTCGAAAACTACGTCACTTCAGAGGGAGCCGTTTCTCACAATGTTTTATACTACCAATCTCTCCCCATTACTCGTAATCAAGAAAGGTTTTATGATAATAATTATTTTGACTAATTACCAATAGTGTCCACTGCCTTAAAGGAAACATTTTTTTCTGAACACTTCAAGGTATAACAGACAGTACTTTCCCATGAGTTCTGTAATAAGGGATACGAACCAACGTCCTTGCAATTGTCGTACCAACTTGACCACCGAGATTGCCCCGTAGCAAGAAGCAGTTCGAATACTATGTTAAAGCAGTTGGTACTGCAAATGATTTAATACACATGTAGATGTTAAATTTGCATCAGGGATAAAGAATATTAAATTTTTACCCGTTAGAATACACCCGTTAGAATACACATGATCAATGTTTGTGAGTGCAATGGTGCGAATATGTTCATGAGTTGAAAAATGGAATGTTCTATTCAACGAGGCGGAGCCGAGTTGAATGGAACATTCCAGCTTTCAACGAATGAACATATTCGCACCATTGCACGAATGAAAAACATTCATTATTTGTTTTATATAACATCCAAGTAGATCTTTGTCATTTTGATTGGAAGATACAACTTTCAAAACAAAGCAAACAAAGCGTAGGCCTACAATTTTTATTGTGAAATTACACCCGTTTCTCTTTAGGTTGGCCTTTTGGATTCAACAGTCTCGATGTGCGTTCTACAGCTATTTTGAGACACGCAGAAGCCGAATGCTAGTAATTTTACTAATAATAATGCCTTGCAGTAACACTGCTGCCTTACCAAAGACGCGCGCATGCAGTGATGTTTTTACTCAGCTTTTTCGATCCATCCGAAAGGTACCATTGCACGCTGGCAGCGTGCAATGGTACTTTTCGGATGGACGAAAAAGCATGGTGAGTGACTCAGCGTGCAATGGTACTTTTACTTGCTATCACGTGACGGACAATCCTCCAATCAAATGGCAAGGATCTGCTTGGGTGTTGTATAATACTGTATACTCAATATTTTCCCCTGAGTTCTGTGAACAACAAATCACAGGCATATTACTTGGAAGGGATATGAACCCACAACCTATTGCAATTCTAGAGCGGTGTCATACCAAAAAGACCACTGAGGTTGCCTGGTAGAGAGTCAGTTTGAATACTACATGCAGTGGGTGACGCAAACAATTTAATAGGTGTTAAGTTAGCATCAGGGATAAAGAATATTCAAAATTTTGATCAAACACTTGTGTTATACTGGACACTCAATATTTTCTGTAAAAACAAACGTTAAAGCGCGATGTACACACAACCACATGGTTCGTATTATCCACCGTATCCCACACAGCACGCACAAACATTCTGTCGCCCCCTGGAAATAACCACTGCATGCTTAGTGCATAAAAAGTCTGCACTCTGTAATTGGTCGTTGATAGACTCCAACACAATATGTACGTTCAAGAACGAGAAAGAATTGCCACACAGTGTGTGCCACACGCCTGTAGAATGGTACTTAACATGTACAACTTTCCCCGATTGAGGGCGCGCGCGATGTGGGGCAAAGTTCACTGTGCGTTACCGATTGTTGAATATTGATGCTTTTGTCGACGTCATTAAACTTACCGATGAATAAGTGTAATAATAAATACATTTTAATTTTTTTATTTGAATGAATAAAATCGTTTCTTTTCTTGTTTTAATGATTATTATTTTTATATTAATTAAATTTAAAGGGACACACCGGCCGAATTGGGCTATTTGGGCTACAAAATAGACTAAGATATGACTTCAACGGTCTTCCAGGAATGAAGAAGAACAGTCCTTAAAAAAAATCATCAAATTTAGCCGTTTTTGAGCATTTTAAGACACAAAAATCGATACATTTTGAAACAATAGTTTATTGCTCCATGGTTTAAATTTGAATAAATAAGAATATTACCTTGTTGTAATGATTTCTATCAATATGTTTATCATTTATTATTAATTGAATCATACAATTTAATTTGAATAAAATAAAATGTTATATTTCTTGTTTTAATGATCATTATTAAAAACCATAGTAATTGACACATTTGAAGAAAAACAATTATTTGATAAATTTATTTGGTAACATTCTTGTTATACTAATACTAATAGTAATTAATTGCATGCAAAGAAAGATTTAAATTGTTCCTACACATCCTGCCTCCCATAACTAGTCTCTATAAAACAGTCGTTGGTTTAATTTACTACCCACAGTGACAATGCATCACTGCACATCGCTACAGAGTTCACAAAAAAGTACCAAAGCTTAATTGAAATAAAATAGCCGTTGATTTGTATTCGCGCTTCACACACCGTGCCCACCGCTCAGCCGGCCGATGAAGTCATGCTGATTGGCATAATTCCAAGATGGCTGCGCCATGTAGAAAAATCGAGGAAATTAGAGTAGGAGAAAGGTAGCAAAGTTATTGTTCAAAGTTTATTTGTAAAATTTTATTTGTTTGACTATTCAAAACGCACAACAAAGCAAGCTAAAGTGAGCTAGGTGAACACATTCAGCCGGTTTAAAATGCCGAGTGGCTTGGCTTGGTAGGGGAGGTGCCAGAATTTGAATTTTTTTATATATTTCTTACTCTTGTCTTACTTAGTTAGTCTTAATAAACTCTTATCTTAGCTGCATGAGTAAATGGTATGGACGTGTGGCTAAGGATTCAGCTAGCCTTGGCCACACAAGTGGGGCTATAAGAAGCGCCCCAGCCCAGTCACTGGCTAGGTGACTAGGTCTACCTTTTAAACTCTTGATTGATTGAGAATGCGAGTTTGACTTTGTTCGAGTTTGATATTTGACACACATTTTTCAATGAAAAAGTTATAGTTTTCAGCGGACCCAGCCCAGTTAAGAAAATAGTACTTGAAAGTGTTTGTTCAAAAATATATAAACATTTTTAGGAAAACCTGAATGCTATGATATGAAACGGCGGTACAGAAACAAAATTGTCTATAATGGGCGTGGCTGTAATCTGTATTGTAGCATGTGTTATAATACGTTAACGTACGGCGGGTAAAATCGCCATTTTTAAAAAACATTTCCGCGGCTGAGCCAAAAAACAAACTCGTAATTTATGAATATCTGTGACGCTATACAAAAGTATCAGTTTCAGTTTTCAAACAAGAAATACCTGAAGATATAATATGTTTATTTAAATGAAGGAAACATTTGTGGTAAATGCGGAAAAAATAGCAATTTACCTGGGCCTCAACTTGCTTGCTCTTCGTCCCATGTTCGCCTCGTGGAAAAGGGTGCGCGCGCAGCAGCCTCGTTCCCATTCCAGTGGACAGTCGGGAAAGAAAGTATTGTGTTCACACTTTTTTTTATCAACAACCTATCAAGAAGTGAAGAGACAAATATGACTCGTAAAAAAGTAATACAGTTTTTAAGTTAGTATTGATCATAAATTAAAGAAATATTTATAAATCAGAAAGCTGTTCGCCGTCTGAAAGTTCCTTAATTTTCGTTCTAGCGCCCTCTAGCGTTGTATTTATAGTTTGGAAAACTCAATCCAAACGTCGTTCATGCAAAATACTGAATAAACAGCTCTGGGTACCTGACTAACCGGATACAGCTCTCAAAAGAGGGAGAAAAGAGTAAACACACGATTAACTTTTTGCTGCAAACTAACTTGTGCTAATACTGGATTTCCAAAGTTGTACATATGAATGGCAGAAGTTTAATAGACAAAGTAAGTATTCATTGTCACCTGCCACCACCACCTTTTCTCTCATTGTTATCAAAGGAATATCTAATTTGTTTATATTATAAAATATCCTGAAATTTGTTTCTAAACTTTTCTGTCCCATCCCACTGGCATTAGTCATTGGATTGCCCAATGTCTGTTAGTGTATGTTTGTTTGTGCTCGTAAGTGTCAGATATTGATATTGTCAAAATGAAATGCAAGCCTGGAATTTCATCTTTGAAAGGGCCCAAGGCCATTTTAATTTTTCAAAAAGGCTTGAATTGAAAGGGCATTTCCATCCATTGGAAAAAGTAAAGTCAATTGGAAACTGTTGGGACCAACTGTAGAATGAAGGGGCACCAATGCCAAGACCAGGGGCAACAGAGGCCTCTGTGGCTTGCATTTAATTCCAGTTGTAATGAATGAACAATTAGGCCTAGTGGCAGGATACGGCAATTTTTTTAAAAGCTATTCAAAGTTTACAATTACATGATTTTTGAAGTGATGATTAAATGGAGGAAGAGATGAGATGGTGACTCCAAATGTTTTCAAACTTCCTTCGAGACTACAAAAACTCCAGCAAACTATTCATCCTGCTTAACATCTGTACAAAATCCCTTCCTTAATAGATTTCTGGCCACGTAAGATCTAGGATGGCAAGAATCTTTGCAATCTCGGACATCCACGTGGATCATCAAGTGAATAAGGAATGGGTGGAAGACCTTGACTCTGCCCGTTACATCAGCGATGTACTCCTACTGGCTGGTGACGCAACAGACTCCTTGGAGCTTCTCGAGACCACCCTGAAGTCACTCAAGACCAAATTCATGGAAGTTTTCTTTGTTCCAGGTTTGTTTTTATTTACTGTCTTTTACAAGTGCAGTTACTAACTAAACCAGGCCTGGACAACTATAGTTGCGATAATCATAACCATCCTTCCGAAAGCGGAAGGAGGGTTACGATTATCGCAACTACGATAACTGGCCAAATTCACAACCTGACTAGGTAGTAAAGTAGTGCCTCAAATTAGTCGTGACTTTGACTCTATACTAGTCGCCGCTGGTGAGAAAGATGGTAAAATTCAAGCAGAAATGTGAAGTGCAGGAGGCAACTCTTTTGATGCAACAATTTTTCCATGGCCTCTGATACCCCTGGTCTTGGCCCAGTGCCCCTTCAACAGACTTTAAGGTTTTCCAATGGAAATACCCTGAGCAAAATAAAAAAAGGCCCTTGCCCTCTTAAAGTTGAAATTCAACACAGTACTGATTTTGAATATTAGTAGTTCATCTACTTCATGAGCACCAATTTTGATACAAGCATCTATTTACAACCAAATGTTCTTTATGATTCTCCTCAGGCAACCATGAGTTGTGGATAAGAAACAGAGACACTTCCGAGACATCAGTAGACAAATTCAATAAGATCCTGAATCTGTGCCGCAGAATTGGTGTACACACGGAGCCTTCCAAAATACATTTACCTGGCGGGGAGAATGTTTGGATCGTTCCATTATTCTCCTGGTATGCAACGCCAGAAGAAGACCGACAAGATTCCCTCTTCCATGCAAGCTCTCTGGAGGACGTTACCTTGAAGAAACTCTGGATGGATAACCACATGTGCAAATGGCCAGAGGATATCGGGAGTCGCTCAAAATACTTTGGCCATCTGAACGATGAACATGTTCATGAGTATGACGCACCGGTCGTCTCCTTCAGCCATTTTCTTCCACGGAAGGATCTCATCAGAGCTGATGAAGATGACGAGAAGAGCGTCGTGCAGGAACGAGAGCGTTTGGGTCTGTGTCCTGAGATGCCGAAGCGTCAGGGGGCCATGCAGGGGTTTAATTTCACTCGCTACGCCGGTTGTCATACCCTTGACAGACAGATCCGGGAGATACGATCTGCTGTGCATGTGTTCGGACATCAACATCGGAACCGGGACCGTAGCATAGATGGTGTCCGCTATATATCTCATTGTCTTGGTTATAAGAAAGAACGAGATGAAGGACTGACATATGGGATAAACCATTGGCAAGGACCAAAGCAAGTCTGGCCTAATGAGTGAGCTCATTTTGAACTGAACTCTTGGCTTGCCCATTTTTAAATTAACAGGCATGTCCCAGACATGAATTTTTTCATGAACAACTCCCGCACAATGTCCCAAGGTAAACTCTTCCATGAGTTGCAGCAGTCAATTATAAACAGTGAACTTTCAAATTGGAATAAATAATGTTAAATATATTTTTTAAATACAAATCCTGAACTTTATCTTTAACAATTGTGTTTGTATAATTTGTAAATGAAGGAGTTTTTAAAATGGACAAGAATATTTCCACAAATCAATATTCTCAGTTCATGCAAAATACTTTGACATTAGAGCAGTCGGTGTACTTTCAAAGTTCTTTTGTACATGTAGTGACTCCTGTTTTGACAAACATCACCAAATTTTGAACAAATAGAAACAGTTGTTTGGAATTAATAAGGGAATCAATGTGTGACGAAGAGGTTTTCAACTAGTGGTTAAACCCAACGAGGCCTGGTTTTTGACGGGCCTGGGGTCAATTATTTCAAATCTTTTTGAGTTGACGGGCCTTGCTTGTCGAAAAGTATAGTCTCAAAATAAACTCTTGACAGAATTTGTTTAAATAGTTAAGGTTTAAATGGCCACTTTAAAGGAACATTACAGAATTGGTTTTTGCTAACAAAACAGTTGTTGGCAGTGTCAGTGTAAGTACTTACTGTAGTCCAACATGAACACAAACCTATAGAAGTTTGAGATCAGTCGGCCATCCGGGTAACAAAAGAATTGTTGAAAACCGATTTCGTTATTTTGCATTGCATCGATGCTATAACAAAAATGACAAAAACGCTCACTTAAGTAAGCTTTCACAATAATTTATTTTCTTAGTATTAATATTGTGAAGTGATTATTTTATGTCGTTAATAAACTAAATGCAAAATAGTAACTCTGTTTGTCCATCTCTTTTTCAAGGAGGCGATTTAAATTAGTCACTAAGTGCACTTCTTAAAAAAATAGTAGTCGATCAAAGCTCATAGTACACAACTCTTAAAGACAGTGGACACTATTGGTAATTGTCAAAGACTAGTGTTCACAGTTGGTGTATCTCAACATATGCATAAAATAACAAACCTGTGAAAATTTGAGCTCAATCGGTCGTCGAATTTGCGAGATAGTGAAAGAAAAAACACCCTTGTCACATGAAGTTGTGTGCTTTCTGATGCTTGATTTCGAGACCTCAAGTTCTAAACTTGAGGTCTCAAAATCAAATTCGTGGAAAATTACTTCTTTCTCGAAAACTACGCCACTTCAGAGGGAGCTGTTTCTCACAATGTTTTATACCATCAAACTCTCCCCATTACTCGTAATCAAGGAAGGTTTTATGATGATAATTATTTTGAGTAATTACCAATAGTGTCCACTGCATTTAAATATTGTGGTTGGTGGCGCTCTTTATGCTGTCCATCGTGAACGCAGGACCCCTCATAAAAAGTTTGTTGACCCTGGGAAATTGTAAACAAATCAAATTGTGCACGTCCGCCCATGCTGATGCTGCATGGAGCTTCCATCTATGGTTTAGTATACTATACTACAGGGGTTTAGGTTTGGCACGGTTTGAGTTCCAAAAGAGGAAAGGATTAGCATCGAGTTTCGATCTAACTAAAGGCAGTGGACACTATTGGTAATTACTCAAAATAACTATCAGCATAAAACCTCACTTGGTAAAGAGTAATGGGGAGAGGTTGATAATATAAAACATTGTGAGAAACAGCTCACTCTGAAGTGACATAGTTTTCGAGAAAGAAGTAATTTTGCACGAATTTGATTTCGAGACCTCAGATTTAGAGTTTTAGGTCTCAAAATCAAGCATCTGAAAGCACACAACTTCGTGTGACTAGGGTGTTTTATTTCATTCATATCTCGGAACTTCGACGACCAATTGAGCTCAAATTTTCACAGGTTTGTTATTTTATGCATATTATGTTTAGATACCCCAAGTGAGAAGACTGGTCTTTGACATTTACCAATAGTGTCCACTGTCTTTAAATGGAAGTTTAAGAATGGAGTGTGGGTCACTCACGTGGATCTAATAGGGCAGGCCCTGGGGCACTTGGCTTTTTACAAAAAGTTATAAATATCGTGATTTACTTATTATTTTATGGGGATACTACACTTTGTAATCAAAAGTGACCTAGTACAATCCATGGTCTTTCTGACGGCAGATACACTGGTCATATAAGGGTAATATCATTTTTTTCCAGAAAGAATTTTTCTACAATAAAAATACAGTTTTTATCTATTTTGAGAAGTGCACAGCACTTTCTTTATAATGACAGTTTTTTGGTTTGTTTTTAAATCAGACAGTGCAATTTCGACTCATTTCCACTTCGTGCAATCATGGAGGTTTCTACCTCCATGATGCAATTAACTATTTCCTCCTGTGAACTGCATACAAATTCTGCCTGCCCTGCAGGAAGTCCGGGCTATGTGGTTCTTTTAAAATCGTGATCACAGGTTAGGCCTACCCCCTCCTTGCTCTACATTAATATGGCCTACATGCTCCAAGGTTTTAGAAAAATAACATTGGAAGGGTCTGCTCAGTATTTTGCTGTGGTGTTGAACTGGAGATGTAACACTGAGTGCTCATCGCAAGCGGCATAAGAAAACAGCAAAACCAACAGCATCAACAACACCAACAACATTCCTCACTCTCGTTTATCCATAAAATTAATTGGCTGTGTATTCTCACATACACAACCTAGAGTATGAGTAGGCCTACTCCTATTGCTCCACCCATTGATGAACCATCATCAAGAACACAACATCAACAACAACAACAACAACAACAACAACAACAACAACAACAACAACTGGGAACCTCATTCTCGTCTATCCATAATTGGCAGTGTATTCCCACAAGTCAGACAACCTCTGATAGGATTGCTCCGTCCAGTGATGAACCATGGAGGACAATGTTCCTAAATGCATGAACCATGATGGAGGGATCAACCATCCCCAAGAAGAAAAAAAACAACAACAACAACAACAACAACAACAACAACAACAACAACAACAACAACAACAACAACAACAACAACAACAATTGTAACCTCATTTTCGTTTATCCATATGGACAGTGTATTCTCACGCTACACAACCTCACACTGAGGATTGCTCCAGCCATTAATGAACCATACTTTCTTAAATTAGATAAGAGGAGGATAGAGTATGCGGTGAAAAGCAACAAAGAAATTAACATTTCTATTGAGGACTCGGTCACGAAAGGCCACACCCCGAACTGCGTTTATAATTTGTACACGGTTCAGCTTTCACAGTGACCACCCCAAGCAATTCGAAATATTTGTTGTGCCATCTTGTTCTGCATGAACATCTGATATTATCAACTAGTATTCAGTTCGCTCGCATCGCATACCTACGATCGCCATTCAATCCGCAAGACTAACCCCGAGATAGATCGGGTCACATGACTGGCAAATTCCGTTGACGTCAGCAACCATTCAACCAGGCACCCTAGTTCTAGGAAGCTTGCCTTGCCGTGAGACTGCTGTGTTAAGTACGTGTTTGCACTGCGTGACCCCGTTTATCGACGAGCTAGCTTGAAACACTGCCAATGTTTACATTGTCATCCGGGGACTTTAGATACATTGATGACGCAGTAGGGATGCTTTGCATTTTCTCTCAGCATCCCTAGAACACTGAGACCGAGTTCGAGTTTTGCACTGAAACGTGTTAGTGAAAAGGCAATACATGTAGTCATTAACTCAGCGTAAATAAAACAAGGTTTATGCATTGTCCAGAGTGTTTTTGTTCATTCATAAAAGCTTGTGATTATTGCATTGATTTAACACGCGGCGAACTATAAAAATATTGTGGTTTTGAAAGTTCATACCAGTACCCTTTTCGCCCCCATGGAAAGGTGGGGGGGGGGGGGGTAGAAGATTATTCCGCCAGTCAGTGTCATCAGCAGGTCATACAAATCAACATTGCTTATTTATATCCACTGTCGCTATCAAAATAAGTCTGTTACGAACACATTCCGTGAAAAAAAAACAATTAACTGTTATTTCTGATAAAACATGACCGAATGATTTTGATTGACACTTTCACAAAGCTATCTTATGACGGCTAAATGAAAACTACTTGGGAATAATGTGACTTTCCGAAAAAACAATGAAACACTTTCCCTTAGTTCACTTAGCTTTGAAAGAATCGTTGTCAACAGCTTTGCAAATATCCGTTGGCCTAAATTGTAGCTGATTAAGTTCATGAATATCAATCAACTTGCTCTGGGAAAACTGAAAACACTGACATCAGCAGGAGATCATTCTACACCAAAAAGGAAGATTGGGTGATCGTGAATTTGAGCTACCTGATCTCTAAAGTCAACGCAAACCATTTGCCATAATTGTAAGTGACCTACTTCTCGCTCGAAAGGGGTGCAGATCTTTTTGCCCGTCCAATGAATATAGGCCATTTGCGAAACGCCGGTGTCGCGTGTAATTGTCCTTTATGCAATACTATCCGGAGGACATTATTGCATATAAAATAATGTTCGCCGGACGGTTTTGCATATGCAGTCGTGTCCGCCCGGACGCTGCTGCATGATGCAATTGTGTCTGCCCGGACACATTTGCATACGCAGTTGTGTCCGCCCCGTGCAAAACCGTCCATGCAGTAAATTAAACGCCCTTGGTCGACAGAACACGTTCGCCATTTTTTTACAAGCTAAAGTGCATGTCATGAATGACATGGGAAATGTTCGGCCGTTAGGTATTCCCTGCAATCATAAAATACGTGAATAGTCATACCGCATACGTATGGTTACGCGCGGTGTCCGCCGGACGGTTTTTGCATAGCCCCGGACACAATTGCATATGCAAAAGTGTCCGTAGCAGACAGTATTGCATGGCGGACACAATTGCATCTGACACCGGCTTTGGGTTCGGGCTCAGGCAGGTCCATTGAGTTGGAAAGTGCGCGCTTGCCATAAACGGGGGTGGGGGGGGGGGGGGGCTCAATCGGGGTTACGGAGCCCAGGCACACGAGCCGTGGTTTCCAAGGGCTGCTGTCACATCTTATAATATTTTGAATACGAACAATAGTTTTGGAAACATAATTTGAAAGTATATTTAGGCAATATGTTGCTTTGCAAATTATGAAGTGAGAGCATGCTAATGTTAAATATGCTTGCGACGTGAATAACATGATCATCTCGGAAGAGATGGATCGGACACTGCTGTGAATCACCGGAAGTGTTGGAAACAGGTCAGCTATACAGTTTCGACCACTTCCGGATGGCCGGACCGGACCGGAGCTGAGCGTTGGAGCCGGCCGGCATGAGTGGCACTGTATGATATCGGGACGCACGTTGCAGCTGATGGATGAGTGGCGGCTTCCATCCGCTCCCCATCGGGATGGAGGTTGCGAAACACGGATGCGGTTTGGGATACAACGAATCAATGTTCTGAAAGTGACTATAAGCCAAAAAGAAAAGGCTGCGTTCTTATAGTGTTTTTTTTTTTAGTGTATAACTTACATCACAGCTTATCGTTAATCATGACAACTGCAAAATTTTGACGCAAAAATGTGACACAGCAAGGTTAAATCATGGAGGAATAAATTAGTTTTAAATATACCTCAAATGGATTGCACATGCATGACTTCATTGACCACCATTTTTGATGAGACGTACACGCGTGCAAGGCTGTCAAAGAAATTGTAACACTCCCCTCTCTCCTATTCACAAGCTCCTCCCCCCCCCCATCGACCCTCATTTGCCACCTTGGACCCTTCACTCCTGCGTAGTGTGAATTTATTAATAATAAACTGTAGGCTTCCCTTGCCTTTAATGTGTCAGAGTTTGGTTGATGGGAATCGTATTTCAAATTAGTACTGCTTGTTTGTGTTCATCGAGAGAGTGATATAGAGATCCTCAATTATTATGTCGACCGTATAGTACTGCGACTCTCTCCTAAATTGCACACCGCGCCCAGAGACAAGATTGGTCATTATTGCAGATGACCTTGATATTGTAGAATGAAACCAAGTGTCTGTTCGACCCCACATGATGAGGAGGTGAGATTGACCTTGATGCGGTAAGAGGATGCTGTGGAGGACGGGGAAACGCACGCAAATCATAACTGTTAATTTTGAATGGCTTGGTGAGCACGTGGGATGGGAGGGGAGAGATAGGCGATGTCATCAAGTGATGTTGGATGAGCGTTTGTGCATGAATGTGGAGTTGCCTTAAGACTTTGGCATGCTGTGTACAAATTAAGAGACCAGGAGGTGCTTTATGTTACGATGTCACATCAGATTATAACATGGTCTATATGGTTCATGCTTCTATTACTACCACTTATCTAAACTTATTCTTAAGCAGACCCCTCGACAACTCAAGTCAAAACTCATATGGTAATTACTCAAAATGAATGTTAGCATAAAAACTTACTTGTGGAAAACGAAAAACAATGAGAGAAAAATTAACTTTTCACTCAACAATTAATAGACTTCAGCCTGAGATGGGTGTTTTGTCTTTCATTATTCTCTTGCAACTTCGATTACCAATGGAGTCAAAATGTCCACCTGTTTGTTAATTTATACATTATGTTGTAACACATTAAGTGAGAATACTGGTCTGACAAATTACCAAAGGTGTCCAGTGCTTCTCCTTCGTAATCCCTGCTAAGCCAAGACTTCACCAACCCAGGCGTTAAAAAGGTCCCCATTAAACCCACACAGACCCAATGGGGAAATAATGCAGTTATTATTCAAATGAGGATAAGAAACCTATAGTGGACGAACTTTATGTGAAACGGATAAATCAACACGGCGTCCCCGGTGATGATGCTAAACAAATCCAGAGATCCTTGAAAACGCTTTCTAGCTTGGGTGTTGAATACCCCCCCCCCCCCGCACGAAGGACCTTCGAATTCAGCGAGTATTTATTGTGAATACCATTTTATAGCATACAACCGTTCTTCTGTGACGCATGTGATGGCATGGTTAAAAAACAAACATCGTGAGTTGATACACAAGAAAATCTGTAATGACTTAATTAAACAGTGTTTTATTGTTTGAAGTTCTGCTAGATGTATAAAAGTTATATTTAATTCATGTTCCACCTCGTTGTAATCTTGATTAAATATAACTTTTTATTGTGGGTTTCATAAACATGTATGATTATTGAAGGGCAGGGCCCGGCGGGAGCAAACATAAATTTTAAAGGGGAAAACATAATTCTAATTTTGTGCTGCTGAAAAACTTTAAAAATAAACGAAATGACAGAGAACATAATGCCAGCGTTTCACTTTAAAATGCTAGAAAATCGTGTATTAAACAGGCATTTCTTATTTGAGTGTGAGCAAACAAGAACAAATCGAAGACGAATCACAAATCCACACAAAAATAAAATGTAGTCAAATTTGATCAAAACAAGGGGTTGCTATCTATGTCAAAGCCTGGTGTGATCATCTTCGCTTGGGTATAAAACCAGAGAGTGAAACTGCTCATCAATCTTACACAATTAGATTACAGACTTACATTATGGCTTTTTTAAGGTTTGTTTGTTGCAGTTCTTGATATCGACGCAATAATCTCTACAGAAGGTCATTATAGAATATTGATTGGGAGTCGAGGTGTCATCAGCCACTGGCGGTAAGAAGTCACGTTTTCACTTCTGAACTCCTGATGACTGAAACAATAATTACGCAATGATGCTCTCTCCCTAGTCTCGTTTTTATCGTCGAGTCTATTAAAGGGGCTGGACACTACCAGTAAATACTCAATATAAAACTTTACTTGCTAACAATCAATGATGAGATGTTGATAGTATAACACAATTTGATAAACGGATCCCTCTGAAGTAACGTAGTTTTCGAGAAATAAGTAATTTCCACCAACATTATTTGAATTTGATTTCCAGACCTCAGAATTAGGTTGTGGGGTCCCGAAGTCAAGCATCTGATGAAAGCCCATAACTTTGCGTGACAAGGATGTTTTTTCTTTCATTATTATCTCGCACTTTGACGACCAAATTGCGTTCAATTTTTCACAGGTTTGTTATTTTGTGCATTATGTTGTTTGAGAAGACTGGTCTTGAACAATTACCAAAGATGTCTTTAAATGAGTTGGGTACGTGCGAACAAATTAGCGTTTGTATTAATTGACATGCAAATAGGACGTTATAAAGAGAGAAGTCCCTCGCATAAATCTTTCAGGGTTACTTTAGTTGCACGTTCTCTTCTTGTGATTCAATTTGTCTTTTTATTCAAATGATTGGGACGTGAGAATTTTTTATTTATTTGTATGCATTTTGTTTAAACTCAAGACAGTTGCTGTCTAGCGAAATTTCTCATGATATCCGGTTTATTCCGTGACCACCGTAAGTTGCAACGGGAGGGGGAGGGGTGGGAGGGGAAGGGGGGTCCGTTTTAAATCACAAGTTGGTGGATTGTAAATTTTCTGTGTAAACTGTTAGATTGTTATACACTGACATGAGGTAATTGCGATGTTTTAAAACTATTAAATTTAACGCAGTAGATCATTTCGTCACCACTCAGGCCAGATTGTCCAAGAAGTATTTAAAAAGTTGTTGTTGTTGTTGTTGTTGTGGTTGTTGTTGTTGTTGTTGTTGTTGTTGTTGTTAATGTTGTTGTTGTTGTTGTTGTTGTTGTTGTTGTTGTTGTTGTTGTTGTTGGTTTTTTTTAAAGAGGCTAAAGGAAACGTTGCCAGAAGTGACCCCCTGGAACAATGTGTCCCCCTCTTGTGCCCCCTAAAACTTTACCCTAATTTACGGCACTGTCCTGTGCGCTCGCAGAGCATGTCAACTTGCGGAGCTGAGCATTTTATTTTAAGAACTTATGGCCTAAGTCTTGTATCTTTGTTTTTGTTTTTAAATTCTTTCAAGTTTCGCACTCACTATTTATTTGTACACGTGGAATGTTTTTAACATGTTTTACATAGAGATAATAACAGGAGATTAATCAATTTTGAGATCGATGTCGGTTGTTGATCGGCTTTTCACATTTTCACGTGACTTGTCACCTAAAACAAAGGAGTATCCGGTTACAATACAATCGCATTGCTAACATGACAATAGGTGTGTGTTTTATTGTAACGTGTATACCTGGAAGTGTTGGGATCAACTAAATATTTCTTTTGATTGCAATGCGATCGTGTTGAAAAATTTAGTGATTTGAATCCAATGAAGCATTGTAACGCATCAGAATTTGTTTTTTATTTGTGGGGTTAAGTTCGGTAAACACGTGGTCACGTGGTACAGCTTAGTTTAATCGACGGTTTTTTTTTAAATAGTTATTTTAAACAAAGCATATTGCTGCCACGTGAATAAAAAACAACAATCGCTCGTATCGTGTACGTACACGATTAAGAAGGTGAGATTTCTTTTTTATTCATGTGGCTTCCGTAAGTTTGATTAAAGGCAGTGGACACTATTGGTAATTACTCAAAATAATTATTAGCGTAAAACCTTTCTTGGTGACGAGTAATGGGGAGAGGTTGATGGTATAAAACAATGTGAGAAATGGCTCCCTCTGAAGTGCCATAGTTTTCGAGAAAGAAGTAATTTTCCACGAATTTGATTGTGAGACCTCAAGTTTAGAACTTGAGGTCTCGAAATCAACTATCTAAACGCACACAACTTCTTGTGACAAGGGTATTTTTTCTTTCATTATTATCTCGCAAGTTGCATGACCGATTGAGCTCAAATTTTCACAGGTTTGTTATTTTATGTATATGTTGAGATACACCAACTGTAAAGGCTAGCCTTTGACAATTACCAATAGTGTCCACTGCCTTCAAATCATGCACAGTTCGGTATAAATCAACCAGTGAGAAAAGCGGATTTGTGAATAGGTATTCATCAGAGCCCGAATTTAATTTTATTTGAGGAGGCATGCGGGAGGGATGATGGTTGCTTGGCGAAACGAAGCCAGGTACCCGCATGGTTCAATCATTCGGATTTAACATGCTGTAAAATAACATAGTATCAGTATGAGTTGCCCTTATAACTACCCGCCTTTATTGCAGCATAAATTTCCCTGTAATCTTATTCATACTGCATTTTGTAAAAAAAAACCTGTTGGGATTGCAAAACAAGGGGGGAGCAAATGCATCCAAATCGTTCACTGTATAAAGTGTCTCCACACAGTTACTAACACAACTTTCCACACAACATGTGCAATTCCAAGGAAGGGGCCGGCCAATAAAACAAAGAAAACAAACACCCCTAATTTTCCCATGCACTTTACTCCGAGTATAAGAGAGTGTGCCCAAGTGTTGAAACCGCGCACAGAATTGATTACTCGTCACTTTCTGCTAATTTTAACGCGTAGGCCCTCATGACATTGTATTTTCGTGTGTGAGTTATTTGCTCAAGAGAAACGTCGAGATGCTTTTCATATGCGTGCAAATAGTACCCTGGAATTTGTCTCTGATGGTCTATATCCGCAGTCACATTTTCAATTCTAGTAGTTACCAGACCGAGGTAGGAAGTGGATTTATAGTTTAGTTGGGTTCTGTCTGTAGTGCGAATGATTTAATTATGATTGACTAGTACCATCACAACTCTCGCGATCTGGGAGCGTGACCATCATTGGGAGACTTTCAGAGTTGACCCCGTTATGGATGACCCAATCAAAAAATAGTCCCAGGAGGTCCATACATTTTTCATAACTGATCTTGGTGTAAAATAACTATTTGCAATTACAAAATTTAAAGCATGTTTAGACACCAAGTTTAGGCACCACCCCGTATTGCCTTGACCGCGAGGGATGTAAAACTATTAAACACAGCTGCTATAGTGAATTACTATACTAAGCTTACGATGTTATAGTTTATGTGCGCCAGTGCTTTATCAGAAAAACAGTCATTGTAGTTTATAAATATGAAACATGGCTGACATTGCTTACTTTATGATTTTTATGATGCATAGATAGATCGCGTGCGTATTTTTCGAGGAGGCTTTTTAAACACTGTAAAATCCAACGTGTAAGAGCACGTTGTACGGGTTTGTTGATGTTTTGAGCGAACAGCTGGGCGTGGCGGTACCCACGTGTGCCTCACATGTCATGTCGTCTCAACACAACAAAGCGCTGATTGGCTGTCTAAAAATACCTCACGTAACCTGGTCGTGCAGACCAATGAAATTGGCTGCTTTTACACGTGACAGGCTGCTTGCATTTTGACCTCTGTATGTCATATCAACGTGCGCCTCTAGAGCTAGGCAGGCGCACAACACACGTTCACAACCGAGTAGAAAAAAACAGAACGCGATCGCGACCGTTTGGTGAAAAGACACGTACATGATTTCGACAACAATTTCTTCCAGTTTTCTAGCTTCCAAATCTTGGATATTTTTTTGTAAACCATCATGGCAGCAGTATCTATGACGAACATTAACCAACTACTTCAAGCTGCAGAATTTTTGGAGAGGAGGGAAAGAGGTAAGGGCAAAATTTAGTTTTTCGTTTTGGGTCAGATTTAGGGGATTTGACAGATGTCACGTGCCATTTTTTAGACGGATCTTTCTTACCAATTTACAATACTGTTTTCCTCATAACCTTGCAAAAATATCACAATCACATTTACATTCACAAATACATTTTCCTTTTTTAACAGAACACGGGTATGCATCCACAATGCCATATAACCACGAATCGTCGAGACGGAAACTCAAAGTAAAGAGGCTTCACGCAAACAGGTAGAATACCTTTTTTTCCAGTTTTACTTTTACATAAATAACAAAATATTTTTCCCTTTTTTTGGTACTAATTTCTTTCTCAATGAATGACTAATATTATTTGGTTTGGTAACACTGTACCCAACTATCCATCGTGACTTTTTGGACTTGCAACAAAAACAGAAAATTATAGAATAAACAAAAAGCCAGTCCCTTTTTAATTTACAATGGGAAAACACTAATTAACAAGACAATGGCAGAAAAACTTATTTTTGTTTTAGTTAAGTATTATAACTGTAGTGTTACTTAAGTCAGATAAACTGGAATCCAATCTTTTAAAAAAATTTGGTTATCGTGTAGACAAAATTATGTCAATCATTTACAGGCACAGCAGTACATCATTTAAACATTTGACATGAATATTTCTGAAGGTAAATTACTAGATAACTAGCTGGGGGGGGGAATGAAGTAAATGTTTTAATTTCTCAAGCCTGATTGAAGGTATTCACTGTTATTTATGCATCTCAAATGTATTTTACATTCACATTTTCATCAATTTAAAAAAATTGTTTTAAAAAAATGATTACTTTGATAAATTTATATAGACCTCTCTATCAAATAAAATCAAATGAAACTGACACAAGGAAAGGGAATACAAAATAATGTTCCCCTATTTGTCAGAAAACTGTCCAAAGTAATGGGTAGCTTTTAATGCCCAGTAGTTTTAATCACAAAATAATGATGATAGATGGGATTTTTCATCCCAAAATCTTGACATTTTGCATCACAATTGCATACAAATATTATTGCCTTTTTAAAAATATCATTGACTGGTGTCTAAATTGGTTTTTCTCGACTTGAGCAAACATACTCCTGGGTTAATGAAAACGACATCTGAAAGGGGTAGTTTTAATCTTGTTGGTTTGGTTTACACCCACAAGATGTATGGGGTCATTGTTTGTCTGCTATTGTTAATTAATAAGAGATTTAGCCACACCTAGTACAGTGGGCTATCCTTCAATCAACCGTTAAAAATCAAATTAACTCAAAACAAACCCCCATTGTTGCAGAATATCAGGTTTTCCCAATCCCCAGGTTTGGTAGTTCCCTAAAATATAACACAGAGCTTATTCTTTTATTAATTTCAGTCGGTCTTCACACAATGAACTTGAAAAAAATAGGTAAGTACTGCATTTATTAGTTATGTGTCACATCCACATGTTCGTTGGGTAATAATAAGCATATCCTCCACGTAGTGCACGCTACCCATGCAGTGCACTGTACATGTGGCCCATAGCTACACACATGTACACACACAGCCAACCAACCGTTGGTATGTTGTTGTCCTTCCCTCCATTTTGCTCATGAATAATGCATATATTGATTACCGCCTTGTGACCCCTGCGTGCTAGTTGTGATGATGTCAAAGAGCCCTGTCCTTGTGGATTTCCCAGCATCAATACTTTCCTGTGGGGCCTGGGTTGGCTTGTTTGTTTGTGGTGTGTGATGTAGTGTGTACACGTTATTTATAGGGAGTGACACAGTCATGTTTGTTCTTGTTTTTATGTGGTTGTAGTGTACTACAGTTATGTCGAGTCAACAAAAAACTGCGCAACTTGTTATAATTTGGTAGCTCCAGTGGAATACTGACAAATTGAGTAAATGTAGTTAAAATTATAGCTCAATTGAATATTATGTTGTGGGCTATGCAGTACTTGCTTACTAGAACCTACACCAAATTGTGACAAAGACAGAAACGTGTTAGTTCAAAAGCCCTCACTTCTCAGCAAAAGAATTGTAGGGACTAAGGTCCTTCTCCACTTTAATTAAGCAAAGTTCTAGCAGTCTGCAATAAACTACAAATTTCTTATAACAGGAGCACATTGGCTTAAAATCTCTCAAAATATTGCTGTTTAAAATGTCCCCTTATCCCTTTCAAGAGTTGTCAATGCACAAAAACACTTTCAGTGTTTTGTAATAGTGACTAGTGTTTAAAAAAAAGCCATTTCATCATGAAACACACCAGGAGCCCATTTTTTGTAATTTCTTTTTTTTTTATCAGAGTGGCAGACCATGTTCTGATATGAAATATACAAAACCACACATTTTCAAGGAATATTTATGTGAATTATTAGTTTACTTCAATAGTATATTTTAAACCATAAAATTTCAAAACAAATTCTTATTATAGGCCAAATTCTTATTAGGCCTATAGGCCAAAGTGCCAAATATGTAGACTTCAATATTATTATTAATAGGAAAAGTACCCCTCAATGTGTAGGCCCTAAAGTGTTAAGAAAATTAAAATGTTTCTTCAAAAAAACATGAGGTAATAGTAAAAGAAATAAATACCACAAATTTCATGCCTTATCAAAACAGTAAACAAAATGTTAAATGCATTGCCCAATGTTATTGTGTTAATTTGAGGAAATGTATTTCTAGGTTGCTGCGAAACAATATTCATTGTAATTGCACATATGAAAGGTTGGGGAATTTACAATTGTTGGCATTTGCAAGCATTATAATGAAAGCGTGCATTCATATCTATTTGCGGTGCTAAAGTCACGGATGATTTTCCCAATTGTGCAATCGATGACGCTCGAAAAAAATTCCCTATTACTAAGTTGGGCTCTTTGATTGCCCCATAAAGAGCCATGGTGGCAGTTTCTCATTGGTTGTGAAGAAGTGTGCCTACACATGTGGTGGACAATTGTTTACTGATGTCCTGTTACAACTTGTTTTGATTTTGGGCGAGCCCTACCTACCCTGGCCCACTTTCAGGGGAGGAGTGTACCCAGAAATGATGGTAGAGTCCGCAGATAGAGTGGGTGGCTTACCTATTCTATTCAAATTGATTTGGGGTTCAATTTGGATTCAGTAGGCAACCAGTCAATACAACTCTTGTTGGTCTTGGCAGCGAGCCAAGCATTCCTTGTTTACCTGGCTCACCTGAATAGTGAACTTCTAAACAGGGAAACTACACTACTACATTATATGGGCCTTTAACTAAGGAAGTTGTGATAGTAGGGCCTACGTGCCCAATAAATGCTTGTATTTATCCATAACCAATGGGGGGGGGGTCTGAGAATGGAGAGAAAGTACCTTCTTAGGGAAGATTACCCCTGTAAAACCTAATCCGATTCCCATGGGCAACTGTAGTGGTGGAGTATTTAACTTGGACTCCAGCCAAGGTTTTACTACTACATGTATTGATTTATGGAGTCACTGGGCACAGGTGGATTGTAGTAAGGTTGGCTCCTGGTCCCCACTACCCATTGTAGTAGTCAAGTGGTTGGATTTGGTTGTAGGTGTAACTGCACATTGCATCATCTTACTGAGAACCTTTACTGTATACTACATGGATCACATTTGCGTGTGACCCCCCCCCCCCCCCCCTTCCCCGCTTCTAACCACCCCCCCCCCCCCCAAATCTCCTGAATCACATTTAAATCTTTCAAAAATGTTAAACCTATATCAGAGATTTATTGTGTCTTTTTGAATCGGGATCCCAGTCTAGGCTTAGCTTGGCTTTACTTAAACCCACAATGATGGAGTTGCACGAATTGCATGAGGGTGGACTCCTAAAGTACAGGGAAGCTTTTAAATCCAAGTTGGCTTAAGTGACCGAATCTTTAGAAAGCTTGTTTTATCTGACTTCATTTGATTTCTGATGAACAAAGTTGGATATGTACTTTGTTGTCCCATAGCACAAGAATTTAAATGATCCTGGAATTATTTCAAAGTCTTCCAAACATGTTGATATTTTTTACAGGCCTGATACCTCATGGAAGCATTAGTAGACAATTGTCTTCATGCCTTGTGAAATATTCCAGCTTTCATGGAGTAAAGGCCCTCAGATCCTTTAAAAACGGGAAACTCTACATATGTACCTTGCCCTAACACAAACGCAGTTTCGGTTCTGATGTACCGTGTATACATGTTTGTTACAGAGTCCCATATGACTAGTCTTCGTACAATGTGTTCCAGCCCAGTAATGTTGATTCTCAGCTGGTAAAATTATAACAGTTGCGTGAACTGACCCGCGTTTCTACATGTGCTAACATTCAATGGCTGTAGCAGGCCCTTGTTGTTGTGTTAGGTTTTGTGCTGAGGAGTTGTTTACCAATGTGTGTGTGTGACAGTGCTGGCAGTGCTACAACAATGGCCATTATTGGGGGGGGGGCTGTTAGGCGGCCAAACCCTGGATTTGACTGCTCTTTGACCCATTGCTGGGATTTGGAGTTTCTGTTTAGGTTGGAACAGTATTTTGAAGAGAATTGACACTGGACTCTTGTGTCAATGCGAGAAATCTGCGGCGGCATAGTTATTAAATCATTCCCAATCCAAAGATTACAATGAGATTGTATTGAAGGATTCATTTGGTAATTAACAGGGCGGGAAAATTTGTTTGATACATTTGACAGGTACAACAGAATTTGTAAAGCTCTGATAAGAAAAGATAAAAAATAGAAACAATTGGTGCATCTGAATTGTTGTCTGGTCAGTGTCTCACTGTGGTTTGTGTGAACATGGGCAAGGATGTACTAGAACTCCATCTTGACCATCCGTCCATTGTTTACTCATTTTGTTAAAACAATATTACACCCAATGGAATATTAGACCACCATCTGTCAGTTTTCATTCCATGGGTTTTATTGATCAACCCAAATACCTAATTGAAAATAGGAAACGATTGTTTGTGTGACCCTTTGTAAACAGCAGGGATTAAATGATTTTGATTAATTAAAATTCACTTCGTTAGAACGTTAATTATGGTAGGAGATTAATTGGATTTGTTGAAATTATAAACATGGTTGCGAAATGTTCAAGTACGATTTGAAACTGCATGGAGGGAAAGATCATTGACACAGTTCTAGGAAATATTAAACTAAGATTTATGAAACTGATAAAATTCTCTTGGAAGTAAGCCATCTTCACTTGAGAAGTCTTTCGGTCAGTAATTTGATCTGTTGATCAGTTCTTGTTTGCTATCCCTGAATAATGCTCCCCAGCTGTGATCTTTCTTCCAAGATGACCACTGGAGCCTACTAGAGAAGTTACACAATAATTGCCACATGCCCCCAAGTCACAAACACCTGAGGACAAATTCATTGAAACCAAAGTCTCTCCCCCTCAGAGCGAGGCCATCTTGAGGTGAAGGTCAACTTGTCAAATGTCAGTGTTGATAATGTACCCCACCTGTTGGCTAGACTTTATGAGATTGCCAGGCACAAATCAACTTCTGTTAAAGGCATAGCTGGAAACAACCACACCCCGATTCCCCCTCAAAAGGGAGGGGGGGGGGGGGGTGTTTTGAACTGGTGTGTAAATTTGATTGGTCATACACACCATGTGGGGAGGATTGTCGACTGCAATAATCAAGGAAGACACAAAATCACCTGAAAGGAACCAGGACAGACATGGAAGGAAGTGAACTTTTGTGGGCAGGAAAGTTTCAAGATGTACTGGGAGTACAAGAAGGGGAAAGTCATCAAGTAGGCCCCTATCTGTTATAAACTCAATCATGGTTGAAACAATGTCGTCCCTCCTCCCTCCTGTAGTTTAAATTTTGTGGGTACTGTGCCCCCTCCTATCACCGAGTTTATGGATCCACAGCTTTCTCCCAAAGACACCACCAAACCGTAAAATTGTGAGCAGGAACATTTTCAATTGAGTGAAGTTCACAACCTGTACTGTCATTTGATCCATGCCCAGGGCAGGGTCCTAGTAGTAGATGGCTCACAGAGCTCCTGGATGGAGTGAGTGATCTGATTTATGTGACAGTGTTTTCAGAATGGGTGACACCTTGTAATGGTCTAGATGAAGGACAACATCAGTGGGGGTAAATTGACTGGGAGGGACTTCAACATTGAACTGAGGATTTATAGGCTAACTACATGTATTAGGCCTACTGGTTGTTCCTCGCTGCTAGACTTGATGCAAGCCCTTTTTCCATTGGGTGAACAAACATGTAGGGGTTCACTTCAAAATTTCAAAAGACTCCATAAAGAGGCATGGTTCGCACTGGGCACATTCTACTACATTGTACGCAATTCTCATTAGTATTGTGGAGACTCAACACATTTGACTGAAGTACAATAAAATACAAACGTATCAAAATTACTTTCAAGTTAATTGTAAATTGTTATGTGGCAATCAATCCTCTTCCTCTGGCTTGATGAAATTGTTATATTTCAGCTGAAATGACAAATCACAATGGTACTCACTTGCAACTTGAACAAAATATTTGTACTGGCAGTGAAAAATGCTCCGAATGTAGGTCTACACTAGCAACGCACTGCTCCCCCCCCCCCTTTTCGAATTCGGGGACAATTTGAGCTGCAGAAATACACTTGAGTTCAACAATTCATTCTTCAAAGGCTTCAGCTTTTAGAAACTAAAATAAAAACAGGTTTCTCCGGATCTGTTTTCACAAATGGGTGTATCAACAATGCATTGTATTGTGCACTCAGATTGGGAGTTTGATTCAAACGACCTGGCTTTACTAGTGCTACACAACCGAGAAATAAAACGCAAGGCCACATCCAAGCGCCATGGCCTTAATTGATGTAGTAAATTCAGTCCAATAAGGGGGAAAGAGGAGTCAAGGTTGTTTAGTAAACACGTACATTACAACTGAGTAGCAACGTGTCATGGCGTTCATGGAATGTGTATGATACAGGCACACATGACACTATAGCTCCAATTACATAAACCTGTGTAGAATATTGCTTAGTAACTTCCTGCTTAGCAAAAATAAGAGCAGGGTAACGGTGATGTGTCATGACACAGTGCTTAGCTACTTTTTGTGCTGATAATCAGCTCTGATGATATAAAGGCCCCTACATGTTTTATGTAAATTTACTTGTTATCGATAAATTGCCTCTGTAAATGAAAATTTTTCAAAAGTCAGTTTGTATTACATGCGGTAGAACAAGCTCACCACAGATCAAGTCCGAACATGTCAGGACATGTCCATTTTTGCCGTAGATCAGCTTCAAGGCTACCTCGACACTATGATAGGAATGGATGAGCAATACACCATTGGAGGTTGGTTGCACCTCTGTCCGAGAGATTTATATTGGCAGTGTGTGATGCCATCAACGTTATTGAAACGGCTTGCTGGGATTAATTTTTGCAATCCCCCTATGGGTGAGATTGGAAACTATGCTTGTTGCATGGTAGGGCATTTTTTAACTTTGATTAATAAAAAGCTTTTCAAATGGCTGATGGCTATGGCATCTATTCATAATTGTAGCATTAAAAAAAAAAATGTCAGAATTTTAAAGCCAATTGCGTGCAGTTCAAATTGCACACATATGTAACAACCTCACTTGCAATGCTTGGTGGAACAAAAATTGTGAAATTTCTGTTCACAATTGAACAAAAAAAAACACCAGTCAGACCGTGGTCAGACACACTGCTTCGTTAAAATTGAGTAATTGTGGTTGGAACACATCTTGAATGTACTGACAGGCACTGCATTTACCAAAAGGGCTGTGTTTGTAAATCACAGTGTTACACAAAGCCCAAGGACTCTGTGATTATAAAACAAACAAACACAGGTTGTTTGCTTGGTGCAGGTGTGGTTTACGAAGCCACAGCAATGCTGATCTTGTCAGTACATGCCTATCATGAAGGTGAACCAACCATAGAGAAACCACAGTCATACAAGACTGGTTCAGGCAAGTCTGCACTCTGCACTCCCAGTCTAGTGCAGGCCGACCGCCAACCTACAGAAGTAGCGTGTACGCAAACTCGGCTCAGAGTCAATAACATAGCATGACCGTTGAGCTTTGCTTTGAATTACGTTCAACCCCATGAATTGGAGGAAACTTAGATGTATACATTGAATACGTGTTGATTTTTGAATTCCATGCAGTGCAAACCAACGGTCCAAAGTTTGTTAAGTATACATTTTTTCAGTTGAACTGTATTTTATCAGGTTTTTTTTTCTGACAGTTCGAAAAGCTTGATTTTTACAGCTTGCCCTTCTCTAGAAAGACCATGGACAGACTAGTCTGGAGAAATGTGAGCTCAGTCAAATCAATATATTATAACGTCCAGACATCCACGTGTACCCTACTTTTATAGAGGTTGTCCAATCCATCAGCGAGAGTGCAAACAAACAATACAACAGTGGCCTAAAGTCAGCCTGCTAAGTTCCCTGTCGCTCGATACATTGCTTGTCACTCACTGAACCCACTGTTTGTACTTAGTCCATCAAACGTTGTTATCCTACATTGGAGTTATTTTGAGGGGGAAAGCACCACCAGACCCACTACCCCTGTCAAGTCATTAGTCTCCTAATTCTTCCCTCGTAATCTTTAAAGTCTCTTGTTTAATGAGTCCTGACAGGCCCTAAACCTTCCATGGGGACAGATCAAAATTGAATTAAATGTGACATTAAGAGTATATTCGGATCACAATGTAAAGACCTGCTTCATATTTTCAGTAACGTAACAAGAATCCAACCTGCGTAATAAACAAGATTGGATTTGATAATTTTGCAATTGGTCACTTTTATTGAACTACTTCTGCTCCTTGGGGTCATAAACTGTTTTCTTTGCAAGGGGATGAAATGGATGGTATGCGTTCTCGAAGTTGGAATTTTGCTGCCAATTTGTAGAGGGGGGGATGCCTGGTATTAAATTTCTTGTGGCATTTGTGGTTGTGGTGTCAACATACTCTCGCATAACAACACTGATTTTGTGTTTGCTTAAGATTAATCATTTAGGTGTGAAGCTAAGTTGAGATCCTTGCTCATGATTTTGTTTTTCTTCTGTTCTGCAGGAGAGCACATTTGCGAAACTGTCTAGAGAGACTAAAAGAAATCGTCCCTTTGACAACAGAGTCAGCAAGACACACCACATTGGGGTTACTAACAAATGCCAAGGATTTCATTGCGGTAAGTAGAATATCCCATGTGCCCTTTGGAATCGTCTTGTCATCAAAACAGAAAGATGACATACTGGAGAGAAGAACCATGGCATAGGCCTATGAATTAATTTTTTATTTAGTTTCACTACTCAACAAGTCAGGATGGTGTTGGCCAGCAGCCATACAATTTGAACTATCTGAGATTGTCAGCCCAGCCTTATAATGGGTTTCCCATTCCTAAAGAAAACACATCCACCATATGGTAAAGCTGCGTTTGTGATGTGAAAATAAAAGGGTGATCACAAATTTAAAAGGGGTTACTTTTGGAAAATAGATGGACCTGGTGGGATCACTCTGAAGTCAGTCAACATGTCACTTTGTTGTGCCAGGGGGTTGGGGTGGGGTCCTATTATCCTAAATGGCCTGGAGTGAATACAACAACAGAAAGGGTCACTTTTGATGACAGTCTGTCAGCTGATTGGGGTGACTGGGTTCAACCATTGCTCTAAGAGATGGTGGGAGATCAATGGATTAGTACTGCACAACATTAACCGTGTTAAATGCAGTTTGCTCGGGTCTGACTCTTCAAATTGAATCATCTTGGGTGTGGCAAATTAAAATAGCAAAGTAGTAAACCAAACAAGCAGATTTTGCTGACAATTCTGGACTGATATTTCACAGAGGCCCTATGTCATTGCCTTGGTGCCCCTTGACTTGTTCCAATAAAAAAATTACAATGTCCTTAACGAGCTGCCCTTTACCAAGGAGAAAATGCCTTGGTGCATCACACAGCAACAGCATTTTAGAGAGCAGAGCGCTGGCATGTTTAACTGAAGGCCATTGGTCCAAATCCCGCTCTAGTTAATTTTGCTTCGTTCAACCTCAAATTAAAAATTGCAGCATGCAAGTACTTTCGCAAAGCATTTAAATTTTACTTGAATTATTCTGTTTCAATACAAGTAGCAAAGAACCTGGTATACAAAGACTAAACAGGGCTGTGAATCTGCAATGTTTTTTTGCAATCCATTAATGTGATTTGGTGTTTTGAACGTGCAGAATTTGGAGGAGAAAGAGAAAAAATTCCAGTTTTGTAAAGACAAGCTAGCCAGGGAGCAACGGTTCCTAAGGAGGCGACTGGACCAGCTCAATCTGGGCAGGCATAAGATAAGACAAGACAGTACGGGCAGCTCATCCATGATGTCGGACGATTCAGAAAAAGGTATTGCAGCTTAAAAAATAAAATATTTCTGTTGCCAATTTATTACAAGTTATTTCACAGTTTAATTTATATTTACATGCTTAGCTGCAAAGACCCCTTAAAACTTATGATGAAATTTATCTGTGACTTAAATAAGGTATTATTACTCGTACACCATTGGGGTTTTGGGGGTAAATTAAAGTATTTTTAAAAAGCGAAAAGAAAAATCATTTAAGCTTGAATGGAATTTGTTTAACACTTCATCCGAGTCAATATGCCCTGCCCTTTATGTACAGGGCTACATCACACGGTAAGCTTAAAGGCATGCACTGTTAATTAGCAGAGCTTCTACACACATACAGAAATGCAATTACTTGGACTACATGTATCGTGGAGCGGGAAATATTCTCCAAATCCTTGCGGCTTTACGCTCTGTATATTGTGCCTAGTGGAATATTTGTACAGTGCATACATACATATTGTACTTGTATTGACTTGAAGGGGGATGCTTGCAATTGCAAACAATGTGGTTAGAAAAAAAAATCAAATTACCTACATTCTTTCTGACCTAAGCTACATGGGGATTATGTAATGTTTAGAAGAGTGAGTTGGAAAATCTTAATCAGTCGGAGCAGGTGTGGTTACAAGTGACACCAGGAAATGCTGGCTCTCTCTCTTTCTCTCTACAGTACTAGAGCTTAAAAGCTAGCAGGCTCTACATGCTCATATATTAGGGTCAAAGGTCACTGTGGTCATTGTCCATGGCCATCAAAGGCCAAACTGATCAGATTTATGCACTAATATCAACAAAGGTAATACCCCAGCTGAGGTAATACCCCAGCTGAGGTAATGCTGATAGCTAGCTGTGGGCAGTGTCCTCATTCTGCTACTCACTCGCTGGGATTCATTTACAAGGGCAGTGCCAGTGTAGTATCAAAAGGATACATTTCAAATGCAAATTTGATTCTTTTTTGGAGATGTGCATGGAGGTCAGGACTAGTGGCCATGGGCACTCCTGTGATGTGTGAACTTGTTTTGTTTTTTTCAGAAGGGTAGGAGTTTTATCTGTTAGATTGGGCCTGAAGGTGGGAGAAAGAGATTAATGTAAATCAGCTGGATTTTACTTTTACCCACCCCCCCCCCTCCAAAAAAACAATTGGAAACCTGGTTATTTGCATAATGTTGCTTTTTAAAGCGCAAAAATCACAACACCTGTTTGTGAATATTAAGTTTGCTGTAAATAGTGTACCCTGCACTACATGTACTAAGGCTTAATTAAAGAGTGCCAAGCAAAGTAACAGAAACTGATCACAGCACACTGTACACCACACAGGATGTGATCCAGTCCATGCATGTTACATTGTTAAAGGGAAAGTACAGCATGGGTTTTTGGACTGGAGAGGGAAGTTAACACTGACCCAATTGCTACATGCAACAGGCCTGGAATTTCGTCTTTCAGGAGGGCGAGGCTATTTGAATTTTGCAAAGGGCACTTCCATTAGAAATGTTTGAGTCTATGGGAAACTTTTGAAAGGGCAACACAGACCATGGCCTTCATGTAATCCCAGGTCTGCATGCAATTATGTTTAAGAGGTTTAAGAGTTATTCATTTATAATTCACTTGCCCTTGCTTTGGCTGACCATGGGCTGATGATTAAAAAGAAATTATTTTCAGATCTAATCAGCTGCAAATAATTAGTTTAAGTCAAGCTACTTATTAAATATATAAAGGTGTACTTTTTAAGATAAGTGACAAAATATACACCGACACGATAAGAATCATGCACGTGCAAAAAAGTATGTATGCCCATGAAAATGAGACATTATGACGTAAATGCGCCCTGCCCCAGAGTAGATTAGGCAGACAGTGAAAGCAACAATTAAGCGCACGTGTAAAGTAGAAAAAAAACTAAGTGTACATCTCAATCTGAAATCTTGTCTTCTTCAGTACTGTACCCTGACCATAACAGACTGTGTCGTGGAAGTTATATTTAGATGTATGTCAGCCAAACAGGAACCATAGGAAATTGACTCAACACTGTCTTGGTCGGGGCAGTCATAATACAACCCCACTCCAACGCACTTGCACTTGGCTGGTGTAGTAGTTACCCATTGGATTCTACTACGTTATGATTCATCCAGTGGGCTTAGTTAACTTGTGGTGCACCTTGTTTTATATTACACTATTTCGTTCTAAATGTATGATTTACTCAGAACTGAACAATTCACACAACTTTTTTTGTCATGCTGCGCCATCTTGGTCATGTCCCCTGTAGACTGTAGTAGTCTTGAGTACTGATTGCCATTAAAGAAAAAGGGGCCAGTCTATTTTCTCTAGGGTTGGTGATATTTTGAATGATGGAGAGAAAAACATGTCTATTACAGGTCATGACGTGGGTTATCGTCATGTACTAATCGTCCATTTTTAACTGACGCAAGGCACTTTCTTTTGTTAGTAAAAGGGCACTTTCTTTTGTTAGTAAAAGGGCACTTCTCAGTGACAAATTGAAAAGCCTCATGTAGAGACCTTTCATAGGGCAAGTGATACAACATCTCTGGCTCTTGTAAAGTTCAAGGCCTATTCTTGTTTAGTAATCGTCGTGATGGCATCTGACAAATTTTGTGCACATGCTGAGCGCTAACAGAAACTATGTCCTTTGTCAATATCAAATGGTCTTTACTGCATTTTGCATCGGGGAGTTGTAATGCACAGTACATGTTTCCTACAAGCATAAAAGAGAGAGTGCTTTACATGTATGTATTTCAATTGCAGATAATCGTTTGATAAATTATGGGGTTTGGCAGGATTGCGTAACTGCAGTCCTTACATTTGCAGGCCTCGTAAGAACCCACGGCACCCATAGCAAAGGCCATGGTGCCCTGTGCTTTTGCTGAAGTGCCCTTTGCAATACAAGTTCCAATATAAATTAACATTTTCCTCATAGAAGTGCCCTTTATCAAGAGCCCTTCAAGAGCGAAGTCCAAAGCCTGCATTTGCATGCACATACCAATTTATTTCTTTGCGGGGAGAAGAAAGTATGAGACCCATCAGCTTATAATTGCTTATTTTTGTGTCATTTGTTTGTACAGATGATGTTGATGTTATTGGGTACAACAGCGACAGCGACGAGAGGAGCGGGTCGGAAATGACAGGGAGCGATGGTGGCCTTGCAGTTAGTACCAAGGAGATTGTCATCACGGAGCAATCGCTCTGAGAAATGGTCCCCCCTTCGGCTTCATCTCCTCACCGCAATGGAATTTTTATATAATTCAGCCAGTCAGATCAGATTCATGAATGTTTTGGATGGTGGCGTCAATGTTGCTCGGCGTCATCGCCGCTAAGTGGAAGCCATATTAACGATTGATATCGGAGATTCTGAGGTGATGTGGTGTTTTAATACATAGTCACAGAGCAAGCACAGGGACACAAGGGGTTCGACTGTCTGTTTGAGATTGGTTTGTTTTTTCCTTGTTTGTTTGTATTTATTTTATTTATTTGGATGAATGTTTGCAATGGTTGATCAGAGAAGGTTGGAGTCCTATGCATTGAACACAATACTGGATTTCCCTTCTCCAAAGCAGTGGCCAAATATTTTGTGGTACAGTTTTCTTATTTATACATGACAGAGAAGGACCCCTTCCCTCCCAAGGTGCTGAATAACAAATAACCAAAACTGGAGCATCAAGCTTAATGGATTAGTGTTGACCATTGCAGGATTGCACATGTTGGCCATGGTGTTTTATGCCGCCCGAGATTTTCTGCACAATTGAATAAACATAATTGTAGTGGAACAGAGCATGCCCAGAACCATGTGGTTGGTCATGCCCAGAGAGACCTTTGGCTAATGGAGAGAGAGAGAGCGCAGTCCATGCTCCTACAAAGCCTAAAAGCCATTGCTAGATCCAGGTCCAACCATGTGTGCATCAATCTGACCGTGCAAATGAGTGGAAGTAATGAGTTTGGCCAACCTAGGCCACTAAACAAAATCGACTGCCACTCCTCAGGGTTAGTCAAGTCACGTTCATGTATACATGTACAGCTGCAGAAAGTGCATGGTATTTACTCCCCAAGACAAATTACATGTACTTTTTATATTATTTTACATGTACATTACATTACTATCCTATCCTACCCTTGGTTTTACATTACGCCAGTTTGAACTGTGAGTGGGATAGACATCTATGCAAATTGCAGGGAAGTGGGTGTTTATTTATGCATGGACAGCCAGTCTGTGGTGGATTTTAATTCCTGTTGTGGCAGAACACAAAGCGAAATGGATCACACACGCAGTTGATTTGTTCTGTCCCAGTCAAACTACTGGGTTTTTGTTTTGCCATGTGTAAGAATCTGTAATGGGCTGGGCTGGGCTGCCCTGTTGGGTCCAGTGTAATGGCAAGCCTTGACTACATGTGCATCCTGCTGGCATGGTCAATATCTAACAAACAAAGAATACTAGAGTAGTGCCCCTGTGTCTGTCACAACAAGGGTGTGTGCCTAATGTGCTGAGGTGTCATCTTGCACAGTGGTGGCTGGAGCTTTGTCTTGGATTAGATTAGCCAAGAATTGATACTCCTTTCAGTCACAAATAATGAATAGTGGAACAACAAGAGAAGTTGCCCCCAGTCTTGCCTGGGAAAAAAGGGACCTCATATGTTCCAGCCATCTTGTTTGACCCTCCCGTACACAAACAAAATTAACACCAAAATGAAGCTGAAATATCAGCATTGTTTTCATTATTAATTTACAGACCAGCTTCACACAGAAGAAAAAATGAAATACTTAAAATCGAAAGCAAAGCCAAATTCAGAGCACCCAGTGTACTAGTCATATCATGGAGGAATAAATTATTTATTCCTCAATGGTCATATAATGCTAAATTTTTGAAGAATTTTCAATGTTGGTTCTTGTTTTGTTTTAAATTACATGTACTTGCTTATTATTGAATGTGAGAAACATGTCGGCTTCAAAAGTTGATAATTCTTTCCTCTTAGGAATGTTCTGTGCCGAAATGCATAATTTTTTTAAATTACCATGAAATTGTTAATGAATTTTATCCCCCTACTCTAATTTATATATGAATGAATTCGATACCCAATTGAAGTTAACATGATTGCTTATTTAAACAATAATAGATAGAGGACAATTTATGTACAGAAATATCGGATTCGTGACCAGACCAAACCGGGTACCAACAAAAACGGTTTGCACTGTTTATTCTGATATGAATCGTGAACGAACAAGTGTAATACAGAGCCACGTTGCAGTTGGGATAATTTCACTAGCTCATAGCTTCTGGCCGAAAAGATTAATTGGTGAAATGGTGTATTTTACATCAAAATATATTGTACTTTTTTGCAGCTGGTACTGTAAAATATATATCTCACTTAGAGTCCTTGGATTGGTAAATGCAAAGGGAAGAAAAATACAGTGACAATATTTACTGGAACAGTCATGGCTGGATGAACCAAAATTCATCACGGCCTAAAATTGTTAAGAACGTTGCAAAGTGGGGATCAAAACTGGCAATGAGTATTTTGACGGTTCAAACAGATATTCAGGCTAGGAGCAGAAGACTTGCAATAGAAAAACAGTTTAATATACAAGATCAAAAATGTATTGCAAAGTTAGGATGCTCCTTTGCATTTTTGGAACCGTGGTCAGTGTTTGTCATTTATACATGGTGTTCACTACTCGGGTTCATTGCAAGTTCATTCATATTGTAAAATGAAACTTTTGCATTTATCAAAAGGTAAGGATGTCTATACATTGAACATTCCAGAAAGAGTCCCCAAACCCCGACTTGTTAATTGAAAGCTTTGCAGCCAAGCCGAGACTTCCTAAGGCCAGGGATTCTGCTTAAAAAAAGATACCCCTTCTTTTAGAAGACACTAAAAAAAAATACAACTGGAATATACGCATTGGTCATGTCTTTGTGTTTGCTCTGTTGTATCCAACTGTCCGATATAAGGAGAGTAAAGAAAATCGACAAGTGTGTAAGGTTAACGACTGGCACCTGTATAAAACGACAAAATGCTGCAATTCTTGTCTTTACTAAGTCTTAAGATTTAAGAATAGACACAGTTAAAATATACGATTTCTAAACTGCATACACTTGTTCCGATTTATTCCCTTTTTCTTTGTAAGCCAAACCTATTGCCCCATAGTTATTGGGGGGGGGGGGGGGTGGGGGGGGGGGGGGGGTAGGTGACCTAACGACAAGGCAACCCCTCATGTAAAGATCTGGTGATTTTATTGTATAAAAAATCTCTTGTAAGTTTCCCCTGGAAGAGATTTGAGTGACGGAAGTATAGGGAGGCAGTCCATGGAAATTTTCTTGGTTTTCTCATTTGTGTTGGCGTGTGTAATGGTTAGGATGCGAGCAGATATTCCTCAACATTTTCTGTTTTAAATTCAAGCTACTGTATTATTATGCCTAGTTGGTTTTTGAATGTTATTAAATCAGATTTTAATTTTTGCAAATGTTGGCGTGCTTTTAACATATTAACATGGTTTCTATCAAACAGAAAGGTTCAAGACTAAGTATCAGGTTTTTTAAACATTGTATGTTTATTTGGAAACAATATAACTTTTTTATGAGAAAAAAAAATCGCTCTGTAAGGCATGAAAAATTGAATGTGCCTTAATTTTGACTGATAAAGGTACAAACTTCTAGGGTAGGGACTTACTAAATTAAGCAAAGCTGCTGGTGCAAAAGTAAAAGCTTAACAATTATTTACAAAAATAAGCAGAGATTGCGACTTGAAGCACAGACGAACTGATAAGTTCTTGACCACAAATTGCATTGGCTTAACAAAATGATTTGCTACAAAGTACCATTCCATGTTCAGATTCCAAGATTTGTTGGCTGGAATTAACACAACCTTCAAATACTTGGGCATTGGACTACAACAACTGATCACACATTTTTAGCTTGAAACCTCCAGAGTCCATAAATTAGCTGTCCTATGCACTTAGCAGCTGGCTTTATTTATTTTATCAATGCCCCTGTACCAATTATATAAACAGTCGCAACCCAGCAGATTTTTTACATTTTTTACACTCCTTGTTGCAATTTATACACCAGATAAAAAAAAAACACAATCTTTAAACAAAAGGAATGGTAAAAAAAAGTAAGAAAAGCATCTGTTCAAAGGAATTATTCCATTTTCTTTGGGATTAAAAGCAACGTTATAGCGTACACATCTAAAAATTGGCAATACACACTTACATTAACCTCTAACTAACTTGCAATTTTAACAACAACATTCAAAGCAGTGTTTAATAAAACGCATCCTTCTTTCCTTTATTTTTGAACGCAACTTAAATTCATTCATGAATACAATATGTCATTACACTGTCTTATATGACCATAACAAAAGGGGAAACAAAAAAACAAATGATATTTACTGTTCTCTATAACAGAATGTTTATTGCTTTAAGACATCCTTAACAAACTAAATAAATAAGGACACCGGCATTCAAAGTAAAACAAATTAATGTTCCTGTACTAAAGCCATGTGGAACTGACCACTACTGTTCTAATAGTAATATTACGTGCATAATTAAACTCTAAAGCAGCGTCATGTCCTTGTTTCTCATAAAGAGACGAAAAGAAAAAAGTTCAAGGAAAAGTAATGGTCATTCATATGATGAAGGACACCTGTGGTAACTGTACACGTTTTATTTATGATAAATGCATAATGAGCACTCCCCTACTGAGTATAATGCATGCGGTCAGGTCATCTGAGGTTGCGTATATACTGACTGCTTTATAATTGCATTCGGACCACTGTCACTGTCCAGTCTGTGTGGACTGACCATGACAGAGCCCAATGGCAGGAAGAAGAGGCTTTCTGATGACCTCCTGTCATTCTCTTCATTCATTGATTCATGGGCAAGCGTCCGGATTCTGTAGTGGGAAAGACATTGAAAAGGTCAAGTGTTAAACCTTCGTTTTGTAAAACGAACGCCCGCAGGGCAAACACTTCTGGACTGTAGAGAAATAAAGAAATCTGGCTGTTACGTTTTGCGGACGAGAACGGGGTTATATTACCCAATTAGTAAGCTTTACATATAAATTAAAATAATACTACAAGTACAGGTACGCTGCAAACCAACTAATACTTTGACTCGATTGTCAAGATCCGGTGACATGTCCTTAGCATTTTTTTTTATGGATTACAACAAAAACTACAGTTAAAAAAACTGTATTGAAAATATTCACTTGGCTTCATAGAAACCGTGGACATCCAAAACTGAGCAAAAACTCATCTCATCAGACCGTACAATAATATCAAACCTTAACATCAATTCTTAATTAAGAAAATTTCATTACTATTTCTGCCTGGCTGTAATACAAAACGTTACAAGCTCCAATGATTGTGAAACCATTCCCCCTTGGTAGTTACATGTAAATTGAATGCCTCTCCTTTGGGATTGCCCACTGAGGTTTCTGCAGACTCTGATTATTGAATAATGATAACTGAAAGATCACTTGGACGTCCAACAGAATCTAATCATTCTGAGAGCGTGTACTTTACTGGCATGATATCGTTTTATCACCATCAGAAAAACGCTAAATATTTCAAATCGCAATGAATTTTAAAATGCACTTTTATCACAACACCCCTCATTGCTTGTATTATTATTTTCTAAAAATGATTTGAAACCATGCACAATCTGTTTCTTGCAAATTGAACAGCTATTTTTGGTGGAATGTAAAATTTACTGCGTATTTTTGATTACTTTGAACAATGGTAATAATTGTGTTTTTTGTTTTTGTTTGGTGCTATGGACGGCTCATTGTATGCGAAATGGAAAATTCCTCCTTTAACTAAATGGCTCTGCTTTTAACAACAGTCTAATGCTACTTGTAATTATTATTTATTAGCATGTTTATAAAACATAATTTTTATTCGAACTATGAATCTATGAGTACCACGGTGGATAGAGGAAAGACTAGTAGGGCCAAGTGTTGTATCAATGTTAGAGGCTTCAGTTCTGTTTTTAAAATCCTAGATCTTAGATTGAAATAATTAATATATTGAGGAAAAACTGCTCCTGGAATATACTGTTACTTGAATTTCTGTGTTGTCTGCAGGTTTTCTTATTGATAGGGTAACCCATGATAGTGTGTTTTTAAAAACAAAATGACTTGATTTTAAAGAAGCAATGAAATTTCAAAGAAGAAACTTTTAAAATGGCTGCCTCCAGAATGTGTACTTTTGATATATGACGTTAACTGGTTCTAAAGGAGTTTGTTTGCTCTGTGGAACCACAAAAAAAACGATTAGTAAAGATGTATGTTCAATTTTAGCATGTTGATCTATTAAGAGGGGAAATTTTTAGAAAATGGTTTGTTCTTTAAAAAAAAAACTGAGAGAGAAAAAAAAACATTAAAAAAACAAAGAAACTGTGTCGTGTCTGGCAAAAATTTTGTAGATTGTAGATAAATAAACATGGAGAGGAATACAATATTATGTACATAAGAGATTAAACGTACTCCTGAAATGATGGTTCATACGAAATGTATGCTCTCTCCTTGTACTGAAAATAAAAGTTCTATTTCAAGAAGATATACAAGAAGCTGTGTCATTGTCTTTGATTGTCTGTCGGTTTTCCGTGTACAAATGTTTTAATCCTGTATAAATGTGCAGGCCTTCAAGCTTCGTTTTTGAAAGGGCAAGTTTACCTAGACATTTTGTCCTTGGTAGAGGGCACGCTATGAGGAAACTACATTTCTACTGGGGCATTTCAAGGGCACCATGGCAATGACCTCTGTTGTGTCCGTGAAGTATAGGGCCTGAATGTGAAGATGTATTGACATTACTTTGAAGTGAATATTTTTTTCCAAAATGATTTACATGTACAATATCGAAAGCTGCTGTACTACCTAACCAATAGTTTAATTGGCATTGATTTTAAAAGTGATTGAGGAGCCCACTATGTAGTGGTCCAGCATTTTCCTGAAGGTACCCACAACTTCACTATTTTCTGTTACTTGTTAAGTTACATGGCATCAAACATGTGCGTGTACCAGTTAACAGCATTATGAAATTACACCCAGCTAGGTATGAATGTTTACATTATTTATTTCACGGGTAAAATAAACAATGAAACGGTTGCATAACGTTGAGCAGATGGCAGGGATTTATTACTTTACAAAAAAAAAAATATATATATATTAATTACCCCTCAAAAAAGCTTCTAGAATACGGGAAATCTAAGAATTTTGCTCAAGAATGGCAACGGTTGTGGGTTTGAATTCCACCTGAGTAATTAAATATGCTTGTGGGTTCCTTAACAAAGAGTTTGAAAGTATGGAGTAACCAGCGCTTTACACACCTATATATGGGTAGAACACAAATCATTATTCTAAATCATAATGCAAAGTTTAAAATCTATTTATAAAAACAAAATAACATACAAACAAAAATCCTTTAAATCATTCAAACAAGTGTATCCTTTCTACACCATGGTAGATTCAGTGCACAAATTTAAGCTAGCCTATTCTTTGACAGAGGTATAATTGTCACAAAGGGAGAACTATTATTTCAAAAAAAATTTAAGCATGTGATCAGGATATTTTAGCATATAAATCATTGGAATAATTTATGGTTCGTCTTTGCAGCACTCTGACAACACGCAAACATTTTACATTAAGAAAGATTACAAATAATTTAAATAAGGGGAAGAAAAAGACACAAATTAATGCACCCTCATTATTTATTTTAGGCTGCATATTCCATGCGAATTGAAGTTTTACTGCTTATGACATGACCTACATGCAACTACATACATGTTTTTGCATTCCTCAAACAGGAACATGTCAAGGATTTTCTTGCTTTATTTTCACATTCTGCTCTGAGGAAATTCCTCATCCCCACCTCCCTTGACCCGGTTCAATGTCTGGGCTACAGTGCCATCGGTGATGCGAACTCAGCACATTCAAACTAAGATTACCCACAAACAGCTGAAATACACCTACAATTATCACAACCAAAATTTCCTCAATGTTCTTATGTAACGTCACACATTTCATTTGAGTATATAATCAATATAAACTTGAGATGAGAGCGAAAATTTATCAAGCACAATTTCGACCTACATACAAATAACACAACAGCGTTGATACTAGTTCAAACCTATATATGTCATCTGTACTGAACTGCTACACGTAGAAATTATAAGTGAGCACAATACAGTATTGCTCATGGCCTTATATGTAATGAACCCTATATTCTACTCTCCAACCAATGGACAAGCAGGCTACATTATGTACATGCATGAATTAAGCCATCGGTGTAATCAAGCGTGTTTATCCTAAGCAAGTGGTAAATATTGATTTTTATTACAGGGGCACACTGTGTTTTCTCCCATGCTTGTAAAATCATGGCCAGTATGTTCTGTGGTCAGTCTTTCTTGGTGGTATACCATAGCATAAACCTACTGTTGGTTGAATTTAATTATGCGCTCGCATCCTTAATGAGCTTGGGGAATTTCTTGACTGACCAGTCATGGATACAGCTGGAGCTGTGTTACAATGTGATGAGAAAATGCTGACGGTGAAAATACATATAAATTGCAGAAATAAAGCAACATACTGCAAGTTGAATCCTTGGGATAAGAAAGCACTAAACCATTGGTAAAATAGTTTTAAAAAAGGTCAAAATGAGCAGTATACAGCCATTCACTCAATAGTTTAAGCGACACTGACCATGCTTCAAATTTTAATCTGGGAGCTCACTGATTATATTATAAAGGACAGTGTCACTTCCATCAAGGATTCACAGAAAAATGAATTAAGTCACTGTGCTAGCCAAGAACCAAAATGGAGAGAAGACAAAGAAGGATGTTTCAGTTTTAGATGTGGGCTGATATTTTCACAATCCGGCGTAGATTTGCAACAGGGGTTTCAAAAAATTTAAGATCAAATAAACATCCTTGACCCAGAATTTTCTAATTGCATAATTGTTTAAAAAGCTAAAACTAAATTAAACAAGCTCTAATGAGTATTTTTGTTGTTCAAATTCGGTATTAAGAATAATTTAAAGGGTGGCTGCAGTGTTTTTTTTTTTTTAATTTAAACGATTAAACATGACTTTTTAAACCTGAAATATTTTTTAAATATTTTTTATTTAATGCGCAAGTATTTTAAAAGTGGTTTTCAAGAGATTAGGGGAACCCACCCCACCCCTAAAAGGGAGCCTTCATGTGAAGTCATGTCCAGAACCCGAGCTGTCGGGCCCCCTGGCTGTGTGCACATAGAGACGTGTGCACTGTGTGGCCTGGTACCTAGGCGCGTGTAGTTAGGGACCAAACTCTTTTTGCCGACGATATGTTTGAATTCCCAACGTGACGTCGATGGTAGGGGGGCGGTAACAATCCACAAAAGGGGGGGCATGACTTATTCGCTAATTACGCAAGTGAGATATGTCGGGGAAAAAACAAAACACATTTTATTGATGTTCAATACATATATCAGAAATAAATGACAGCAAAATTAACTGTTTTATTTTAATTCACTGCAGCATCCCTTTAAAGCAAAGATTTGATTTGATAAAAAACAAGTTTTTCGTTTGTATTTCTCGCTCCGGTGCGCGCGAGACTTGCACAGTCTATTGACACACAATTCACCTAGTGCCACATCGGATTCCAAGCAGGGTCCTAATCCACATAGTGCCCCGATGGGATTCAAACCAGGGCCCTTAAGGTGGCAGGTGGGGAGAGGATAGATACCACGATGCAAACCCAACTGCCAGTTTGTGGAGGCGACATTTTGTTTGTCTGACCATGGTGTCCCACCATGCTGGTCTGAAAACCCTATCCACTAAAGGCTTTATACTATCCAGTTCCCCGATGGGATTCAAACCCGGGCCCTCGAGGTGGAAGGTGAGGATAGATACCACGCAAACCCTAATGCCAGATTGTGGAGGGAGGTTAGTTAAAATATTTTGTTTATAATGTGAGTGACCATGCTGGTCTGACTGACGTCCACTTCAAAACATCTGACCCGAATTGACATACAATGGAAATTAAACTAACATGTGGCAGTTTAATGAGAAGAGTGTTCAATAATTAGGCAGGCAATCACTGTTATGTAACAGGAGGTTAATTAGTATGTCCTAGAATCAACCCTCATCAAGGATTTGCTCACGTTTTTTAATCTAGGTCTAATTCCTCAGTAAATCTTTGGATATCAACAATTAGTATCACAGGGAAAAGTTGTGCGTTATGGAATCAAGTCGCCAGATGAAATGATGAATTGAAGGTACACCCCCCCCCCCCCCCCCCCGCTCCCAATCAGATTGCATAGATTTAGACTGAACGTATGATAAGTACACCAAGTGCCAACATTGAGTAGCAAATGATGATTTTTGAATAGATTTTGTGTCGAATTTTGATTGCTATAAAAGGAAAATCGTTCACTGCCCAAAGAAACCCAAAGGAGTCTCTATGGACCTTTATATTGTACAAGAATGCAGCGATCTTGTAATACTTAGCCATCCAACCGGGAACAAACATTTGAATACATTTTTAACACACATTTTGATAAAAATCTTTGCTATGTTTGTCTTAAAATGATACATCCATTGAAATTCATAGACCAAAACAAAATTCACCTTCTCTTTTTAGAAGCAGTGATAAAGCAGGCTTGATTTGGTAAAGAAAATGAATTATGAAAGATGATATTCCCCTTTAAAGTGACTTACAGGTTTGCATGCCAACAGACAGCAATTTCATAAATGATTAATTATGTTCATTATAGCCAGTGATGATTGAACGTGGGACCATGTACAGCTACCCTTCCTTTAAAGCCTGTTTACATCCATCTTCAAGCATAAAACGGTAACCTAATCAGGCATGATATTTGGACTATAGAAAAAGGTGGGAGAATATTTTTTTCCAAAAGGTGCATCATGGCCAAGCGGTTAAGAGCACTGAATTCAAGTTCTGGTGGTTAAATCAGCGTTGTTAGGGTTCAAATCCTGGTCATGACACTTGTGTCTTTGAGGGAGATGCTAAATACTATAATGACTTCTCGTAGCCCAGTGAATGTTAGTGATAACCAAGGCTATAATTGTGAAGCATGATCCAGTCTTTACACCACCATCAACCCACTTCTGATATTGGTAGGTCTATGTTCAACATGATTTGATCTGCAAACTTTGCATTTAACCACCCCTGGCACCAAGGTTCTTACTGGTGGTGCCAACAATATTCCAATGTGCAATAGGTATGTTAGTGCAAAACAAAAAATTGCACAGACCTCGGTCCATTACAATTAACATCTTGTTGATGACACTCATGTGTCGGCTTTTTCTTATGGAAAAACCCCCAAAGAATTCTGCCCCATTCTTGTGGATCTGCAAGCAGACACACATCTTGACATTATTGTCCTTGTGATGTCAATTTGGTAAGCCTTCTTGAGAAGCCAGTTTTCTCACCTGGGGCAGATCAGAGCAGTCACTGGTCTCAAGTGCTCCTTGATAGCACATGAACACAATTACGCTAAGCTGAGTTACAAAAGTGTTGTGCACTTTCAGCACACAATTGTAGATAGTAAAGATTAAACCATGAAGTATTTTGAGCTCAGCAAAATTGTTGTTTAAAAGTTCCCATAAAGTACCCACCAAATTTACCCAATGATAGAAAATAAGAAGGGGCAAAGAATCAAAAGACCATCTCAACTTGTTCATAAAAAGAGTGATATTAAACATTTTTGTTCTAACGTAAAAATTTGTTTACGATAATATCAACCACGAGTGCACCATGCATTGAACTAAACTCAATGTAAGCCCGATAGATTGGAGTAGTATCTGCTACCATTCTAGTCTTAATAACCATATTTTTATACCGCGCTTACAACTCGTTCTAAGCGCTATGATGTTGGTGTCCTTGAAGACTTTAGAGAAACGGCAACAAAATACAGAGATACAAATGTACACTAATTATGCAATAACAAAAGCAGAAATAAACATGAGAAAGATAAACAATAGTCTTGATTGGCTACGCTATTTCTTTTTTAATTATTTATTTTTAACAGGGTTCGGAAGAGTACCAAGTGTTGCTGTTTGATATTCATACATGGGTGGGCTAACTTTTATTATCCCTGGCCTGGGCTGTATAATACAACATCAATTTAACTATTGTGTATACTGAGTCATAATGTTGAGTAAAAGGCTTGCCATCTGGTAAACCTTTGGTAATGAATCGAGATCTTCTTTGTGACTCGTTAAATAAGAGCTCTAAAAGCCGACATCACTTTGGGTCAAGAGCCACCCAGTGAACTGTAAATTGATGTTTTATAACATGGGAAAAGGGAATAATGTATGCAGTGCATCCATTAGAGATGAACCTAACCGGGCGTAATGATGGCTCCGATGTGGACATTGTTGGATCACACAAACACAAGTGCAGTATGGAGGGGGGCTTTGGGGACACTAGCAGACCTAATGGTGTGTGTACGGCATTGTTAATTGGAAAGGACAATATTGGCTATTAAAAGTGTATTGAAATGTATGGTAGGAGGATTGAAATGAATTATTCAAGAGGCAGGGGAGTGGGTGTGGATTGCAGGGATGCTGGGAAAAGCTACTTAAACGCAGTCATTGTGGTAACTCGAGTACTGCTGATTGGTCAAACAAATCTAGCTAATTTTATTTGTATTATTGTTAGTATATTTTTGGCAATGAAACCAAGGAAGCCTCATAGTGAATTTAATCACTGTAGCTTGCAAGCTAGAGAAAACCGGTAAATATTAGGTTCTTGCTATGTTTATTAAAAACACAGGGATTGATCCCTTCTCTACTGTGATAAGTCTTGTGGGAAAATTTTTTTAAAATGATACATAATTCATGGCAAACAAAAATTATAAAAAAGGTTTTAAAAAATTACTTTCAAAATAAAGAAACATCACATTCTTAAACTTAAACTACATATTGTACATTCTTCAAGGACCTAAGACAAAGTGGCTTAAAAAAGAAGGTTTTACCCTCTGGTTGTAACCCCATATGTAATTTTTTTAATCTTTTAAAACGTTACTTATTTATTTGCTATCAATATTTGTGTACCTTTGTTGTTGTACAAATGGAAATGAAAAAAAAAAAAAAAAAAAAGCGTAATTGTGTATCTCGAAAATATACAGTTGTCAGGTTAGCTTCATTTTCCCCCACTTTAATCAGCCTGATTTCACAGTTCAATAGTCACACGGCATCGCAATAACCACTTCTCCGAACTAATGACCTCATAATTAAGAAACAATGGCAAACTACTTCCTAGACTCAGAGCACCAATGGTTACCTTCATTAATTGATGTCGCAGGCTGGGCCTTTATAAGAGTCACCCATTATCATTAGTCCCTGTGCAAGGACACTCTATGCAAAGAATGCTTCCCAGAGAGAGAAAACGTGAGCACAATCAATTCCAGCCAACAATAAGTACAGATCTACTCAGCTTTTTAAGGTCATTCAAGTCATCAGACAGAGTGCAAACAAACAATTACTGGCTGCATTAAAGATAATGGTGGTGCAGACACGTAGAGTTTGGATGAGATGAGGTTTAGCTTTAAATAGGGCAAGGTCTGAAGAAGAACTAAACTACCAACTAGCATGCTGTTTTACACTCTTTGAACAAAGATAAGGTATATGCATGTAATAAATATGTATGTATGTATGGCAGAAATATGTACATTTCAGGGTAGGACAACATTTTGTTGAGCTGCTTTTAAGCAACAATTGGTGCATAACACTCTTCTGCTCAGAAAATAATGAGCAAGATCCTAGTTACAGATTCATGAGGGAACATATTTTGGCTGGTAACCATAATATGGTAAGCACAATTTGTTTTGGGCTTAGCTACTTGTTTGCGCTTAAGCAACTCGATGAAATTGGGCCCTGAAACAACTCGGTTTTGGCCCTCATGCCCTTTCAAAAGTTTCTCATAGACTTAAAGATTTTCCAACTGAAGTAAGATTTTCAGGGATGCGATTGGGAAACATGAAAGTTCCTTAACAAAAACTTGTGGGTTTTTGGTTCCCTTTACTCTAGACCTGGAACCTCCAAGATGTTACAAACTAAGGAGGTTTGAAGACACAGTGCAACACCAGAAATACAAGACTTAGTTACAGGTTTGGTCACAGTGTGGAACCTAGCTTCCTTTTGTGATTGTTTTACCTCTTTTTTTAAGGCATTTTTCAGAAAATGCTGAAGTCGAGAAAATCTTGAGAGATCACATGCCTAGCTTCCAATTAAAAAAAGTTCCCCTTTCCTATTTCTGATTCTTCTTTACTACTTCACACATCACAGTGTTGTTTATTGATTTGTGCTACCACTGGCCTCCAGTGGCAGAAGAGATCAAAACAGAGATATCAGAAGAAGCAGCCAGACAGAACAAATTGACACAAGACAGTCTGAGTTCTCCTAGTGAAGGACACTGACAAGATTCAAGGTGACAAAAATTGGGCGTTGTCATGCTGGGACCATCTTCATTAAAGGGAAGGTTTGGTAATCGCTCTTAAAGGCACGGGACACCTTTCGTAATTGTCGAAGACAAGTATTCTCACTTGGTGTATCGCAACTTATGCATAAAATAACAAATATGTGAACATGTGGACTCATTTGGTCATCAAAGTTGAGAATATAAAAAAAAATATAAAAAAAACCAAAAAAAAAACAGAAATTGTTACAGTAATTGGTGTGCTCCAGGAACCTAAAAAGGTTTCAAAATTCAAGTGAGAAATTACATCTTTCTCAAAAAACAAAATTACTTCATAGAGAGCCGTTCTTCACATATTACTTCAGAAAGAGCCGTCCTCACAATGTTTCAACTATCAATTGCTCAACGCTGCTCATTAACAAGTCAGCTTTTATACTAACAACTACTTTTAGTAATTACCAACATTATTCTGCAGTGCCTTAAAAGGGAATGTATACATTTAGTAATTGCTCTTACAATTAAAGGCAATAACATATTAACTTTTAGTTAGAAGCCCTCTGCAGCTTTTAATAGACTAAGGCATTTTGAGAAACATTTCACTTGGAGGGAATCCATAGGGACGAGGCCCTGTATTAGCCTAGGCATTTTTCTGGTGCCCTCCTCTTATAACCCTTTGTACCTATTGCTTTTATGTTTGTTATTATTTATGTGATATTTGGAGAAAAAAATAAAACAAACAAAACAAAACAAAACAAAACAAAACAAAACAAAACAAAGGTAAAATTGTGTCAGTTTTGATGAACCCCAAAAATCTGCGAAGGTGGCTTTATACTCACATAAACGTAGGTTGTGTTTTCCTTATGAATCAGTGAGTAGAGCAGGATCTTTGACGTGTGTTTTCAGGTACTTCATCATACTGAATGTTCGTACTCTTCTTATCCCTGTCAGAGAACAAATTGTTGAACAAAATATTACAATACCATTTTTCCAGGGCTTGGGAAAGTACTGAGTGTATGCAAATTTAAAACTCTATTAAATACCAATTTTTGTTTCATGGGCATGCAACCATTCGTCTAATGCATGCACAATGTCAAGATTAATTTTTTGAAATTTTCATATGAAATAATTTACTAATAATATTATTATCATAGCCATAGGCAGAATTAAAGGCAGTGGACACTATTGGTAATTGTCAAAGACTAGCCTTCACAGTTGGTGTCAACAAATGCATAAAATAACTAACATGTGAAAATTTGAGCTCAATCGGGCATCGAAGTTGCGAGATATTAATGAAAGAAAAAACACCCTTGTCACACGAAGTTATGTGCGTTTAGATGGTTGATTTTGAGACCTCAAGTTCTAAATCCGAGGTCTCAAAATCAAATTCGTGGAAAATTACTTCTTTCTCGAAAACTATGGCACTTCAGAGGGAGACGTTTCTCACAATGTTTTATACCATCAACCTCTCCCCATTACATTAAGATTTTATTCTAACAATTATTTTTAGTAATTACCAATAGTGTCCACTGCCTTTAAGTAATTTTTACAGATAAAAATATGTATAAACTGTATATTCAAAATAGGTACGTACAGGTATAAAGACTACGCTACAAATGCAAAAACAAAACAGAAAACAAAGTGCAGTTTCAAGCTTGTTGAATTTGAGTTGTTTATCTGAAAGTCCAGTGAGAAGAAAAGCGCACGAGTCAAGTTTAGAAGTGACCACCAAGGCAAGAACAAGATGGTATGGGTTCAACCAATTATAGAAGAGCTAATTTGCAGATATCGGTTAAATAATCGAAGACAGTGTCTGTAATTCAAAACTCTTTAATAAAAGTACTTTACTCTACTCTCTTATTACAATAGTACCAAGTTCACAAGTTTAAACCCAAATTACCGGCATCTCAACATAACTATATTTATACATGTATCAACCATAACCCTAGCTTGTAAATCATCAGTTTTTTTTCAAACAAGGAATGGTCCGAGGGCTGTCTTGAATATAGAGCAGTCACTGTTTACAACTAATAGATAACACTGTTTTACTGATAACAATATGAACTGCGTGACCTTGTGCAGTAAACCATCCAGGGGACTTCCTGGAAACTGAAACATTTTGTAGTTTTACAAAGTGTGTTCCGTGTTTTACTTCCCCCCACTTTCACATGCAACAGGACCTTTCCCATGAAGTACGTAAGAAATGTGGTCAAAATGAGGTTTTTTTTAGTACGGGGCTGCTGGTGGTCTGACCCACAATCAACAAACACACACACACACAAAAAACGAGGAAAAATAGTAGGGTTGTGAACTGGTTGCTTAATACAAAAATAGCATTAATAAAAAAAACTAATAACATGCAATAAAGAGCACATTCCCTTTGAAATCAGTCATACTTAAACAATACAGTTTTCCCTAAAGTAAACTGGGGGCAAACCATAAACAAATTATTTCATAACATTAGGCACCTCAGGGAAAGTATAAACTGGTTAGAAACAACTTGCTTGCACCCCCCCCCCCCCCTCTTCACAGAGCTGGTGGCAGTTTCACTCTCAGCCAACTCTACTTTCCGCTCAGTTTATCCATGATCCATGGAGGGTAAAATGGTTTATCTAATCACCCAGAGCTAAATCAAATATGTAGCATTCTTATGATTACAATGAGGACTTTTGTCTAGTTATGAATGCCGATTGTTCCATTGTTCACTCGGGGGGGGGGGGGGTGGGGGTGAATGACCTAAGGAACTAGCTGGATGTAGTGTACACGAAAAGCGATGCGCATACCTCAAGTGATTTTATTGATTTTTCTTTTCTTTCTTTTGATCTTTTTCCTCTCTCTGGTGGTCACATTGTCATTTTAATCGTCCTTTCTTAGAAGGAACTGAAAATTTTCATTCAAGAGGTTCAGGTTGCTTATCAGTTTATTTATTTATTTATTTATTTGTTTGTATTTACTTTTTAATTTATTAAAAGAGAAGATTTTCGGTTTGGTCATCCTACTTAGAATGAATGGCAATAAAGACAAACAGGTACTACGACAAAACATGTGATGCGATCAATCAAAATGAGTCGTTTGTCGACCTAGGTCATGTTCATTTGTTTTACGTTTGAAAAGAGCAATATTAAGCTTAATACAGTTAAAACCCCATGCTGAAACCACCTTTGGTTCTAAAGTAGTGAAAGTAGAAACACCCGAGAAATGCAATAAATTAAAACTGAGGTAAATGGGTTTAAAGTCGAGTTGTTAATTGAAAATATGTACATCCCTGCACATTTTCATTCAATATTAATTTCAACCTGTTTTTGATAGTTTATAGGCCTATCAGGACGGAAGTTAATCTAAATAAGCACTTGAAATCAGCATTTCAAATTTACGTAAACTTATGTGGTGAAATTTTCAGCCCTGTTGGCTCGTTTTGGTTTGTTTCTCCATAATGATATTCTAAACAAACAACTCATTTAGCTTGACCGCATAACATTATGATGATGGTCCATGTATGAAGGTATAATGGTTCATGCTATTGTCCATCTACCTGCAGGTTTTAATCACCAGGGGAAAGTGGTCAAGGTTGGCCGAGCACAAACAGCAATCAAAACACTCTATTGTGTTTGTGCATGGGTTTCCTCTTGTCATGTGAGGGTACAATACCAGGAAATGAATGAATGCATCCATGAAGGGATGAAGCTGTGCTGTAATCATTTCCTAGACTATCAACCAATCAATTCATAAGGCTCAAATTTGGTGTAAAATTACGCAGGGCTTATATAGCTCAACATTTTAATGGACCGGAATTTATGTCACAAGACCCGAGGATCTTTATGAGAAAGAACTTTCTACACAGTTTTAAATCGACCAGGATTTAATACCGAAGAACAGAATCATTAAAAGAAATAGCTTTCTAAACAGGTTTTACTTGGAAATTGTTTACTGGGCCAGAATATAATTATTTCACAAGACCAAAACCTTTCCTTTCTACACAATTTTTACATGGCATTTTTTTCTCTCTGTAAAACAAGCACTAAGAGAAGTTCTTTAAAAATGATAATAATAATGGCTTCTTAAATAGCCCACTTGTCTGTCAATCAGATAGCTTGTGGTGCTGTAACAAACAGTTTTTCTAGAAAGATGTAAGACTACGTTTGAATTATGAGACATAATCCTTTTAATCTTTTACAAGGTGCTGTGGCGCAATTTGCTGCCGATCAACCCAGAAATGCCAAGGCGAACCCCTTCTTTAAGGAAAAGTGCACTGGGTTATTTTACTTCAATAAATAACACATGGGACCAAAGGCTTTTTGTCCCCTCCGAAGGATGATGCATCGTGGATAAGTGTCTCATTTTTCTTATGGGTTAGTTAATATATTTTGATACTCAACAAAATGGTATAAATACAGTACCAGATTAAAAGTTAAAATTTTGAACATCATTTCTTTCTGTTTAAGATATTACCTAGTGACTATTATTGAACTGAAAACACAAGACAGCCAGACTTGTCTGGTCATGAGTTTACTGGCCAAGAGCTCAAGTCATTGGCCTAGTGCCGACAGTCTAGTGTCAAACTTGAGACTTGTCCTTTTTTTCAAGAGGATTCCTTCTTTGAATAGTGAAATTACAATTATACTGAAAATAATTGAAGGAATCTGCTCCAGCGATGCAAAGGTTGTAGGTCTGAATATCACCCCAGTTATTTGCCTGTCAACTTATTTTTTACAGAACCCAAGAATGTATTTGATATAAAGTGCTTCATACACATCTGTGCATGGCTTAACAAAGTGTCAAATTTGTCAGGCACAGGAGTTAAATCATAAATTGGGTATTCCTAAAACAACAACCAAGTTCACAATTTTCCATTATTTCAAAGGTAGTTAAAAGCTTACTTGGTATTTAAGTTGGTGCTAGTGTTGGTTCCGGTACCAATTGTTTAATGAAACATTGCCCTTTTTTCTTTGCAAATCGGTTTAACATTTAATTTTTGAGGAAAAGACAGTCATCATTTTAGCTAAGCAAAGACAGCGAAACACAAACAAAATATATGCAGGAGAGAATGCAGATTGTACCGGTAATGAGCTAATTATACAGATTGTTAATGCCCAATAAATATTGACTACATTAAAGGAACACGTTGCCTTGGATCGGACGAGTTGGTCTATGAAATGCGTTTGAAACCGTTTGTTATGAAATGTATATGGTTAGAGAGTTGTTTTAAAGGTAGAATATAATGATCCACACAAGTATCACGCAAAATTGCACGGTTTTCATTTTACGTTGCGAACTAACACGGTCGGCCATTTATGGATAATTGGCCGACCGTGTTTGTCGACGAGGTAAAACGAAAACCACGCAATTTCAAGGCATATTTGTGTAGATCATTGTCTTCTACTTTTACAACATCTTTCTAACCATACCGATTTTATAAGAAACAGTTACAGAACGCTTTTCAAAGACCAACTCGACCGATCCAAGACAACGTGTTCCTTTAAGATCAGCTAGATGCATAAACATAAAAGAATGCTGAAGATGAGCAGTGGAGTCGAGGGAGAAATAAAAACCTGCTCAATAACATCAAACACCAACCAAGTTTATGTGAAACCCTAGCATATGCAACAGTTGATTTTATTGCGTTGTGCAGTGAACTGGTTCGATAATAAAAGGGATTCAATCAGTAAACAGAACGTTACGATTGATTTTATGAGGCGAAGCAATCATCATATAACACATTTAAAGGGATACAAGGTGAGGGGGCACATACTACTGCCAGAGTAGGCCAGAAATAATAATTATAATAATAATAATATCGAAGTCTTATATAGTGCACGTATCTACCAAACAAGGTACTTAAGGTGCTGGGTATATACAAACTTTCAGAAAGAAAGGTTATTGCAGTGATGAATTTTGAGACCCAATTAGTTAGCACCTTATAAGGGTTTACAAGGTGCTACGGTGCATTAAGCAGCCACTGCCAGGAACACCGGGGCGAACCCCCTACTCTTTTTGATAAGTGCACTGGGTTCTTTTACATGCGTTACACAACACATGGGACCAATGGCTTTACGTCCCATCCGTAGGACGAAGCAATGGTCAAGTGTCTTGCTTAAGGACACAAGTGTCACGGCATGGGATTCGAACCCACACTCTGCTGATCAGAGGCAAACCAGCAATAATTTCTACCAACAAGCAGGCCTGGAACTTCTTCTTTGAACATGTTGAAAAGGGCAAGGCCATTATCATTTTGCAAAGGGCACTTCCATTGGAAAAATCTTAAGTTCAGTGGGAAACTTTGGAAGGGCACCAAGGCAAAGACCAGGGGCAATGGAGGCCATGGCCAACATGTAATTCCAGGTCTGAACTAGTGCAGTTTGCTTTATTTAGCAGTGATATGGCTTTAGTATAAAGGTACTTACCAAATACTTTCATGAGTTGGTCGTCACAAATGTGATACTGTTTGTTGCTAGGATCCTGACAATAAATTAAAACAAGTTCACATTCAAGCAAGACAAATGTACATCAGTAATGTTTTTTTAGAGTAAACTGTTTACATGAAACAGTTGTGAGTTTGAATCCCAATATGCCTCTGATCCCAGTATCCCCGCTGCAAATTTAATATCTCTTATATTGTTGCGGTACCCACTGCCATAGGATTCGTACTGCCTCTAGCTGCTAGGCAATCTCGGTAGTCTACTTGGTAAGACACTGCCCTAGGATTGCAAGGGTTGTGGTTTCGAATCCCACCCGAGTCACAAGACTCGGGAAAGTACTGAGTATACAGTGCTTATATCAGTGTAAGGGTAAAACCAATTAATATTCTTCATCCCAGATGCAAATGTTGCATCTATTTTTTTTAGGGGGTGGCCAAAGCTCAAGCCAAAGATAATAATCTTGGATAATTCAAGGGTGCTCATTTAGACAGGCAAATTTGGACAGGCAATCATTATTTAACTTACTCTAAGATCTCGTTCTTTGACAATCTCCCACATCTTTTTGACTACCTCTGATCTAGGCATCTGAAAGTACAAAAATAAAACCAGAAAGTAAACAGATGATGTCAGGTAACAACACCTTATGGGTAAAAACCAAAATGATTATCTTTTATCACTGATGCAAATTTAAAACCTATTAAATCTTTTGCAGTACCCACTGCTTAAACATAGGATCTGAACTGCCTCTAGCTACCGGGCAATCTCGGTGGTCTAGTCGGTACGACACTGCTCTAGAATTGCAAGGGTTGTGGGTTCCAATCCCACCCTAGTAATATGTACGTGGTTTTGTTTCACAGAACTCGGGTCCTGAGTACACAGTGCTAACACACATCTGTGTTTATGAGCAAAATGACTATTCTTTACCCCCAATGCAAATTTAACATCTAGTAAACAGTGAAGTAGTTGTGACAGGAGCCAATTCTAATTTGAATGGTAGGCCTAATAATGAGTGGTGAGAATGCATTCTCTACTCAAAGCTGGTTGTGTTAAGAATCTGAGTAAGTTTAATAAATAACAAACAAAACATGAAAATAACCTCTGATTTATTCAATTGTTGCAGTACCTGCTGGATTCGAACTACCTCTATCCATCGGGCTAGTTCGATGGCAGGGGTTTCCCTTAACTTTTTTTTTCAATCGCCCGCCGGGCGTGTCAACCACAATTCTCGATCGCCCGCAGGTTTTTTCACTAGCCCGCATGTATTTATACACAAACTTTTCCAAAAAAAACCCCCCCAAAACCCCCCGAAAATTAAGCCCTTAAAATTGCTTTTTTTTAGAGGATTTTATATTTGAATTTTTACCTTAAACTATCCCTTTTCCATCAACAACTTTAATGGCTTCATGGTTAGGGTTCGGTTGATTTGAACATGTTTTGAACTCCGTTTGCAACAAAATCTTCATGAATCAACGATCAGTCAACAACGCACATATCGAGAAATAATTCAATGAACTTTGCATCGCAACGCCCTCTGTTGGCAAAAGTTGTCCATGTTATTGGAATTCCTCCAAGGCTGTACATTGTGCACAGTCTGCAGGCATTATGCACAACGTGCGACAATTATTTACTCCGTTCGCGAACATGTACTGCATTGAAGTCTAGTCAAGAACATCGTGAATTTGGAATTATCAACAGCCATCAATGGCCAATCACAGCGTGCAGGGTGTTGGTCAGAATGGACTTTGGACGACTGTGTGTGTGTTGTGTATGTGCTGTGCATACTGCATGGACATACCAGTGGGCTATCATGTACATGTACTGTAAGGATACTCGGCACCATGTGGTTTGTGCGTCGTGTTTTCAATTGATTGTACGTGTTTTCTGAAACGAACGACAGCAATTCCGGTCCCGATCACGGCAAAATTAAATCTAGCAAGTATCTAGAATTGTCAAACTTACTAGTTTAAAAGCTTTAGTAAAAGTTTTCTGTGGGATTTTGCCACTGAACCCTCATTTATATGTGAAAACGAATAACTATTTGACTCGCCCGGCGGGCTAGTGAGAAAGGGTTTTCACTCGCCCGCCGCTATTTTCACTCGCATTTGTCGACCGGGCGACCGCTAATTTCGAACCCTGGATGGTCTAGTAGTAAGACATCTGTTCTAGATATGCAAAGGTCTTGAGTTCAAATCCCACCCAAGTGATTTGCCTATGGATTTTGCTTTCACAGAACTTGGAAAGTGTACAGTGCTTAATACACCAAGTTATATACTTAATAAACAATAAAGAATTTTGCTAGACAGACGTTCATGTTATAGTTAAACCCACATTTGTGTCATGGTTGTACAAATTTGGTCAAGATTGATAAATAGGGTTTCTAAAAACATACACCCTCCACCCAAGTTTCATAAGGGAACAAAAGAATAGGCGACAAGGTTTTTAACAACAAGACTTACTCTGTCTGTTCCCATGATGTCTGCTAACTCTGGTGATAGAACCATCTCTTTCTGGAACATACCTGCATCAAAAAGCCAAATGGCACATGTTAATTCATAAAGAGTGGTGCAAAATGTCATAACTATTATTATTAATATCATTACTATCATCATTACTATAAGTAGTAGGGAAAATAGCCTTAGCTTTCGTCAGAGGCGTTAACAAGCACAAACAAGAACATTATTCATACATAAGTGGCACCAAAAAAACTTATACATGTATTACTATTATAGGCCTGCGCATTATTATAATTCCACTTGTTTATTAAAAACATTGCACCTAAAACTAAAGGCTATACTGAAATAAGGTAAACAATAGAAATAGATACTTTACAAATAATCACTAAAGTAAAAACAATTAAATTTACTATCACCGAGCACAATACAAAGTAAAATTCATAAAAGGGTAATAAACAGAACTGTAAATCATGTGCCAACAATCATTCAATCAGAACATACTGATTGTAATGTGAGTTGTCAACCATCGGTTCTTTTCAGAACCATCACTACTCAGAAGAGATTTACACATGGTGCTACCGCAAACCTCAAATAAACATCTATAACTGTATTTGTAAAAATTAACACAGTTAAGATGCAATACAAGGAGATTGTCTTATAGGTCTCCAGTGTAACAGCCAAACCAAACAGTCCTATGCTCAATAAATCTGTGCGCTGTACACGCCAGATTAGAAAAAACAGGCACACATTTCTACTGTACTTAAATACTACAGCACTTTCAGGGGAATATTTATTTTTTCCTGAATGGTTAAAAAATGTGACTTTGATTTAACCAGTTCTAAAGATTCCAATCCCAACTATGAGCCAACCTGTAAAAGAAGCAAAAAGTCAACACACTTTCAAGGATCGATCAGGATTCAAAAATAGAACACAGCACAAAACCACACAGCACTGTGTGGCTTTGTAAAAAAACAAAATGTATACATTCGTAGGGGGTTGAAAATAGTAAATCATATTTATATGGGGATTCAGATAAGACAATTCAAGCAACAAAACAGATGTCAATAAATCTCCCTGGATAATGACATAGTATTTACAAAACACACACAGATAATATTGTCAAAAATGAATTGGCAAAATGAAGAAGACAAATTTCTGTAAAGGAACACATAAAATCTGACATTATGTGAATATATGGCAAGGATGAGTAAAAATGTAACACTTCAAATAAATACACAGGGGTTCCTTAATGCACAAGCTGGCGTAGCTGCCTAACACGCACAAATTGCGCATCAAGACACACACAAAATTTGCCCAATATGCAAAACAAACTATTAATAAATAATAAAACAATCATCAAGATAAACTTTTTATATTGCTCTATAACGCACATTAGGGCATTGTATACCAAGATAAACACCAAGTAGAAAACATTCCAGTGTTTTAAATTTGACCAAACTCCAAAAGTTTGGTCCAGAATACCACACAGTTTTAAAAAGATCCATGGGGAGAGCCCTGCACATCATGGCATCTTGCCTGCCAGGAAAAGCCCTGGAATACACAAGGCCTATATAAGCGAAACTCACTCACTCTTGGTGGGTGTCTTCCTAGGTTCTTTTGTCTTGGATGTTTTTGTTGGTTTTCTTCTTGTTCTTAGTCCCCTCCTTCCAACGTCTTCATTCTCATCATCCTCCTCTTCTTGCAGCATCCGAGCAAACTCCTCATCATTAGCCGTCTCCGACTGCTCAAAAGATTATACAAAAAAGGAACTGATTTTAAAGGGGAGGTATAGGTTTGATAATAACAATATCAATGACAATAAAAACTTTTGGAAAGAAGCCTACAGCGTTTGATAGTATAAAGCATATAAAGAAAAATTTCACTTTGAAGTAATGTGGTTCTGTAAAAAGATGACAGTTTTTGTGCCCCAAAATTTTAATCTGAGAAGTGTTTTTGTCAGCAATGCTTCTCAGACTGCGTTGTTGGCATCATGCAGCGGGTAGGTTAGACAGACAACACAAGGAACACAAATCAAAAGGCCAGCTCACATCCAAAAGAGCTCTATAGCTACTTTTATATGTGTAGTCTTCTTCTTAACCACTAATGTCCTAAATAAGGATACGTGGGGAGTAAATTCACAAATGCAATGTCATCTGGCTTGCCATCTTAGAGGTAAAATGATGATGCAACAACGGAAATGCAAAACTGTATAATGTGTGACAAACTGGCCAACGACAATATGAGGGAGCCCTACTCATGAGACGTGATGTGCATTAGCAGGGCCTTAATCTGAGCTGATACTCCACAAGACTGTGAGACTCAAAGATTTTACCGGATCAGAATTTACTTAACAAGACAAGAATATAATGAGAGAATGAACTTTCTCAAAAGTAAATCTTATGTAAAGTGATTCTATTTGAACAATTTGAAGATGTCTTTCATTTGTTATTTGGGTAAGTATACTTTGATGTTTGACACAGAATTAAAGGTTTTAACAGACTCAAACGAGCCCTGATAAGGTCTATAAACGTTACCTCTTCTTCTTCAGACTCCTGCGTTGAATTCTTGGATATCTTTGCTTTGGGTGAGTCTGCATCTTTGTGTTTCCTCTATCAGAAAGAAACACCACAGGTCATTATAGAATAATAATAATAATAAATAATAATAAGACTTGTAATGCGCACATATCCACCCTGCTGGGTGTTCAAGGCGCAGAATGCTACCAAAACGACGCTATCATTTTAAAGGGAGGGTCTTCAAAATGAATGACCATTAAAACATAGTTGGTAAAAAGCACTGCAGCTGTTATTAATGTATTTTAAACTCTGAGAAACAATTCCCTTTCAAAGGAGTGTGGTTTTAGAGGGAGGGATTCAAAAACATTTGAACATAAGAAAGAAATGTTACTCAGATTGTGTATTTCAATTACAGATCCTCCATAGTTTCATGGTATACATTTTGTATAGGATTAAAACAATCCAATGATTAAAGAAACCAAAAGGTGAACTTTACCTTTAATAGATTTTAATCATTGCGTAACCTGGTGCTAAAATATTGGATCCAAAGTTATTATTATCATTATTATTATTAATGATAGTCTTACCTTGTGTGAATTGGAAGGTTTATCCTTGTGCTTTGATTTCTTCTTCTGCAATAAAATATCAAAATATTTTTGAACCAATAACAATTTGTGGAATGTACATCATGTAAAAGGAACACCAATTCATTTTGCAAGGTTTAAAGGTTTAAGTATGAAAATCTGAGAAACCATTCATTCTCAGATTTCTGAGGGTTGGTGTGTGTTTGCAAATGCTGCAGCAAGAGATGTTGTTGGTATCCGCTGTCACCTCGGTGAACTTTCACTGTGATGTCTAATGTTTGTTTCTATGTAATTTAGCCGTGAAATGCTTAATCAGCATTATGTTGACCAGAACCAATCTAAGCCCCTATATTTTAAGTAAAAAGAACATCGTACTTGCCCAGCAGTCCTTATGAAATAAGCAAATTACCTTTTTCTGTTTACTACTCTTGGAAATGTTACCCGCTCCACTATCGTCAGCTGTTGCATTCTGTGATTGCTCGCTCTGACTTTCCGAGACGATTAGCGCCATGACGATATCATCAATTTCCTTCTTCCTGTGTGTACAACAAGGAAAGAGTTTGAGCAGAAAACCAAAATCTCATAGACCTTAAATTGAGTTATGGCCACCTGTGTCAGGATCCCTGTGTCGCATTAGTGCTAATCATTGCACATATGAATGGACCAGACTATTTTAGCATCTGGCCTATGGCTCCAATGGCTCCTCCCAGAAAGTTTCATTTTGCTGAGATGTAGAATAGCTATTTCAACAGCTCTATTCCACATACTGCATCTCTTCGGAACTCCTTGCCTGGTGCATGTTTCCATCCATCCTACAATCTAGACTGTGTTAAGAGAAATATCAATTCCTGCCCATTTCTTCTTATTGTAGCCCCTTAACCTACACGCAGGTGGCTTTTAGCAAATAATGTAAGGAAGGGGAAGATTTACCTGTTCGAGAGGTCTGTCTTAAATTCTTCCTCAAGCTGCTCTCTGATTTTCTTGGAGGACAGCTTCGCCAAATCTGACCCCCGAACAATCTCTGCAGAAAGAACAAATATCCAACATCAATTAAGTGGCCTAATAAGCAAAAGCACTTGTTAGGAAGTAGCCATTTAACCCTCTTTTGGGAGGAATGTTGGCCCTAAAGGAGGTACATAAAGTAATGTGGTTTGAAAAAGAGGTTTATTTTTCATCCCAAAGTTTAAATTTGAGACTATGAAGCCGTTCTCAGGCACACAATTTTTTTCTGTCATTATTTTCTTGCAACATTCGATGACCAAATGAGTAAGAATTTTTACAGATTTGTTATTTATTGCATACAACAATTGAGGATCTGGTCTTTGACAACTACCATACACCCTGCCTTTAAAGTAACACTACAGAATTGTTTTTTGCTAACCAAACAGTTGCTGGTGGTGTAAGCACTTTATGTAATCCACCACTCTGGCTGGCTAGTTCAGTATTGAATTAACCCCAATTTTATTTAGAATTAATAATGGACAAATGGAAAACTTTTTTGACAAGTGATATGGCAAGCTTACTGGTCCCGATGGCTAGTTGCTGAAAAGTAAGAGGGAAACAGTGCAAGTCAGAAATGGTCAAAGCGTACATTTCACATAATAAACGGTACCTTTTATTCGTCCACGGAATATTTCACTCATGATTTCCTCGATTGTATTTCGATAATCAACAAGTCTGTAAAAAAACAACAAACAAAAATATATTTTATTTGGCTTCAATTGCAAATTAAACATAAAGAACCACTTAATAATTGTGATAGTTGGGTTTATAATATAAAAAGGGTTAACAAGTTTTCATAGGGTACCAGCTTTAAACAATTAATAATATTTTGCTAAATCCTAAAATAATTTGAAGAAAAAAAACATAGAAAGTGCAATTTCTCTGTTCTCTGTATGAATGATATTCGGTTACCCTTCTTGTTAAAGGCAGTGGACAATATTGGTAGGCTGTTTCAGTGAAATTTAATGCAGCTGATTTTTTCTCTGACAAGATGTGGTCTGTTAAGGTGTATTCTTAGGAGTAAAAATCAATTTAAAATTTTGAAATCGGATGTTTGGTTGCAGAGATATACCGTTTTTAATGAACGTGGATTGGCAAAAATTGTACCCGTGTTCAAGTTCAATTGTTATGTTTTTCTTCATATCGGCTACGGCCAAGTTTAATGCACAGCCTATGGCAATAGAGGGCTCACAATAGGCGAGCGCCCTCTATCAATGGGGAGGTTTACAAACTGTGCTTTGAGGCGCTTGTATGATTTTTACGAACGGCAAAAAGTTATATTTTGTGAATCAAACTGAGGAGCGGCATCGTGGGGGAAATTGTTAACTATAAAAATTAAACACGTGTTAAGTTTTGCAGGTGTTTTTGTGAATATTCTTTATTAATTATGTCAACAAATAGCATCATTAAATTAACCAGAATGGAATAAAATTAAAGAGTTTATGACTGGTGTTTTCTTTAATTTAAGATCAGTTGATCCTTTGATTTAAAATTGTAGCATTAACACAGTAAAAATTTAGAACAATCTTGAAAAACTTGAGGATGAAGGCACTGGTATACATCGATTATTTTTGTTATATTTACAAAGACAATTTCTAAAAACTAGTGGCTATACAATCAATTTTTTTGTTCTACTTTCGTTTCAATTAGTATAGGCCTTTAAAAATATATAAGAATACTAGTTTCTTATGACTCAAGATGAGCAGTCTGTTATTATCAATTCAGAACGTAGAAATTATCAAAAACAAGATCGGGCAGCTTTCCCCCAGCCAAGACGAAACATTATTATTAGAGCCTCGGCTTATCAAACTTATTGTAACACACGCCCTCTTGTGGTGGCACATCACGGAAACACGAAGATGTACATGTACAATCGTGCGTATTTAGGACAACTTTGCAAGAAATGGTCGAACAAAACCTTTCGGAGGGAGAAGAAAACATAATCAAATTACACCAGATTTTCACAAGTTAAACTTAAAAGTATGGGAATTAGCACTGACAAAGTCGCATTCAATTTTGATGATTGTCTCTGGAAGAAATCTTGATTCAAAAAATGGAAAACGCCGACAAAAAATTGGTTTTTATGGTAAAAGCTATGCGACTAGCTGTACGACGTGCAGAATTTTATCGGCTACACGATGATGTAATCGTTATTTTATTTTGTGTAAACATGTGCTCCCGCATCGCAAAAAAACGTCTTTGAGTTTCTTCGGCGCTTTCCGAAGATTTCCAAAATCCGTCGTCCACGGGGTTCATAGGTGACATCGTGCACAAACGAATGGGCGCTGCACGCGAGGCCGAGCCTGTTTTTTGTCGTTGCTCTCTATTTTTTACAATATCTCCGAAACTATTCATCCGATTTCCAATATTTTTGAAATGTAAGCACGAGGAGAGAATGCTCCTGCCTGCTGTCAAGTCTCATAGTTGTGAGTTGTACAAAATGTGAGTTATGATTTAATATATTTCGTTCTTTTTTTTCGGGGCTGTGTGTGTGTGTGTTTTGGTGCACGTGAAATCAACTTGATGAAACTGCCTACTATTGGTAATTACTCAGAATAATCATTAGCACAGAACCTTTGTTGGTGACGAGTAATGGGGAGAGGTTGAGGGTCTACAACATTGTGAGAAACAGCTCCCTTTGAAGTGCCATAGTTTTTGAGAAAGAATTAATTTTTCACGAATTTGAATTTGAGACCTCAGATTTAGAATTTGAGGTGTCAATATCAACCATCTAAACGCCCACAACTTCGTGTGACAGAGGTGTTTTTTTTTTTCTTTCATTATTATTTCGCAAGTTCAATGGCCGATCGAGCTCAAATTTTCACATCTTTGTGTTTTACGCATATGTTGAGGTACACAAACTGTGAAGGCTAGTCTTTGACAATTACCAATAGTGTCCACTACCTTTAATGTTAGGTATAAACAAAAATTCAAGCATTGAAAATTCTTTATTTTGTAAAGTGACAAAGATAAACATGTAAAACAAAAGTATCAAGGGATTGTTAGTTATTACATTATCAATATCAACAAGGCCTACTTGCCTTCTTGAGTAAGAGTTAATTTTAAAATAATTCCTGAGAGTGAGAATGAGCGTTGTTCAAAACTGTTATCAGCAACTGAACTTCTTCAGTAACTTTTTAAAGTTTAAAGTACAAAACGAAAACAAACAAATTGAATGACATGTCATGTACACTAAAAATAGCATGCACACAGAAAATTTTTGTTCACCAAATCTTAATAATTTCGTAGGAACATCTTACAAAAATTGGTCCAGTACAAAAAAAACCTTTTATTTTTAATTTCACAACATTTCTGGAAGTAATTTTAAATAGTTTTTAATTAATTTGGACACAAGTAGGCTTTTATTTAGTAGTCTGCTAAATCACAATCAATCAAGTTATTTTATGTGCACCATTCAATTCATCATGTTCTGAACTGACACTGCATGTTTTGTACCCAAACTTACCCAAGTCACAATACGTTGGTGGTGCTGCGGGTTTTAAACTTTGTGGGTTGTTATTGTTACTCTCTCGAGCCTCATCTGACATTAGAGGCCGTACAAAAAGTGTACTTACCAAACAAATACAGGTGAAAGATTATAGCCTCCACCAAGGTCCTTGTTCTATGCCTCAACCGACTTCTTATTAGAACACTGAAATAAACCTCAAAAATATAAATAAGAAAAGTTTAAACGCATGCTCCTCATGTTTCTTGATGTTGTTCGTATACACATCCCATACACTGGCATGGTGCACTTTACCATTTGTATTTGATTCATACACTGAGAGTCTGGGTACTTTTAAATCGAGGAGTTGAGCACAGGGAGTATCCGAACAACGTACAAAACTAAAAGGTTCCACCACGAGAGGGCGGTAGTCGTGATATTTATTTTACAAAACCTGCTTAGCACAGGAAAATGGTGCTTAGCAAAAAAAGCTTGGGGGTCTACCAGCTAACATAACAACAAAAATTACAGTTTTGCCATTGTTGCCAAATTGTTATCTAGGCATTTTCTGCTAAAAAGCAAGAAGATTAACAATTTTCTTCAATAGATGTCATTTTTTTATCTCAAGGGCATCAGTAGTGAAGTAAGAAAATAATGTCATTTTGAGAAAAGGCTCCCTCTGAGAAGTAACATAGTTTTTGAGGAGATAATTTGTCACTAAAATAAAGGACTTCAGCTAAAACCTTTTAAATGTGTTTCTGAAAGCACACAGAAACAGTGTTTTTTCGTTCATTATTCTAGATCTCTTGCAACATTGATCATTATTGAGTCCTAATTTTCACAGGTTATTATTTTTGATATGTTGCCGGATACACCAAGTGAGAATACTGTTCCTTGACAGTTACCTAACGGTTCTAATGCCTTTATGGTTGTTGAGTTATTACTGACTTTATTTGCATGGTAATCCAAATAATCATGCTTTACTAGAGGAAATGGTGGAAACTAGTTTAATTTGTTCAGGATGGCAAATCTCAATCTCAAAATAAAGGCACCCTTGTTTTTTTTCAAACATACCAAGTAAAACAGTAAAGTTTAGGAAATGTAATTGTTCATGTGTTTACCATCCTCTACAAACTTAAATAGTGCTTCCATCAACACATAACAAAGTCACTGTAAATAATTACAAGTTTGAATCACTTTTCCATTCATGTTCTTATTTACATTTTTATTAATTAAAACAAAAGATATTTTCCATTTTGTAAGTCATTCCATTAGTTTTACTTCATTGAGGCACTGTATACAATTGGTAATTGTCAAAGAAAAGCATTCTCACTTGGTGTAGGTCCCAACATAATGCATAAAATAATAAATCTGTGTACATTTGGTCATTGAAGTTGCAAGAGAATAATGAAAATAAAACATCCTTGCGTGAAAAATGTGTGTGTTTTCAGAAGCATAATAAAAGGCTTCAGGCCTGAAGTCTTTTTTTATTTCAAATATTTGAATGAAAATTACCTCTTTTTTCTCAAAAGCAATATCAAAGCCGTTCTCTCAAATTGTTTTTTTTTTTTAATTATCAACAGCTCCCATTTGCTCATTACCAAATAAGTTTTGATGCTAATAATAACATTTTGAGTCATTACCAATAAATAGTGTCCAATGCCTTCAACTTAGAGGGCCCAATTCCATAAAGCCTGTAAGCAAACAAAATTGCATTTAAGCACAGAAAAGTATTGCTTAACAGAAACAGGTTACCAGCCAATTGTGACTGGTGCCTCACTATATTTTTGCTTAGTAAAGAGATTTGTCATTCAAGCAGTATTTTCTGCTTAACAGCTTCATGAAATTGGGCCCTGGTGTTTGAATGGCCTCTAATGATGATTATAATCAAAGACGGAGACCTGATTTTGAATGATTAGATTTTTAAAAAAACATCATACTTTTAGTTTCCATTTGAACTGTCTTTACTGGTTAAGGGGAATGTATATGTTTGGTAGATGAAACCTATTGTTTAGTTCGATCCCTTTATTGTATTTGAGATACCATAAAACTGTGAAAATATAATTTGAAAAAGGGGTAGAGTTTTTTTTTAGTTTTTTTTTTTAGATATCATCAAAAATCTGGAGCGGGTATGTCTCGAAGGGAGAATAACCTGTAACTGAAATACATTATCTGAGAACTGTTACTGCAGTAACGTGTCTCAGATTTTAATTTTGGGGGGATGAATCATTTCTATTACCGAAGTTCCTTTGTAGTGAAATTTTACCAAAGCTGCTGTAGCCTACGTATCACAAAGTAAGTTTTTATTGTCATCAACTTCCAGTGAGTCATTACCAAACATGTACATACCCTTTAAGAAAACACAACAAAGTATTAATAAAAGAGCAGTGATGTTAATGCAACTTTTTCCTGTAAATTGAGTTCTGTTACAAAATGAGATTAATGCTGACTCAGAAGGTCAGTGATCAACACCTGATGTTATGTTGTATATCCCCTCTCCTTTAGGACACAATTTTAATCCCATTCCATTTGGGATATCATTGGAAAGGCCTAGTCTAAAACAGTTTATTCTCATTTTGATTGGAACTCAGTTACAGTCCTCTATTCAAAAACTACTAATTGTTCAGCTGTTTAGAACCCTTCTTGACCCCAAAATGGAATTGAAAAGACACACAAATGAAATGCCCCCTCCCCCCCCCAAAAAAAAAAAAAAAAAAAAAAATGAAAGTGTCTGGTTTCACCACTTGTCTAATTGTAAGACTAATTCGGGTGCCATTTCCCCCCTTGGGTGTACAAAACTCAATGGGGGCAATGAGTTTTAAAGGAAGGGTATACTTTTGGTTATTGACAAATACCATTCTAGTGTATGCCAACACATGCATCTGTGAAAATATGGGCTTAATTTTTCATAGAATTTGGAAGGAAATAATGAAACCATATAAAGGTTTAAATCCTACTTAAAACAAAAAAGTAAAAACATCCCTGTTGCATAATATTGTTTACTTTCAGATGTCTGAGTGAGGATTACGCCAGAAGCCTATCTCAGATGAAGGAAATTTGAGGAGAAGTTGCCTCTTTCTAAAATTACATTACTTAAAAAGGGGTCATTTCTATCATTGTTTTAGAATATCAACAACTCTCCGGTTACTCCAAGTACGTTTTATGGAAATTAATTTTGATAGTTACTACCAAAAGAAAACCCAGCCTTAAAGAAACATTCACATTAGCGGCTCAAAGCACCCCCAAAGAAGGCATCTTGACTCAATTGGTTTAGAGAGTATATGTGACAAAATGTTACTAAAGGAAATAGGAATCTTATAAATTCTTTCTATAAATAACAAATTAGCTTGACGTTTCAACTTTAGCAGAGCATTTCTCAAAGGCTAAAATGACAACACAACAAACATGAAGAGTGACATATAATAGTGAAGTGTATTTTCACTTCAATGTTCATTAACATAAGATATTCATGAATGTTGTGTTGTCATTAACATCCTTCAAAAAAGATTCTGCTAGGGTCAAAACATAAAAAAGGCCACCTACTAATTTAATATTTATACCAGTCCTTTTGGTTGGTAAGCAGTTTGCAACAGCTAATTTATATTGCAAAAAATCTTCTTTAAACTAATCTTAGATGGTAAAAATGATTTCCCATTTATAGATAAGTCACCAGGACAGACACCGGAAGTTATTTGCCTTCATGATATTTGAAGCATGGTACACTTTTTGAACAGTTTTGGAAATTTATTTGTTTTTGGAAGTTCATGTATTTTGCAATCTGTCAGTTCTCATTTTTATGAAAAGCGTAAAAGTTGATGAAAGATGAGCTAATTTTTGTCTTTGCGGAAAAGACTGTGCGGTAGGAAATAGTTAGTTTGCAATAAATCATCAAAGTTAATCATGCTCAAATATACATGGGAGAAGCAAACACCAAACAAAAGAACATGAACGTAAAAGAAAGGCATGAAATCCTCTACCGACCCTCAGAAGAGCAACCAAGCTCAAGGTTTGCCCTATTGTAGCAGCACACACTCCATCCACTGATGAGGAGGTTGAGAAGGCAATCTGTGTTCATCTTGTAGGAGTTGATCTTGACTAAAACTAGGAATCCCTGTGATAGAAAACAGAGGACAATTACTGATCACTTTTAAGACTAGTGTTGGTGCAAGATGTTTCTTATTTTTACCTTTCATTCACAGCATGGCCTATATACATGCTCATTCATCTCACCAATAGCGCCTGCAAAAACCTATGGTAAAAAAAACCAGTGCACAAACCACCCTATCCTGACAGTATGGGCGATTTGTGCCCTACACCAGGTTCTTGGCTGGCGCTATTGGTGAGTTGGATGAGCAGGTCAGCTGTTTTAAGACTGTATTGAGACAAGTGAAGTTGTAGGTTGATTTGGAAACAAAGAAAGTAGGGGAAAGTTTGGCAAAGAGAACATAATATCAAAGTAAAAAGATCGCTAAAAACAAGTCTTCTAGCAAATTTGGTTTTAAAACTAAAATAGAAAATACAAGGTAAATGGTATCTCTACTTGTTTTTAAGTGTTTACCTTGAATAATCACAGTAGGACGACAAGTACATCCATCATTGAAGGCAGGCATCACCAGAACCAATCATCCACATCAGGTTGGTAGAGCACAATACATCAGATACATGAAAAAGAGGCGATATAGACCCAAAATGAAAGAAAACTTCCATAAACCTTCCTTTTTAGGTTTCCATTTTTAACAAAAGAGAAACTCTTTTTTCTACAAAAATGCACAGTTAAATCTCTATGTATGCAATGGAAACAAGAAAAAGACGGATGATGATGATTTTAATTGTGGTTGAGAGTGTATGATGAGCCTCAAATGAGCAAGATCTCAGCTGCTGAAATAGGAATTGGCAAATACATCTTAGATCTTCAAGTCTGAAGAAGAACCCATAACTTGAATGGTATGAAGAGTTTGAAATACTGCCGATGAAAACACAGGTGTGAACTGTTCTTTTAAGGCACAAGTGCTTTTAAAATTTAAAAAATGATGGCAGAACTTACTTGGTAGATGAAATTTAGTGTCACTTTTGTTGATAACTACTTTCAGATGGAACAAAATCTTGAAGGTACAGAATGCAGATGACTTTCCATAAGCACGATGCTTTTAAGGCACAGCGTTGAGGCCCTAACCAGGCACTGGCTGAAGTTAAGCCAATTTAGCCTGGGGTGCAGTTTGTTGTCATATTCCAGGACCAAAACTCCCTCCTTTCCAGGTTTCCATTTTGAGCAAAAGAGAAACTCTTTAGAACAATCAGTACTACAATATATTATGCACTGAAGAGTTAAATCTCTATATGCAACAGAAACAAAAAAAAGAGGGATGATGAAGACTTCAGTTTTTGTTGACAATGTATGATGAGCATCTAAATGAAGATCTCAGCTGCTGAAGTAGAAGTTGGCCAATGCATCTTAGATCTTGACGTTGTGAAGAAGAATCCACCAATTGAAAAGACAGCTTGAAATGAACATCTTGGAGGTTGACGTAAAAAATTGGCCCACTATGCTGACACAGAAAATAGACCAATCATGAAGAAGAACTCATCAATTCCGTCCTTTTCAGGTTTCCATTTTGAGCAAAAGAGAAACTCTTTAAGAACAATCAGTACTACAATTATGCACTGAAGAGTTAAATCTCTATATGCAACAGAAACAAGAAAAAGAGGGATGATGCAGACCTCAGTTTTTGTTGACAATGTTTGATGAGCATCTAAATGCAGAAGATCTCAGCTGCTGAGTTAGAAGATCTTGAAGTTGTGAAGAAGAATCCACAAATTGAAAAGACAAGCTTGAAATGAACATCTTGGAGGTTGACGTAGAAAATTGCCCCACCAATAGACAAATCATGAAGAAGAACTAGTAAATTCCGTCCTTTTCAGGTTTCCATTTTGAGCAAAAGAGAAACTCTTTAAAAACAATCAGTACTACAAATATGTACTGAAGAGTTAAATCTCTCTATGCAACAGAAACAAGAAAAAGAGGGATGATGAAGACTTCAGTTTTTCTTGACAATGTATGATGAGCCTCTAAATAAAGAAGATCTCAGCTGCTGAAGTAGAAGTTGGCCAATGCATCTTAGATCTTGACGTTGTGAAGAAGAATCCACCAATTGAAAAGACAGCTTGAAATGAACATCTTGGAGGTTGATGTAGAAAATTGGCCCACCAATAGACCAATCATGAAGAAGAACTCGTAAATTCCGTCCTTTTCAGGTTTCCATCTTGAGCAAAAGAGAAACTCTTTAAGAACAATCAGTACTACAATTATGCACTGAAGAGTTAAATCTCTATGCCACAGAAACAAGAAAAAGAGGGATGATGAAGACTTCAGTTTTTCTTGACAATATACCAATCATGAAGAAGAACTTGTACATTCCGTCCTTTTCAGGTTTCCTTTTTGAGCAAAAGAGAAACTCTTTAAGAACAATCAGTACTACAATTATGCACTGAAGAGTTTAATCTTTATATGCAACAGAAACAAGAAAAAGAGGGATGATGCAGACTTCAGTTTTTCTTGACAATGTATGATGAGCCTCTAAATAAAGAAAATCTCAGCTGCTGAAGTAGAAGTTGGCTAATGCATCTTAGATCTTGAAGTTGTGAAGAAGAATCCACCAATTGAAAAGACAGCTTGAAATGAACATCTTGGAGGTTGACGTAGAAAATTGCCCCACCAATAGACCAATCATGAAGAAGAACTCGTAAATTCCGTCCTTTTCAGGTTTCCATCTTGAGCAAAAGAGAAACTCTTTAAAAACAATCAGTACTACAAATATGCACTGAAGAGTTAAATCTCTATATGCAACAAAAACAAGAAAAAGAGGGATGAAGAAGACTTCAGTTTTTGTTGACATTGTATGATGAGCCTCTGAATGAAGAAGATCTCAGCTGCTGAAGTAAAAGTTAGTCAATACATCTTAGATCTTGAAGTCTGAAGAAGAATCCACAAATTATTCTTAAGATTTAAACAATGATGGCACAACTTTCTTGGTAGATGAAACTTGGTGTCCCTTCTGTTGATAGTTATTATCCGATGGACCAATTCTTGGGGGTACAAAACACAGATGACTTTCCATAGGCACGATGCTCTTGATGCACAGCTATGAGGCCCTAACCAGGCACTGGCAGAAGTTGAGCCAATTTAGCCTGGGGTGCAGTTTATTGTCATACTCCAGGACAAAATAGTTTGTTGTCATCTAACAAGTGCAGATTTGAGTTACTAAAGACAAGCTTGTAATGAACATCTTAGAGGTTGAGGTAGAAAATTGGCCCACTATGCTGACACAGAAAATAGACCTATCTTGAAGAAGAACTCACAAATTCTGTCCTTTTCAGGTTTCCATTTTTGAGCCAAAGGGGAACTCTTTAAGAACAATCAGTACTACAATTATGCACTGAAGAGTTATATCTCTATATGCAACAGAAACAAGAAAAAGAGGGATGATGCAGACTTCAGTTTTTGTTGACAAAGTATGATGAGCATCTAAATGAAGAAGATCTCAGCTGCTGAACTAGAAGATCTTGAAGTTGTGAAGAAGAATCCACAAATTGAAAAGACAAGCTTGAAATGAACATCTTGGAGGTTGACGTAAAAAATTGGCCTTCCAATAGACAAATCATGAAGAAGAACTAATAAATTCCGTCTTTTTCAGGTTTCCGTCTTGAGCAAAAGAGAAACTCTTTAAAAACAATCAGTACTACAATTATGTACTGAAGAGTTAAATCTCTCTATGCAACAGAAACAAGAAAAAGAGGGATGATGCAGACTTCAGTTTTTCTTGACAATGTATGATGAGCCTCTAAATAAAGAAGATCTCAGCTGCTGAAGTAGAAGTTGGCCAATGCATCTTAGATCTTGAAGTTGTGAAGAAGAATCCACCAATTGAAAAGACAGCTTGAAATGAACATCTTGGAGGTTGACGTAGAAAATTGCCCCACCAATAGACCAATCATGAAGAAGAACTCGTTAATTCCGTCCTTTTCAGGTTTCCATCTTGAGCAAAAGAGAAACTCTTTAAAAACAATCAGTACTACAAATATGCACTGAAGAGTTAAATCTCTATATGCAACAAAAACAAGAAAAAGAGGGATGAAGAAGACTTCAGTTTTTGTTGACATTGTATGATGAGCCTCTGAATGAAGAAGATCTCAGCTGCTGAAGTAAAAGTTAGTCAATACATCTTAGATCTTGAAGTCTGAAGAAGAATCCACAAATTATTCTTAAGATTTAAACTATGATGGCACAACTTTCTTGGTAGATGAAACTTGGTGTCCCTTCTGTTGATAGTTATTATCCGATGGACCAATTCTTGGGGGTACAAAACACAGATGACTTTCCATAGGCACGATGCTCTTGATGCACAGCTATGAGTCCCTAACCAGGCACTGGCAGAAGTTGAGCCAATTTAGCCTAGGGTGCAGTTTATTGTCATACTCCAGGACAAAATAATTTGTTGTCATCTAACAAGTGCAGATTTGAGTTACTGAAGACAAGCTTGTAATGAACATCTTAGAGGTTGAGGTAGAAAATTGGCCCACTATGCTGACACAGAAATAAGACCTATCATGAAGAAGAACTCACAAATTCCGTCCTTTTCAGGTTTCCATTTTTGAGCAAAAGAGAAACTCTTTAAGAACAATCAGTACTACAATTATGCACTGAAGAGTTAAATCTCTATATGCAACAGAAACAAGAAAAAGAGGGATGAAGCAGACTTCAGTTTTTGTTGACAAAGTATGATGAGCATCTAAATGAAGAAGATCTCAGCTGCTGAACTAGAAGATCTTGAAGTTGTGAAGAAGAATCCACAAACTGAAAAGACAAGCTTGAAATGAACATCTTGGAGGTTGACGTAAACAATTTGCCTTCCAATAGACAAATCATGAAAAAGAACTAGTAAATTCCGTCCTTTTCAGGTTTCCATCTTGAGCAAAAGAGAAACTCTTTAAAAACAATCAGTACTACAATTATGTACTGAAGAGTTAAATCTCTCTATGCAACAGAAACAAGAAAAAGAGGGATGATGAAGACTTCAGTTTTTCTTGACAATGTATGATGAGCCTCTAAATAAAGAAGATCTCAGCTGCTGAAGTAGAAGTTGGCCAATGCATCTTAGATCTTGAAGTTGTGAAGAAGAATCCACCAATTAAAAAGACAGCTTGAAATGAACATCTTGGAGGTTGATGTAGAAAATTGGCCCACCAATAGACCAATCATGAAGAAGAACTGTAAATTCCGCCCTTTTCAGGTTTCCATCTTGAGCAAAAGAGAAACTCTTTAAAAACAATCAGTACTACAAATATGCACTGAAGAGTTAAATCTCTATATGCAACAGAAACGAGAAAAAGAGGGATGATGAAGACTTCAGTTTTTGTTGACAAAGTATGATGAGCCTCTAAATGAAGAAGATCTCAGCTACTGAAGTAGAAGTTAGTCAATACATCTTAGATCTTGAAGTCTGAAGAAGAATCCACAAATTATTCTTAAGATTTAAACAATGATGGCACAACTTTCTTGGTAGATGAAATTTGGTGTCCCTTCTGTTGATAGTTATTATCCGATGGACCAATTCTTGGGGGTACAAAACACAGATGACTTTCCATAGGCAAGATGCTCTTGATGCACAGCTATGAGGCCCTAACCAGGCACTGGCAGAAGTTGAGCCAATTAAGCCTAGGGTGCAGTTTATTGTCATACTCCAGGACAAAATAGTTTGTTGTCATCTAACAAGTGCAGATTTGAGTTACTGAAGACAAGCTTGTAATGAACATCTTAGAGGTTGAGGTAGAAAATTGGCCCACTATGCTGACACAGAAAATAGACCAATCATGAAGAAGAACTCGCAAATTCCGTCCTTTTCAGGTTTCCATTTTTGAGCAAAAGAGAAACTCTTTAAGAACAATCAGTACTACAATTATGCACTGAAGAGTTAAATCTCTATATGCAACAGAAACAAGAAAAAGAGGGATGATGCAGACTTCAGTTTTTGTTGACAAAGTATGATGAGCATCTAAATGAAGAAGATCTCAGCTGCTGAACTAGAAGATCTTGAAGTTGTGAAGAAGAATCCACAAATTGAAAAGACAAGCTTGAAATGAACATCTTGGAGGTTGACGTAAAAAATTGGCCTTCCAATAGACAAATCATGAAGAAGAACTAGTAAATACCGTCCTTTTCAGGTTTCCGTCTTGAGCAAAAGAGAAACTCTTTAAAAACAATCAGTACTACAATTATGCACTGAAGAGTTTAATCTCTATATGCAACAGAAACAAGAAAAAGAGGGATGATGAAGACTTCAGTTTTTCTTGACAATGTATGATGAGCCTCTAAATAAAGAAGATCTCAGCTGCTGAAGTAGAAGTTGGCCAATGCATCTTAGATCTTGAAGTTGTGAAGAAGAATCCACCAATTGAAAAGACAGCTTGAAATGAACATCTTGGAGGTTGATGTAGAAAATTGCCCCACCAATAGACCAATCATGAAGAAGAACTCGTAAATTCCGTCCTTTTCAGGTTTCCATCTTGAGCAAAAGAGAAACTCTTTAAAAACAATCAGTACTACAAATATGCACTGAAGAGTTAAATCTCTCTATGCAACAGAAACAAGAAAAAGAGAGATGATGCAGACTTCAGTTTTTGTTGACAAAGTATGATGAGCATATAAATGAAGAAGATCTCAGCTGCTGAATTAGAAGATCTTGAAGTTGTGAAGAAGAATCCACAAATTGAAAAGACAAGCTTGAAATGAACATCTTGGAGGTTGACGTAGAAAATTGGCCTACCAATAGACCAATCAAGAAGAAGAACTCGTAAATTTTGTCCTTTTCAGGTTTCCATCTTGAGCAAAAGAGAAACTCTTTAAGAACAATCAGTACTACAATTATGCACTGAAGAGTTAAATCTCTATATGCAACAGAAACAAGAAAAAGAGGGATGATGAAGACTTCAGTTTTTCTTGACAATATACCAATCATAAAGAAGAACTTCTAAATTCCGTCCTTTTCAGGTTTCCATTTTGAGCAAAAGAGAAACTCTTTAAGAACAATCAGTACTACAATTATGCACTGAAGAGTTTAATCTCTATTTGCAACAGAAACAAGAAAAAGAGGGATGATGCAGACTTCAGTTTTTCTTGACAATGTATGATGAGCCTCTAAATAAAGAAGATCTCAGCTGCTGAAGTAGAAGTTGGCCAATGCATCTTAGATCTTGAAGTTGTGAAGAAGAATCCACAAATTGAAAAGACAAGCTTGAAATGAACATCTTGGAGGTTGACGTAGAAAATTGCCCCACCAATAGACAAATCATGAAGAAGAACTAGTAAATTCCGTCCTTTTCAGGTTTCCATTTTGAGCAAAAGAGAAACTCTTTAAAAACAATCAGTACTACAAATATGTACGGAAGAGTTAAATCTCTCTATGCAACAGAAACAAGAAAAAGAGGGATGATGAAGACTTCAGTTTTTCTTGACAATGTATGATGAGCCTCTAAATAAAGAAGATCTCAGCTGCTGAAGTAGAAGTTGGCCAATGCATCTTAGATCTTGACGTTGTGAAGAAGAATCCACCAATTGAAAAGACAGCTTGAAATGAACATCTTGGAGGTTGATGTAGAAAATTGGCCCACCAATAGACCAATCATGAAGAAGAACTCGTAAATTCCGTCCTTTTCAGGTTTCCATCTTGAGCAAAAGAGAAACTCTTTAAGAACAATCAGTACTACAATTATGCACTGAAGAGTTAAATCTCTATGCCACAGAAACAAGAAAAAGAGGGATGATGAAGACTTCAGTTTTTCTTGACAATATACCAATCAAGAAGAAGAACTTGTACATTCCGTCCTTTTCAGGTTTCCTTTTTGAGCAAAAGAGAAACTCTTTAAGAACAATCAGTACTACAATTATGCACTGAAGAGTTTAATCTTTATATGCAACAGAAACAAGAAAAAGAGGGATGATGCAGACTTCAGTTTTTCTTGACAATGTATGATGAGCCTCTAAATAAAGAAGATCTCAGCTGCTGAAGTAGAAGTTGGCTAATGCATCTTAGATCTTGATGTTGTGAAGAAGAATCCACCAATTGAAAAGACAGCTTGAAATGAACATCTTGGAGGTTGACGTAGAAAATTGCCCCACCAATAGACCAATCATGAAGAAGAACTCGTAAATTCCGTCCTTTTCAGGTTTCCATCTTGAGCAAAAGAGAAACTCTTTAAAAACAATCAGTACTACAAATATGCACTGAAGAGTTAAATCTCTATATGCAACAAAAACAAGAAAAAGAGGGATGAAGAAGACTTCAGTTTTTGTTGACATTGTATGATGAGCCTCTGAATGAAGATCTCAGCTGCTGAAGTAAAAGTTAGTCAATACATCTTAGATCTTGAAGTCTGAAGAAGAATCCACAAATTATTCTTAAGATTTAAACAATGATGGCACAACTTTCTTGGTAGATGAAACTTGGTGTCCCTTCTGTTGATAGTTATTATCCGATGGACCAATTCTTGGGGGTACAAAACACAGATGACTTTCCATAGGCACGATGCTCTTGATGCACAGCTATGAGGCCCTAACCAGGCACTGGCAGAAGTTGAGCCAATTTAGCCTGGGGTGCAGTTTATTGTCATACTCCAGGACAAAATAATTTGTTGTCATCTAACAAGTGCAGATTTGAGTTACTGAAGACAAGCTTGTAATGAACATCTTAGAGGTTGAGGTAGAAAATTGGCCCACTATGCTGACACAGAAAATAGACCTATCATGAAGAAGAACTCACAAATTCCGTCCTTTTCAGGTTTCCATTTTTGAGCAAAAGAAAAACTCTTTAAGAACAATCAGTACTACAATTATGCACTGAAGAGTTAAATCTCTATATGCAACAGAAACAAGAAAAAGAGGGATGATGCAGACTTCAGTTTTTGTTGACAAAGTATGATGAGCATCTAAATGAAGAAGATCTCAGCTGCTGAACTAGAAGATCTTGAAGTTGTGAAGAAGAATCCACAAATTGAAAAGACAAGCTTGAAATGAACATCTTGGAGGTTGACGTAAAAAATTGGCCTTCCAATAGACAAATCATGAAGAAGAACTAGTAAATACCGTCCTTTTCAGGTTTCCGTCTTGAGCAAAAGAGAAACTCTTTAAAAACAATCAGTACTACAATTATGCACTGAAGAGTTTAATCTCTATATGCAACAGAAACAAGAAAAAGAGGGATGATGCAGACTTCAGTTTTTCTTGACAATGTATGATGAGCCTCTAAATAAAGAAGATCTCAGCTGCTGAAGTAGAAGTTGGCCAAACAATCAGTACTACAATTATGCACTGAAGAGTTAAATCTCTCTATGCAACAGAAACAAGAAAAAGAGGGATGATGCAGACTTCAGTTTTTCTTGACAATGTATGATGAGCCTCTAAATAAAGAAGATCTCGGCTGCTGAAGTAGAAGTTGGCCAATGCATCTTAGATCTTGAAGTTGTGAAGAAGAGTCCACCAACTGAAAAGACAGCTTGAAATGAACATCTTGGAGGTTGATGTAGAAAATTGCCCCACCAATAGACCAATCATGAAGAAGAACTCGTTAATTCCGTCCTTTTCAGGTTTCCATCTTGAGCAAAAGAGAAACTCTTTAAAAACAATCAGTACTACAAATATGCACTGAAGAGTTAAATCTCTATATGCAACAAAAACAAGAAAAAGAGGGATGAAGAAGACTTCAGTTTTTGTTGACAAAGTATGATGAGCCTCTAAATGAAGAAGATCTCAGCTGCTAAAGTAAAAGTTAGTCAAGACATCTTAGATCTTGAAGTCTGAAGAAGAATCCACAAATTATTCTTAAGATTTAAACTATGATGGCACAACTTTCTTGGTAGATGAAACTTGGTGTCCCTTCTGTTGATAGTTATTATCCGATGGACCAATTCTTGGGGGTACAAAACACAAATGACTTTCCATAGGCACGATGCTCTTGATGCACAGCTATGAGGCCCTAACCAGGCACTGGCAGAAGTTGAGCCAATTTAGCCTTGGGTGCAGTTTATTGTCATACTCCAGGACAAAATAGTTTGTTGTCATCTAACAAGTGCAGATTTGAGTTACTGAAGACAAGCTTGTAATGAACATCTTAGAGGTTGAGGTAGAAAATTGGCCCACTATCCTGACACAGAAAATAGACCTATCATGAAGAAGAACTCACAAATTCCGTCCTTTTCAGGTTTCCATTTTTGAGCAAAAGAGAAACTCTTTAAGAACAATCAGTACTACAATTATGCACTGAAGAGTTAAATCTCTATATGCAACAGAAACAAGAAAAAGAGGGATGATGCAGACTTCAGTTTTTGTTGACAAAGTATGATGAGCATCTAAATGAAGAAGATCTCAGCTGCTGAACTAGAAGATCTTGAAGTTGTGAAGAAGAATCCACAAATTGAAAAGACAAGCTTGAAATGAACATCTTGGAGGTTGACGTAAAAAATTTGCCTTCCAATAGACAAATCATGAAAAAGAACTAGTAAATTCCGTCCTTTTCAGGTTTCCATCTTGAGCAAAAGAGAAACTCTTTAAAAACAATCAGTACTACAATTATGTACTGAAGAGTTAAATCTCTCTATGCAACAGAAACAAGAAAAAGAGGGATGATGAAGACTTCAGTTTTTCTTGACAATGTATGATGAGCCTCTAAATAAAGAAGATCTCAGCTGCTGAAGTAGAAGTTGGCCAATGCATCTTAGATCTTGAAGTTGTGAAGAAGAATCCACCAATTAAAAAGACAGCTTGAAATGAACATCTTGGAGGTTGATGTAGAAAATTGCCCCACCAATAGACCAATCATGAAGAAGAACTCGTAAATTCCGCCCTTTTCAGGTTTCCATCTTGAGCAAAAGAGAAACTCTTTAAAAACAATCAGTACTACAAATATGCACTGAAGAGTTAAATCTCTATATGCAACAGAAACGAGAAAAAGAGGGATGATGAAGACTTCAGTTTTTGTTGACAAAGTATGATGAGCCTCTAAATGAAGAAGATCTCAGCTACTGAAGTAGAAGTTAGTCAATACATCTTAGATCTTGAAGTCTGAAGAAGAATCCACAAATTATTCTTAAGATTTAAACAATGATGGCACAACTTTCTTGGTAGATGAAATTTGGTGTCCCTTCTGTTGATAGTTATTATCCGATGGACCAATTCTTGGGGGTACAAAACACAGATGACTTTCCATAGGCAAGATGCTCTTGATGCACAGCTATGAGGCCCTAACCAGGCACTGGCAGAAGTTGAGCCAATTTAGCCTAGGGTGCAGTTTATTGTCATACTCCAGGACAAAATAGTTTGTTGTCATCTAACAAGTGCAGATTTGAGTTACTGAAGACAAGCTTGTAATGAACATCTTAGAGGTTGAGGTAGAAAATTGGCCCACTATGCTGACACAGAAAATAGACCAATCATGAAGAAGAACTCGCAAATTCCGTCCTTTTCAGGTTTCCATTTTTGAGCAAAAGAAAAACTCTTTAAGAACAATCAGTACTACAATTATGCACTGAAGAGTTAAATCTCTATATGCAACAGAAACAAGAAAAAGAGGGATGATGCAGACTTCAGTTTTTGTTGACAAAAACTGAATGAAGAATGAAGAAGATCTCAGCTGCTGAAGTAAAAGTTAGTCAATACATCTTAGATCTTGAAGTCTGAAGAAGAATCCACAAATTATTCTTAAGATTTAAACTATGATGGCACAACTTTCTTGGTAGATGAAACTTGGTGTCCCTTCTGTTGATAGTTATTATCCGATGGACCAATTCTTGGGGGTACAAAACACAGATGACTTTCCATAGGCACGATGCTCTTGATGCACAGCTATGAGGCCCTAACCAGGCACTGGCAGAAGTTGAGCCAATTTAGCCCAGGGTGCAGTTTATTGTCATACTCCAGGACAAAATAGTTTGTTGTCATCTAACAAGTGCAGATTTGAGTTACTGAAGACAAGCTTGTAATGAACATGTTAGAGGTTGAGGTAGAAAATTGGCCCACTATGCTGACACAGAAAATAGACCAATCATGAAGAAGAACTCACAAATTCCGTCCTTTTCAGGTTTCCATTTTTGAGCAAAAGAGAAACTCTTTAAGAACAATCAGTACTACAATTATGCACTGAAGAGTTAAATCTCTATATGCAACAGAAACAAGAAAAAGAGGGATGATGCAGACTTCAGTTTTTGTTGACAAAGTATGATGAGCATCTAAATGAAAAAGATCTCAGCTGCTGAACTAGAAGATCTTGAAGTTGTGAAGAAGAATCCACAAATTGAAAAGACAAGCTTGAAATGAACATCTTGGAGGTTGACGTAAAAAATTGGCCTTCCAATAGACAAATCATGAAGAAGAACTAGTAAATACCGTCCTTTTCAGGTTTCCGTCTTGAGCAAAAGAGAAACTCTATAAAAACAATCAGTACTACAATTATGCACTGAAGAGTTAAATCTCTCTATGCAACAGAAACAAGAAAAAGAGGGATGATGCAGACTTCAGTTTTTCTTGACAATGTATGATGAGCCTCTAAATAAAGAAGATCTCGGCTGCTGAAGTAGAAGTTGGCCAATGCATCTTAGATCTTGAAGTTGTGAAGAAGAGTCCACCAACTGAAAAGACAGCTTGAAATGAACATCTTGGAGGTTGATGTAGAAAATTGCCCCACCAATAGACCAATCATGAAGAAGAACTCGTTAATTCCGTCCTTTTCAGGTTTCCATCTTGAGCAAAAGAGAAACTCTTTAAAAACAATCAGTACTACAAATATGCACTGAAGAGTTAAATCTCTATATGCAACAAAAACAAGAAAAAGAGGGATGAAGAAGACTTCAGTTTTTGTTGACAAAGTATGATGAGCCTCTAAATGAAGAAGATCTCAGCTGCTAAAGTAAAAGTTAGTCAATACATCTTAGATCTTGAAGTCTGAAGAAGAATCCACAAATTATTCTTAAGATTTAAACTATGATGGCACAACTTTCTTGGTAGATGAAACTTGGTGTCCCTTCTGTTGATAGTTATTATCCGATGGACCAATTCTTGGGGGTACAAAACACAAATGACTTTCCATAGGCACGATGCTCTTGATGCACAGCTATGAGGCCCTAACCAGGCACTGGCAGAAGTTGAGCCAATTTAGCCTTGGGTGCAGTTTATTGTCATACTCCAGGACAAAATAGTTTGTTGTCATCTAACAAGTGCAGATTTGAGTTACTGAAGACAAGCTTGTAATGAACATCTTAGAGGTTGAGGTAGAAAATTGGCCCACTATCCTGACACAGAAAATAGACCTATCATGAAGAAGAACTCACAAATTCCGTCCTTTTCAGGTTTCCATTTTTGAGCAAAAGAGAAACTCTTTAAGAACAATCAGTACTACAATTATGCACTGAAGAGTTAAATCTCTATATGCAACAGAAACAAGAAAAAGAGGGATGATGCAGACTTCAGTTTTTGTTGACAAAGTATGATGAGCATCTAAATGAAGAAGATCTCAGCTGCTGAACTAGAAGATCTTGAAGTTGTGAAGAAGAATCCACAAATTGAAAAGACAAGCTTGAAATGAACATCTTGGAGGTTGACGTAAAAACTTGGCCTTCCAATAGACAAATCATGAAGAAGAACTAGTAAATTCCGTCCTTTTCAGGTGTCCGTCTTGAGCAAAAGAGAAACTCTTTAAAAACAATCAGTACTACAAATATGCACTGAAGAGTTAAATCTCTCTATGCAACAGAAACAAGAAAAAGAGGGATGATGAAGACTTCAGTTTTTCTTGACAATGTATGATGAATAAAGAAGATCTCAGCTGCTGAAGTAGAAGTTGGCAAATACATCTTAAGATCTTGACGTTGTGAAGAAGAATCAACCAATTGAAAAGACAGCTTGAAATGAACATCTTGGAGGTTGACGTAGAAAATTGCTCCACCAATAGACCAATCATGAAGAAGAACTCGTAAATTCCGTCCTTTTCAGGTTTCCATCTTGAGCAAAAGAGAAACTCTTTAAAAACAATCAGTACTACAAATATGCACTGAAGAGTTAAATCTCTCTATGCAACAGAAACAAGAAAAAGAGGGATGATGCAGACTTCAGTTTTTGTTGACAAAGTATGATGAGCATATAAATGAAGAAGATCTCAGCTGCTGAATAAGAAGATCTTGAAGTTGTGAAGAAGAATCCACAAATTGAAAAGACAAGCTTGAAATGAACATCTTGGAGGTTGACGTAGAAAATTGGCCTACCAATAGACCAATCAAGAAGAAGAACTCGTAAATTTTGTCCTTTTCAGGTTTCCATCTTGAGCAAAAGAGAAACTCTTTAAGAACAATCAGTACTACAATTATGCACTGAAGAGTTAAATCTCTATATGCAACAGAAACAAGAAAAAGAGGGATGATGAAGACTTCAGTTTTTCTTGACAATATACCAATCATAAAGAAGAACTTGTAAATTCCGTCCTTTTCAGGTTTCCATTTTGAGCAAAAGAGAAACTCTTTAAGAACAATCAGTACTACAATTATGCACTGAAGAGTTTAATCTCTATATGCAACAGAAACAAGAAAAAGAGGGATGATGCAGACTTCAGTTTTTCTTGACAATGTATGATGAGCCTCTAAATAAAGAAGATCTCAGCTGCTGTAGTAGAAGTTGGCCAATGCATCTTAGATCTTGAAGTTGTGAAGAAGAATCCACCAATTGAAAAGACAGCTTGAAATGAACATCTTGGAGGTTGACGTAGAAAATTGCCCCACCAATAGACCAATCATGAAGAAGAACTCGTTAATTCCGTCCTTTTCAGGTTTCCATCTTGAGCAAAAGAGAAACTCTTTAAAAACAATCAGTACTACAAATATGCACTGAAGAGTTAAATCTCTATATGCAACAAAAACAAGAAAAAGAGGGATGAAGAAGACTTCAGTTTTTGTTGACATTGTATGATGAGCCTCTGAATGAAGAAGATCTCAGCTGCTGAAGTAAAAGTTAGTCAATACATCTTAGATCTTGAAGTCTGAAGAAGAATCCACAAATTATTCTTAAGATTTAAACTATGATGGCACAACTTTCTTGGTAGATGAAACTTGGTGTCCCTTCTGTTGATAGTTATTATCCGATGGACCAATTCTTGGGGTACAAAACACAGATGACTTTCCATAGGCACGATGCTCTTGATGCACAGCTATGAGGCCCTAACCAGGCACTGGCAGAAGTTGAGCCAATTTATCCTGGGGTGCAGTTTATTGTCATACTCCAGGACAAAATAGTTTGTTGTCATCTAACAAGTGCAGATTTGAGTTACTGAAGACAAGCTTGTAATGAACATCTTAGAGGTTGAGGTAGAAAATTGGCCCACTATGCTGACACAGAAAATAGACCTATCTTGAAGAAGAACTCACAAATTCCGTCCTTTTCAGGTTTCCATTTTTGAGCAAAAGAGAAACTCTTTAAGAACAATCAGTACTACAATTATGCACTGAAGAGTTAAATCTCTATATGCAACAGAAACAAGAAAAAGAGGGATGAAGCAGACTTCAGTTTTTGTTGACAAAGTATGATGAGCATCTAAATGAAGAAGATCTCAGCTGCTGAACTAGAAGATCTTGAAGTTGTGAAGAAGAATCCACAAACTGAAAAGACAAGCTTGAAATGAACATCTTGGAGGTTGACGTAAAAAAATGGCCTTGCAATAGACAAATCATGAAGAAGAACTAGTAAATTCCGTCCTTTTCAGGTTTCCATCTTGAGCAAAAGAGAAACTCTTTAAAAACAATCAGTACTACAAATATGCACTGAAGAGTTAAATCTCTCTATGCAACAGAAACAAGAAAAAGAGGGATGATGAAGACTTCAGTTTTTCTTGACAATGTATGATGAGCCTCTAAATAAAGAAGATCTCAGCTGCTGAAGTAGAAGTTGGCCAATGCATCTTAGATCTTGACGTTGTGAAGAAGAATCCACCAATTGAAAAGACAGCTTGAAATGAACATCTTGGAGGTTGATGTAGAAATTTGGCCCACCAATAGACCAATCATGAAAAAGAACTCGTAAATTCCGTCCTTTTCAGGTTTTCATCTTGAGCAAAAGAGAAACTCTTTAAAAACAATCAGTACTACAAATATGCACTGAAGAGTTAAATCTCTATGCAACAGAAACGAGAAAAAGAGGGATGATGAAGACTTCAGTTTTTGTTGACAAAGTATCATGAGCCTCTGAATGAAGAAGATCTCAGCTGCTGAAGTAGAAGTTAGTCAATACATCTTAGATCTTGAAGTCTGAAGAAGAATCCACAAATTATTCTTAAGATTTAAACAATGATGGCACAACTTTCTTGGTAGATGAAATTTGGTGTCCCTTCTGTTGATAGTTATTATCCGATGGACCAATTCTTGGGGGTACAAAACACAGATGACTTTCCATAGGCACGATGCTCTTGATGCACAGCTATGAGGCCCTAACCAGGCACTGGCAGAAGTTGAGCCAATTTAGCCTAGGGTGCAGTTTATTGTCATACTCCAGGACAAAATAGTTTGTTGTCATCTAACAAGTGCAGATTTGAGTTACTGAAGACAAGCTTGTAATGAACATCTTAGAGGTTGAGGTGGAAAATTGGCCCACTATGCTGACACAGAAAATAGACCAATCATGAAGAAGAACTCGCAAATTTCGTCCTTTTCAGGTTTCCATTTTTGAGCAAAAGAGAAACTCTTTAAGAACAATCAGTACTACAATTATGCACTGAAGAGTTAAATCTCTCTATGCAACAGAAACAAGAAAAAGAGGGATGATGAAGACTTCAGTTTTCTTGACAATGGATGATGAGCCTCTAAGTGAAGAAGATCTCAGCTGCTGAAGTAGAAGTTGGCCAATGCATCTTAGATCTTGAATTGTGAAGAAGAATCCACCAATTTAAAAGACAGCTTGAATTGAACATCTTTGAGGTTGACGTAAAAAATTGGCCCACTATGCTGACACAGAAAAGACACCAATCATGAAGAAGAACTTGTATATTCCTTCCTTTTCAGGTTTCCATTTTGAGCAAAAGAGAAACTCTTTAAGAACAATCAGTACTACAATTATGCACTGAAGAGTTAAATCTCTATATGCAACAAAAACAAGAAAAAGAGGGATGATGAAGACTTCAGTTTTTCTTGACAATAGACCAGTCATGAAGAAGAACTCGTAAATTCCGTCCTTTTCAGGTTTCCATTTTTGAGCAAAAGAGAAACTCTTTAAGAACAATCAGTACTACAATTATGCACTGAAGAGTTAAATCTCTATATGCAACAGAAACAAGCAAAAGAGGGAGGATGCAGACTTCAGTTTTTGTTGACAAAGTATGATGAGCATCTAAATGGAGAAGATCTCAGCTGCTGAAGTAGAAGTTGGCAAATACATCTTAGATCTTGAAGTCTGAAGAAGAATCAACCAATTGAAAAGACAAGCTTGAAATGAACATCTTGGAGGTTGATGTAAAAAATTGGTTTACTATGCTAACACAGAAAATAGACCAATCTTGAGGAAGAACTTGTATATTCCTTCCTTTTCAGGTTTCCATTTTGAGCAACAATCAGTACTACAATTATGCACTGAAGAGTTCAATCTCTATGTGCAACAGAAACAAGAAAAAGAGGGATGATGAAGACTTCAGTTTTTCTTGACAATGTATGATGAGCAACTAAATGAAGAAGATCTCAGCTGCTGAATTAGAAGATCTTGAAGTTGTGAAAAAAGAATCCACCAATTGAAAAGACAAGTTCGAAATGAACATCTTGGAGGTTGACGTAGAAAATTGGCCCACCAATAGACCAATCATGAAGAAGAACTCGTAAATTCCGTCCTTTTCAGGTTTCCATCTTGAGCAAAAGAGAAACTCTTTAAGAACAATCAGTACTACAATTATGCACTGAAGAGTTAAGTCTCTATATGCAACAGAAACAAGAAAAAGAGGGATGATGAAGACTTCAGTTTTTCTTGACAATGTATGATGAGCCTCTAAATGAAGAAGATCTCAGCTGCTTCAGTATAAGTTTGCAAATTATATCTTAGATCTTGAAGTCTGAAGAAGAATCCAGAAATGAATTGTATTCTTTTTTTCAATTTGTACTTCCTGTTTTTAGATTCACCCAGTAAACAAACTTGTCATAGACTAATATTTTGATTTTCTTTGAAATCTGTATAATATCTGCACAGACACAACCTGTATGTTTCAACTCCGTCCCCCCTTAATGAAAGAAACCCATGACGGTATTGTCTAAATTTTACCTTTTTAAGAAGTTTAAAAACTCACTCTGGTAACAAACTCTACATTAAAAATTAGTTTTCTTTTATCTCTGTATTTGCATGCAGGCACACCCACTGTATATATCAATAAGGGCACACATATGAGCAAAAAAACTCACAACAGTATGATGTAAATTTTCCCTAGTGTCCAAGTTTAAAAAGTCACTCTTAAAAACAAATGCTGCCATAGATTAATAGTTTTGATTTCTTGTAATGCTGTATTTTAACTACAAGTGGTCGGTTTTTGAGGGAGTACATTCACATTCAGGCCTTTACAAAAACCCTAATACAATTTGCACCTGGATGGCCTCATTGTTGGTGTTTGGCAGTGAAGTAATCATCTCTCAGTTGCCTTTTAATATGGGTTATATTAGTTACAAATTCCTTGGCATTGTGGAGCCCCATCAACCAATCATGCCAACATTCAGCAACTAATCCCCTATCATGGGTATTCAGCCAAAATGTTACTTTCAACAATAATGGCCATTGAATTTGTAATATACCATTCACGTATATGACCCAGCTCCAACGTTATTGATATGCAAATACCGGATGTGGAATTTGTCAATGATCAGCTAGCTAACTACTACACAATTTCGTATACCTATGTTTAAGCAGAAAAAAATGAATGGGCAGAATATTGCTTATTGGAACAACGTAATTTTTTTTAGGAACTTCGGCTGGTGATCATTCACTGTGAAGCAAGATTTGTCTGTGCTTAGAAAATTGTTTAAGGTTTCAGGGGATGAGAGCTGATCATCAGAGGGTTGGTTATAATATTTGTAATGAGAATTTTGCCGTTCGACCACAACAAAGTTGGCTGCTAGAATGAAGCTTGTATTTAATTTATCTGCACATAATTTCAGGAAATTCTTTGACAAATTTAATGTGAACTTGCAGGCTGTCGCCGCAATTTTTTTTTTTCATAAATCAATCTCAGGAAATTCTTCGACAAAATTAAGTGTAAACTTTGCATGCTGTCGCCGCTCAAAACAAAAACGAAAATTTGATTTCACATTAATTAATCTCAGGAAAATCTTTCGGAAATTTAGAGTAAACTTTGCAGGCTGTCGCTGCTAAAAACAAAAATTGTATTCAAAATATAATCTCAGGAAATTCTTCAGCAAATTTAGAGTAAACTTTGCAGGCTGTCGCTGCTAAAAACAAAAATTGTATTTTCAATATAATCTCAGGAAATTCTTCAGCAAATTTAGAGTAAACTTTGCAGGCTGTCGCTGCTTAAAACAAAAATTGTATTTTAAATATAATCTCAGGAAATTCTTCAGCAAATTTAGAGTAAACTTTGCAGGCTGTCGCTGCTTAAAACAAAAATTGTATTTTAAATATAATCTCAAGAAATTCTTCAGCAAATTTAGAGTAAACTTTGCAGGCAGTCGCCGTGAAAACAAAACAAAATTGATGTTGATGTTAGGCAAATTTAGTGTAAACTTTGCAGGCTGTTGCCGCTTATAATATAAACTGGATATAAAATTAAACTCGGGAAATTCTTCGGCAAATTTAGTGTAAACTTTGCAGCAGTCGCAGCACAAAAAAAAACGTGTTTTATATTTAATCCCAGGAAATTCTTCAACAATCTTTAGTGTGAACTTTTAAGGCTGTCGCGGCTAAAAGCAAAAGCTGTCGTCAAATTTTATTTCAGGAAATTCTTTGGCAAAATTAGTGTGAACTTTGCAAGCTGTCGCCGCTAAAAATAAAAACTGGATTTTGTGTTAGGAAAGTCTTAGGCAAATTCAGTGTGAACTTTACAGGCTGTCGCCGCAAAAAGAAATTACTGGATTTTTAATTATTCTCGACAAATTCTTCGGCAAATTTAGTGTGAACTTTGCAGGCTGTCGCCGCTAAAACAAAAACTGGATTTTACATGGGAGTGTCAATTTAGACTTTTTGTTTTCCATACACAAGAATTAAAATTTTCATGAGCAAAGTAATTTTATTTTGAACATGGATGTGTATAAAGCTATTAATGCTGTTTAGGTGTACGTTCATGACGTTGTAACATTGACAAATGAAGCATTGGCAGCAACAATAGCATACAATTTCACAAGAAAGGTCGGCTTGGCGTTTTTTTCTCTCTCTACTAATTAGTGCGTACAAGTTTTAAAGGTTTGTTTCTGACTTACCCCAACATGCCCAGACGAACTCTTGAAGTTTGTGTGAGTATGGCTGGCTGAGGCTGAGTGGTGTCATTGTCTGTCTTGTCGTCTTTTGAAAGAAACTCTGGAAGAGCGCTCAGTCTTCAGCGAGAGATGGTTCTCACGACTGTTGTCACCCTGCGGACGGAGGACAAACCAAGGCAAAATGAGTGAACGTTGCATGCATTATATGCATGCAAGTAATTAATAGTTTTGCTACTCATGGAAGACCATGGAGACCTCTCACTCAGCAAAAAGAGGTGTCCAGCACCTACAAACAAACACTAATGTCAAAAGATAAGACTAAAAACAGGAACAAGATACGAAAATATAACAACTGTAAAGTCTACTGGCCCATTTATTGTCGTTTTGCTGCGGAGTTTGCGTCAAGATACTTAATTTATTGACTTTGGTGTTTTTTTTGACAGGCTGAAAGGCGAGACGGATTTTTTAGTTCTAGCCACTTTTTTGAAAAAAAAAAATGTTTTTTTAATGCGTAGTTTATTCTTACCGTATGACCAGCGAACACTTCTTTGGGTTTAGGGTGTGAAACAGCTCTAACTTCAGGAAAGTCATCGGAACAAAAATTCAAATTGAATTTTTTTTCCTGCTCCAATAACACAACCGCACCCGTTGAAATCCAGCTGCAGAGTGATTTGCCCGCCCAGGGCGCCCACTCAGGCCCTGGCAGCATGGGCGGCCGAATAGCAGTAATGGGGTTAATTTGTGCACAGACAAATGCAAATCCAGGATGCCAAGTTAACTTATCCCTCCGCTCCAGACATTATTTTAGATTTGAGTAGTCTTATTTAAAATTTGATCCCAAAAATTATGCCTGAATTATCTTTTTATATTAAGATATCCAGAATAATCAACATATTCTTCATTCCCGACGACGATTTATATGATTTCTGAGGTGAATTCACGGTCTAATTTTTGCTCCGCGCAATTTTCCAACCCGAAATGGTCGACCGTGATTGGTCCCGAGTGCGACTACGTCATTTTTTTCACAGTTGCAGACGATAAATAAAACAAGATCCGGATTCGCGGGCAAAAAGGCGGGAAGAATATTTGGTCTTCCAAAGTTAATCCGAGAACAAAAGGTTTTTTTGAAAGGTTTGTGCGCAACCAAAACGGTCATGTCACGGACGCATGGCTGAACACCGTACACATTAATGATATGGGATTGTCCATGCAATCATTGAGAGCGAGCAATGTACATACTGATCCCCATTATACTTTTATTAGTGATCAGTGACCCTACCTAATGTACCTTACTTTAACGCGATGGGGGGGGGGGGGGCACCTACTACCATGTACAATTTCTTTTAACTGTGATGAAGGAAACAAATTCACCTAATGATGTTTCGATTAATTTGGTAATTTTGACATGAATAAAGGGTTTATTTGTCTTAATCAGTAGCGCAGGTGTGTGTGTGGGTTTGGGTGTGGGGATGGGTTTGTCAGTAGGTGGGCGGGGACATGCATTTATTTTGGAAGGAGGAAACCATCCGCCTATACATTTGTTTATAAAAAATAATGTTCCTCCCGTTATTTTGTGTGTGTTTGATTTGTTTTAACTATCTCGATTTTGTCGGGGGCGGGGTTACTTTTTGCGAGTTGAGCCTAACCCTCGTGAGGTCGGAATTGGATAATATTATTTTTTTAATTCTGTTGAGCTAACAAAATTTGTACCATATAACTGGGCCGCCATAGTTTGGAATAAAGAAAGACTATGGTCAAAAAAGGGTGTCTAACATTAATAATTGTATTAGTAATGTGTTTTAAGGCTTTATTGACTGCTTTAGGTATGAATGAATATAATTTGTATAACCCCAAGTGAATTGAAGTATGTTTGAGAGCGCCCTCACGTGGTCAAAATTGTGGCACATTCGCACTGTCAGTGACGGTCGTTGACATGTTTCTTTTTAATTTGGTGCTAGCACTGAATTTGGTTCTGGCGTTAAGTTTGGTGCTGGCATTAAATTTGGTGCAGGAACTAATTTCTTAAAGCTGTCTATGCTTAGCATGAGTAGGGCACCAGCCACAATGCAAACTCAAGGTAATTTTGGCTGGTAACCTGTTTCAGCCAAGCAATATATAGTTGTGCTTAGCAAGTTTTTGTGTTTATAGGTTTTATGAAAATTTCATTGAAATTGGGCTCTGGGCGATCTTGTTTGTTTATGTCGGTCAACGGTGCTGATACTATACCTACCACAGTGACAGATTGGTGCAGACTTCCACTCAGTCTGGGGCGCGGTAGGGGCCAGCAGAATGTCAGCGAACAAAAATCAACTTAAAGGCGATCAGGACTGGCCTAAATTTCAGCTGAATGCTTCCCGATTTAATCAGGTGATTGATACTTCCTGAGAATTAAGTGCGCCCATCATCACTAACCATGTAAACCACAATGCGTAATCGTCCTATTTATATCATGTTATTAATATTAACAAATCATGAAGCGTTTAATTAATCAATCGACTCTCACTCTCTCCCCCTCTCTCCCAGTCTCCTTGTGACACAACACAAAATTACAAACGCCGTGACCATTCATACATAGGCCTAGCTAGCCCCACTTGTGTGGCCAAGGATAGCTGAATCCTTAAGTTATACTTGGCCACACAAGTGGGGCTAGGCCTAGCTAGCTAAGCTAGCTCGTTAAGGTTGAGATTTGAAATTGGTAGATTGGAAGATCATCAGAATCAGATGTATATAAACCGTTTTGAATTTGATGTTTGATTTTGAAGTAAAAAAAGATTGGTTACTCACTTATTAATAAGCATAAGAATTTCAGATTGCCATCTAGGAAGCATGCAGTTGTTCCCCAATCTGCCATCAATCAACAATCATGGAGGAAGAAACAAATACTGTCATTAGTGTTTAGCATGGAGCTTTCTATAGCTCCATGGTGTTTAGTCACATGTCCTACCACCTGTCCAGACTAGTCACATGTCCAAGAAAGTGCAATGTTTACAGTCCAAGTAGTTCATGTCATGTCAGAAGTCAACAGGTCAATGTATTGTACCTTGTAGTTGATGTCCAATCATTGTTTACTTTATCCCATTACAAGTGTTGACCTCTTGCTTCTGTTTTGATGCCCACCACAGCATGAACACTGCTCACACAGGTAGCACAACTATAGTTGGGTTCTACCTCCATGGTCTGCCCATTGGACTAGTTATTAATAATTGAGACAATAGTCAGTCACAAAGCTTAATTATTAAGCTTTGTGAATGACTATTGTTGGTGTACGTTACCTCAAAGTTCATATTATCTTAGTTAGTCTGTTCAGATTCGGCAGTTGCACATTCTATTTAGTTTTGATTTGATTGACTTTTGTTCTGACACTATTTCTGATTATCCTGTGAGTGTTAATGGTCTTTTTGTACTTTTAAGATTTTAGTTGCACTATAAGATTGCCTGATTGTCACCACGTACACTAAAACCAAAACACCAATAAAAGTCCTAGCTAGTAGAAGCAGCACAGTTAATTATCATTCAATGGTTAAGTATTCACAAGGACCATTCAGTCTACTCTAAGGATAAAGCCTACCCCTATAGTAAATCTAAACAGTTGTCATTATATTTCCTTGTTTACTTTGTATCTATTTTCAGGATAACTTCTTTGGAAGATATCGTCATTTCTTGGATGTAATCGATCCAAGAACCCTCTTTGTCTCCAAGGTAACTCATCTGCAGCTGATTTCCCAAAACTTGCGCAACCAGTCTAGCAACGTTTATGCCGCAAGTTTCGTGAAATTGGCTGCATAACATTAGTTTTATTTTGTTTACCTAATTTTAATCCCTGACTATCAGCAGTTGCAGGTTGAATGACTTCTGACTGACACCCCAAATAAAATTATTGACAACATGGGAGGCCGCCTACATGGGCTTTAAATAATTCATTAACTCATGATGTTATGGAACAGCTTCTTTATGGTACAGAAGAAAAGTGAAGTATGGAGTTCCCCGGGTCTGACTAATCTAAAATCCTTTGGTTCGCTCTCTTGAATCAAAAACAACCAAGCTACTCCAAGAAGTTTTTTTCTCAAAATCAATTAGAGCTGCACCTGACCACTGATTTTTTTTCTTCCCATTTTTTCAGAAGCAACTCGGCGATGCAGTGACACTCCTAGATCAGTTCAAGAGTGGAAGTTTGCCTGAAGGCATCACAAATAAGCAGCTATGGGAAGCTCAGAAGATCAAACAGGTTAACCGCTATTCAGTCTGGCAGATTTTCACTCTAATATTTATTGAATGTACTTGTTGTAAGTAAACAACATTACGCAAGCAAAAAGTAAAGTAAAGTAACTTTTGATGTATGCTGGAAGCATGAAGAAATCTATGAACAAGGATGTTGGTCAGATATCTAAAACACCTACACTTACGTTTGTGCAAGAATGAAAATTATATTTGGTCCTGTTTTTGCTGTCTTGTGTGGGTATAGGATGTTTAAAGCTGTTGGTCCCATGTGTTGTTCTACCTCAATTTATAAACATACTGTCAAAGAACCCATTACACTTGTCTACAAGCATGGTGTTGCTCCTTGGATCCCGGTTCCGATGCCCAATATTGTTCTCATGCAAATACAGGTACAAAAACCTTTTGTTGTCTGGATGATTTAATAAACACTTTTGTTTAGTATTGTTAGCATTTCAAGATGAAAATGTCCAAAATAGTCAAACAATTATTCTGTCTCTTTTCAGGCAATTATCCATCCGGACACGGGCCAGAAAATCTTCATGCCATTCCGAATGTCAGGTGAGGGAGATGGTATAGATTGACTCAATTACAAGCCAGGAGAGTTTCAAAAGCAGGACAGTAGTAACCACTTGACCCCTTGCACATTGCCGAATGCACCTTCACACAATGCCTGTCTTACATTTTAAAGTAATTTTTGACTCCTAAAATGGCAGACACTGGACAGGATATGCGCGTGTAAATGGCTGGGCATTGTATGCACGGACTAGACTTCATCTTCTTAAGCATGATACTAATTCCTTATCTAACGAATTAAGCCAGTCAGGTATCTAACCACAGACAATTTACTGTGTTTACAGGGTTTGTACCATTCGGTACTCCCACCGTCGTTGGAATGCTGCTCCCAAACCCAACTCTAGCTTCAACAATCTTCTGGCAGGTATGAATTGTGGGATACTTATACTAAAAAAGAAGTGTTTGTATTCTCGTCTGTTACATAAATATTCAAAAGATTGCTCCTAATCATGTGACAACTCCATTGTCTCTAAAGTCTGAGGAAAATAAATCTAAGCAGTAACTTGTGACTAAGGAAGTCATTGTACCATACATAACTCAAACTTAGCCCACATAACACTCTAAAAGTATTTGGACATAAATTTATCCTGACTAGGACATTGGTGACTAGCAAGATGCATTTAAACCATGCAAAGTCCATTATAAACCTATACAGTGCTCTGGTCAATAACTTCAAGACAAATGATGCAATTTATGTTATTCATCATTTACACCCGAGACCAAATTACATCAGATAAAATGTTTTGTATTATTTGGTAATGTTTTGTACTATTCTTCATTTTTTAAGGCAACAATTTCTTCACGTCACTAAAGTGAAATCTTACACTGTATTATTTGTCTTTCTTCCTTCTCTTTCCAGTGGTTAAATCAGAGCCATAATGCGTGCTTCAACTACGCAAACCGGAATGCTACAAAGGTATGAATCAAGTAGTGATGAAGTGAAGGGAGGCATGTGCCCGCCCCCATTGATGTCAAAATGCACTGCCATTTTATTGTACAATCTTGTCTAAATTATTGGATTGTATGCTCGATTTGTTTCCAGTTTTAAAACAATTGCATATAAATTTGGTGTTAGTTTGTAGGGTCTGCCATCTTGAAATCAATGGTTTTAAGAGAACTCTTGAACAGATCTAGTGAGTTCAGATTCCTCACATGTTCTAAAAGCCTGTTCCAGTGTTCAGGAGCTTTGTATGCAAAAGGAAAGTGTTAAATAGTTTTGTGTTTGTGTTTTTGATTTAGATGACATCTACCAGTCGGTTTGTGGTGGGCTACGTAGGAGCTGTTACCAGTGCTTGTTCCATAGCAGTGAGTTTGGGGTGCCATTGGTAAAGGGAATTTCATCACTAGTATCACAAGGCCATATCGCACGAGGCAATTTACAGGCAATCCAGTTCAACTATCTCTAATGAGTTCAGAACATCCATTCACAATTTTAGTTTTCTCATGGTTTTCCCGGGAGTAATGAGTTACAACTGGGAAGGGAGTAATGAGTTACAACTGGGAACTGGCAAAGTGTTCCTAATGCGTGTTCTGTACATAGTTGGTTGCCTCCAAGTTGCCCGCTAAATGCCTCGTGTAACATGGTGTTTTGTGCAGCATTAGTCTATTGTTGTTCTTTATGTTGACGGTAAATGATTTTGAATTGAAGTTATTTTTATCCCATTTTGTATAAAGCGATAAGTGACCAGACCTTGTGACAGTGACTGACTTTTGGTCCAGAAATTGCACGGTCATTTGTTCAGACAATGAGCGGACATTGAATGATGGGAATATTGAATGATCTTTGGTCGCAGTGACCATCAGTTTGACCAGTGAATGACCCATGCTTACATTGACTGACCACTTGTTCAGACACTTTGTGATGCATGTTCAGTATATCAACCTGGTAGTTAGTAGGTTGTTTTTTATGAATGGGGAGAACGGGTTGGGTTGACCTACATGCCATTTAATAATTGTTGATCACAGTACTCAGTTTTGTATATTGCTTGTCTTACACAAATTTCTCATTTTCTTTTTTGGGTGTTCCTTTTTTTTAGGGAGGTTTGAGTTTACTACTTAAGCGAGCCACGGCCTTTAGTCCCACTACAAGAATGGTTGTCCAGAGATTTGTCCCCTTTCCAGCAGTCGGTGAGTGTTTTCATTCCATTTTTTTTAAATTTTTTTTTATGCAAGTCGCCTGACACACAAGGCTTGAAGGCCACTTCAAGGTGTGGGCTACAATTATTTTTTCCAGAGGCCGTTGCCACCTACTCCTAGGGCTGAAACAAGGTTAACCCCTTTACAGTCCATACGGATGTAGGCTAGGGTATCATCAATTCGAAGCCTGGCTGGTAGAGCAGAAAGCACTACCTCCCCAATTTTATGTAGCAAGTGTCATGACCGGGATCCGAACCCACACCCTGCTGATCAAACACCAGTGCTTGAATTCCAATTTATTTAGTTATTTGTTTCGGTTATCAAGCCAAGGATTCTAAGAAAAGCGAATCACTGAACTTGCCAATAACCCCATGGAGAGAAGACACAGAACCAAGTTACAGTTTTAAATGTGGGAGGAAAACCAAGAGAATCATACTAAGAAACACCCACACAATCAGGTGGGGACTGAAAACCCAATCCTCATAGTGTCCTCTGCGGGATCCGAACCGGGGTCCTAGATGTGGAAGGCGAGGAAAGAAACCACTGTGCCAACCTAACTGACCTAAAACATTCGCACAAGCTTGTTATACAGTTATAGACATTTAGATTTATGCGTTTATGCGAGTATTAGCCATAGTTTACACTATATGAACCCCTAATGGATTATTAAGAAATAAGATATAATTTGTGAAATTATTGTTTTGTTTTTCCATCCTGAAACAGCTGCAGCTAATGTGTGCAATGTGACCCTGATGAGGTTCTCAGAGTTATCTGAAGGTATCAATGTTATAGACTCCCAGGGGAACGTTGTGGGGAGCTCAAAGATTGCAGCCAAAATGGTGAGGATTGATGCAGTGCAAATGATTCGACTGAATGCTAAGGTTTTGGATAATTTTACTGCTGATGCAGAATTGTGTGAATTTCACTTAGCACATGGGGGGCAGGGGGTGGGGTCGTATTGACTTGAACAAGCTTCACCAAGCCACTCACCATGCCGTACAATGGAGACAAACAACTAACAAAACAAACAAACTGTAGCCACTGAGCGCTTCCTAAACACTGTACTTGCATGGATGTCACCACTATGATATGGAGGGGGGGGGGGGGGGGGCTACGCTAGCTAACAGTACACTAACGGAAAAATTACTATCTCCTTGGGATCTTGGTAACTCAACATCAACATTTTTGGCCTCAGATAAGACTAGTATGCCCTGCCCTTATCCTAAGTTCAGGGATAGAAGAAAATCACATTGATTTTGTGTTGTTAATTTAAAGACCATCTGAAACATTAATTTTTGATAGTTTTTAAAATATGTAAATTTAAGAGCTAAAATACAAATTCTCTGTCTCTGCAGGCTTTAACGGAAACTGCTGTGACAAGAATATTCATGCCGGCTCCAATCCTACTGATTCCACCAGTTGTAATGACATTTATAGAAAACAAGTAAGTGCAGCTTCGGATCTTTGTTGTCCCAGTATTGACATAGCATGAGTCTCAAAGATCAGAACAACCCCTCCCCCTCGGAGGTCAGCACTCCGGACTCGACTACTGGTGTTTCTGATCAACAGTGGGTTCGAGTCCCAGTCGTGACACTTATATAAAAGAGAGTTCTATGGTCCTTATATACTAATCAATGTCTGTCTTTGACTACATTTCTTCTAGGACTAATTTCTTGAAGCGATTTCCAAGGATGCATCTCCCGCTTCAGATTGTAGTGTGTACTGCTTCATTTGCCTTCGCTCTCCCTCTAGCCATCAGTCTCTTCCCACAGTTCTCAAAGGTAAACGTTTACAGCACTCACTTCTCTAAATTTAAGTTTCAAATTGCTCATTGCATCGTTATTGTAAAGGACTTTGTGGGAGGACAGAAATTGGTCTCAAAGGCGAATGGAAAAGCTAAGGACTTTTGGACGCACTTACTGAGTTTTGATTAGTTACAAAGCCATAGAGGCTGAACACTCTAAATCAATCTTTTGACACAGACAACTAACATGATGTAACTATTACTAGTAATCTTGGGGGTACAAGCCTTCTTGACAAGCAGAGTATACTGTTAGACACCAACAAAAACACTGCCAACACCACCACCAACATCAACATCCTCTCTGAGACAACACACTCCTTCAGAAAGAGACAACACATTGTTGAACTTGCTACTTCATAGTTTCCACACCATACAAAGCTTCAAACATCACACGAAATGCTTTGAAGGGACATAGACTAAAATCACAGCCTTGTAAACAAGTTTTAAATTTGATTGTTAGCATTGAAGAGAGGGTTCCCCGTGGCTGATTAAACTCGTTGACCAAAGGAAAGTGTTATATCATAAGAGTATAGACAACTGTAGTTCTAATGATCAAACACTTCTTTGTTTAGGTCGCTACATCGAAGCTTGAACCAGACATCCAAGCAGCAACATCTGAAGACATGGTTAGCTATAACAAAGGCCTATAAAAAGGTAATAACTCAACAATAGAACCCAACTTGAGCAATGTAAAGTTTCTTGGTCTAGATCACAAATCCATTTAGGTTAACCCTACATACCCTATAGAACAAGTGTTTTCCACCATTGCTGAGACGCAATATTGAACACAGGTTTCAATTTGTGTTACTCTGGCTTTTTTTCAATTCAAGAATTCATTTATTTCCATACTCTCATGAAAGAATAACTTTGTTTACTATTTGGGGTGCTCATGCACAAGCTAGCTTATCGGGCCGATACATGCATAAATTTGCCATACAGAAACTTGTATTTATTTAACTGTTTTTCTATAAGAGAGCCCTTGTATAGTTGCATCAGTGGTTTTTTGTTAAAACCACTTAAAACTCTGGGTTGGCAGAGTGGCTTCCGAGCTAGTTAATCAGACAGTTTATTTTATTTTTCTCAATAGCTTTGAGCAAATGATGTCCCTGGACTAGTGCTCCCTTCTCTCTGGGTGGTCATAAGAAGGTTCATTATTGGTCCAACCATTTCAACACGGAAAGCCCATGGGGCTCCACCGTCCCACCATGGTTTTTACTTCCAAGATTGCGCAAGGATGAAGAAACTGTTGCTACAGATACTTTCATCAATGAAGCACCCAAAGACAATGGCATAGAATGGGGAAGATGTACCAGGCACATCAATTTGACTTATTGGTTAATGTACTTATCAGCAATCTTCCAACTGACATTTTTCCAAAAAGTATCAACTCCTTTTCCCCCTTTCTAGAGATATGTAACTGTATGTGATTTTTAAATCTATTTTTGTATTACTGATGATGCGTATATAATCTTGATTATGAATATGTTTTCATACTTTGTAAATTGTGAATGGCACATAGTATTTTTGATTACAATATTAGCATTAGGGGCTTAAAAGTATTTCCATAAGATAAGAAGTGTTAGAAGGTAATGTAAGGCTTTATTCAAAACTGCCGTAAACAATGCTGCCCTTTGATCTACTTCTCTAGCACTGAAAATCCTGTTCCTGATAATCTAGGGATTATCAAAAGGTGGAAATGCCACCATTTTAAAGAAAACAGTTTGTAACAGCTTATTCAGTTTCTCAACTATGCAGTGGGCACTATTGTTAATTACTCAAAATAATTATTGGCACAAAACCTTTCTTGATTACGAGTATGGGGAGAGGTTGAAGTATGAAACATTGTGAGAAACGGCTCCCTCTGAAGTGGAGTAGTTTTCGAGATAGAAGTAATTTTCCATGAATTTGATTTCAAGATCGCAAGTTTAGAATTTGAGGTCTTGAATTCAAGCATCTGAAAGCACACAACTTTGTTTGACAAGGGTGTTTTTTCTTCCATTATTATCTTGCAACTTCGACGACCGATTGAGCTCAAATTTTCACAAGTTTGTTATTTTATGCGTATGTTGAGATACACTGAGTGGGGAGACTGGTCTTTGAAAATTACCAATAGTGTCTAGTGTCTTTTATAAACAGCACAACATTAATACTTTTTCAACAGGTTTATATTTTAACGATGCTGAGATAATATATATGTCATTGAAAACAAGTTATTTATATTTGTTTAAAAATAATAATAAATGTATTAAAATTTAGGGTAAATAAAAAAATGTTAATCATAAACCAAAATCCTGCTCGGTAGTCATGAATAAGTTTAAGTGCGCCCTCTGTTGTGAGTTCTAGGTGACTGACATGACGTCATGATAAGCAACTTTTGTCCACTGGGGTTCACAAGGGGGTCAATTCAAACAAGGGACCACTATCGCAACTGAATTCAATCTAGGATGCAAACATATGGAATGGCAGTGGAAGATTTTCTTACTGCAATTTCATCTAAAGTATTGTATGAGCACCTTTCGAAAAATTGTGAAAAAATATACGCAGGGTTCCCATGGAATTCTGCTCCCTGGAAATTCTGTCGCCATGATCATTAGAAATTAACATGGGCTCTTGGCTGTTCGAAAGAGGGCGCTATCAGTAGTACACAGTCGCCGTATTGGGGGGGGGGGCAATATTATCGGTGTGGGGGAAGAATCTGCTACTTTACTTCGCGCAAGACAGTGACCAAGAAACAATAAGGTTTTTCATAATATTATCACACAGCAAATTATTCCCCCGTCTCGAAGACTCGTTCTCGTTTAATGATGTTGTACGAGAGACTGAAAAACACAGTTTCGAGCTCTGAAAGAAGCTACTGTAAAGCTATGGGAATGTATCTTAGCCAGTGCTTTCGGTTATCCTAATATTCCATGCTATCATAATAATTATAGAGGAATGAGCAATGTCATACTTAAAGACAGTGGACACTATTGGTAATTGTCAAAGACCAGTCTTCTCACTTGGTGTATCTGAACATATGCATAAAATAACAAACCTGTGAAAATTTGAGCTCGATTGGTCATCAAAGTTGCGAGATAATAATGAAAGAAGAAAACACCCTTGTCACACGAAGTTGTGTGCGTTTAGATGGTTGATTTCGAGACCTCAAGTTCTAAACTTGAGGTCTCGAAATCAAATTCGTGGAAATTACTCCTTTCTCCAAAACTATGGCACTTCAGAGGGAGCTGTTTCTCACAATGTGTTATACCACCAACCTCTCCCCATTACTTGTCACCAAGAAAGGTTTTATGCTAATAATTATTTTGAGTAATTACCAATAGTGTCCACTGCCTTCAAGGCAATATTAATGCTTCAATATTGTGTCATGACTTGTAAAGGCAATGTGTATTAATGTGACACGATATTATTAAATTCGTTCAAGGCAAATGTATCCATGATCGTGACCATCCTACAGCTACGAAGACAAATAATGTTCACGGGCACACTCCACCATCAAGTTAATTTCCGCCATACTGTTTGCTCACCCTCTGCTCAGGCAACTAATTAAAGGTCTTTTTAAAAATGTTTCCCTCCCCCGTGTCTGCCCAAACACAGGAAATACAACGGTGTTATATAGGAACCCAATTATGATGTTTAGAGTCAAGTAATTGCCCCTCATTTCAGAGCAGTTTTGTTTGCTTGCGCGGTTTGTTGGCGGATTCGCTCAGTTGCGCACAGCGACAAAATTTGAAACCCTTTTTTTGATAATTGTACACACCCGGTCCCCGCACAACAAAGCCCCGGGTTGATGTAAAACTGCTGTTATTATACCAAGCATATCCTATAATATCCTGTAATGAATAAAGCAAAAAGTCATGCCAACTCATCCATCAAATGAAGTTTTTTCTTTTCTCTCTTTCAAGAGAAGAAAAGGTCCTCAATCACACCAATTTGAGAAGGAAAACAAGCCCCTTTTGCAAAGATCGAGTAATACTCTACTTTGTAACACACAGGGCTTGACCATGTTTTAGATCGTTCATCGCCTGCGGATAGCTACAATAATTGCCTGGCACAGGTGTCACCTACTTTGATGACTTCTTGCTGATGCTAAACAATTTCAATTTTGTAAAGAAAGCAGGGCATTCAGCTTGTGATGATGGTGGAATGTTTTACAAGGCTTAGCATTAAAATTCAACGGGAAAATATTATTGTTAATCAAATTTTGTGTGGGTGACTTTTTGAGAGATTTTTAACGGCAAGATTTGTTAATTTTGCACACGTTGGAGGTGCACCTTCTAATGGGGTAAAGGGTACTTTGTGGATAGACAGTATCGTATGATTTCGTGGTATCGTTTCTTTTGGCCAACATCAATTACTAAATGTTGAGTTTTGTGTCACCAAAATGGACTCGGACTACTCTGCAGCCTTGAACTCCATGTAGGTGTGGGAGGGGGGAACTTATCTACACCTTTGAAACTTTTTAAGAAGTAGGTCTAGGTCTGGCTGACCCAGAAACAGTTTAAATTGTGTGATTTGAGCTTGAATTCTGCGTCAGTTTTGACCCATTTCTGGGTTTGTTTGTCTCCACTTGCTAAACTATGGCACTAGGATATACTAGCTGCGCCAAATTAGACACCATGGCCATATAATGCATTATGAAAGGTAAATTGGGCCGTCATTAACTTCAACGTAATCATCCATCATTAATGCCGGTGTCGTTCAAATGATTATAATGACCATTTTGAACAAAATCTTCACCAATCGCCCATGAAAGTTGTTACCAAAGTCATAAATGACTGCTGCCCAAAACACAACGACATTGCTGGACATCCGGTAGGTAGTAACCCCCCCCCCCCTCTTTCATTGACTGGTTGTTGCTAGTTGTTTCGAGGTTAACAGTTTTGGGCGATTACAAACCGTTTCTGTCAGAGCCGATTTTCATATTTGACGACTCGGTGATTTTGAAAGATTCACTCTTTGTGAGTCGCAGGGCCATGTTGAGCTAAAGTGTGCAATTATTCTACCCCAAAAGTACATAGACACCCAAAGCAATTTCTCGCTCCAGCAGCGCACCTTCCTGTCTTTCGACGGGGACACGCGGTATTAGTTCTGCAACGCAGCACTCAATTTACCCAAGGTATTCATGCGCCCTCACAAGTATCCAAACTTCAAGAATATTTAGCATTCTTTGGGCTAAACTGATTGCTGATATATTTTGTTGTCCCGGCTTTTTAACTGTGTTGTTTTCTTTTTTGTGGATTAATGAATATGATTTATGGCTATCCCCCGAAATCAAAAGTGTACTTTATATTGGGCCTTGGCTGGGTTACGATTGTAATAATTACGATTTGGGGTAAGTTAAGAAATTGGGGAAATGTTTAATCGAGCGTGGAGACAATAGTGTGGATTTGTTTGGTTCGTTTGCAGTATTTATGACGTCATCAGCCGTCATTGACGCATTTCTGAGTAGAAAATGTGCATGCCAGTTTTTATTTCAACTTGGAACACAAAACATTAATAAGGGCGTCGGAACAATCGGTGCCACCTGCGTCTGGTTCAGCTTAAAATGCAAGCCTGAAATGTGTGAGAGGAGAGACCACATGAAAAACACATATGAATTACTAGATGGGGGCTTGCCACTAACAACTCAAATGACAGTAAATTAGTTTGATATTGGATGTTGGACATTCGCGTAGGCTTTGTACAGCGAAAGTTTGCCAATTAAAAACATTACATCTTGCCCTCTTCTGGTGATGGTAATCGTAAATTCTCTCGCAGGAAAAACATTGTTTCTTCACTTGAATGGCTTGACATGATGCCTAATGAAAGAACGTTCGAATGTGGACTCCTTTAAAGAATGTGTTGTTCAGCCCCGTCTCTTTTTTTCACGTGACGCCATGCGGGGGTGGGCGACCCTTTACTGCAACTAGGTCAAGGCAATGCATACGACATGAACATGCAGTACAAAAACGAACAAGTAACAATCATCTAGACTTAAATCTTTTACAACCGAATTATGGAAAAGCCTATAAAATTCACCCTGTTGGCCCATGGTGTTTTATTGATCTTTACTTTTGAGTTACACTTTTCCTAGTTTTTTTTAAACATAATAACCATGAATGCTAGTACATTCTTTGCGTTTGCCATCATTGCACACATTCACGCATGCGTACGACACGAAATATTGCGTCAAGCCCCAACGCGTCGTATCGATACCTCTCGCCGACCAAAGCATTATGGGAAAATAGCTCGGCGAGATCGTACACCACCATACAGTTATATATAACTCTACGTACACCACTGAGAGTGCGTTGAAAGCGTTCTGGGGAAAGTGTACAGTGAAATCGATTAACAATGGGAACGAGGTTGTTTGCGTACACTTTGACTCACAAAATGTCGGACAGAACATGCGCATGTAAATGCGCTGCGTCATGAGTACGTTCTTCACACTCTCAAAGTACCCATGGAATATGGGCTTTTTGAAATTAAGAATACTATTTTAGGATAACATGAATAGAAACTGCATTCGTGCAGAGGTGATGTTGGTTGATTACTAGGGTCAGTCCTCGCCAAATTGGGTACATGTAACCTGTTCGGATATCCCTGACACATCTTTGCCTGCGCCACGCAACCATTTTTATTTAACTATGGTCGTCTCATATCATGTGATAAATGACAGTTTTGTTCATATTACTTATGAGCTACCTCTAAAAAGAAAATCGCCAAACCAACCGAACAAAATTGCTCTCTCGTCTTCCAAAAGCTTAAAGTTTTTCCAAAGTTTAAAGGTCGTCCCTTTCGTGGATGATGAAGGCGTTGCGGTTCTAGCGACATACCATTTAGCTGTTTTCTGTTCCTGTCTTCTCTACGTCTTTAAGAAGGGTCTTCTAACTTTCCAATCCCTGTTGATGACCTGTCATAGTCTATTCACGCTCATACGCTCCGCTGAAGCCCAAAGCACTCAGACCCGGATAATGACCGATTGCATGTCGGCCCACTTCCGGCTGCAGTCAATAATACAATTGTGTTTCACGTTTGCTATCATCAATGCCGGGGATTTGGAAAGAAGAAAAAGAAGAAGGGATGTTGGTTTTTTACTCTCTCACTCTCTTCTCACTGTATAGTCTTCACTCACAACTGTAACATTGATCAAGAAATTGGTGCTTTTAGGAAGCTTATTAAAAGATTTGTAGAGGCTTGAATGGAGCCTTAGTTGAGGTTGTCAGGACAGTGTTTTTGCAATGCGCCTTGAGTGGCAGATCATGGCAGAGCTTTCCACCCGTTGTTGTGTCTTTCAATCTGCCGGCATTCAGCGCTATCCATTACTTCCTCGGCTGCAAATACTCTTTAATTACATGAACATCTGAAAGGGGATTAGTTTATCCAAAGCCTAATTTGACTCTAACGGACATTTTGAATAGGGGTATAGGCACAGTGCCAAACTTAATTTGAGACGAGAAGAAGCCAAGCGCAAGGTGGAAACTTCCAACAACCTCTTCTCATGCAACGAAGATCAAGTCATACTTTATACCTAGTGCCATCGCCTTATACGACATTAAGTGACGTAACGGAAACGAGAGAAAACGGAAGTGTGAATAGCACGTGGTGCATCGTGAGTGCAATGGCCGGAGACAGTTATTGTACCCTTGCTCTCTATGATTTACCATGGATGGGAACCCAATGACGAAAACAGGCACCTATACGATATACGCGTTATAAGAGGGTCAGAGTTTTCCGAAAATACTGCGTCCGAAACTAAACCGTACACTCTGAAAATTGCCTGTCATAATTTATCCGGAATCCAAGTCCAGGTAACTGACCTCTTTCTGGGTCAGGCTGACCCAGAAAGTTGTTACAAAATGTGTTTTCATTACTTGGATTATGCGTCAGTTTGACCCACATCTGTGTAATTCTGACGCAGAATCAGCGTCACACTTTCCCAGACGAGAGTCCTGACCATAGAGTTATATATAACTCTATGGTCAGGACCCACTGGATTCTGAACCGGATCAATACTGACCCGGAAATATTTAGAGATAAAAGTTAACTAAATTAAGCTAAGTATTCAAATTATATTACTGACGTCAATTTATGTTTGGAGACTTACAACAATAAGAGCATTGTATTAAGTTTTACGGTTCGTTTACATCATTATGATCTGATTAGTCTTTCTAAGAATGGCTGGCAAGATCCCAGTTTCCTGTCTTGATATTGATTGGGAAAGTTAAACCTGTACTTTGGACTACTTTGGGCTCCGGAAGTTTGCAAACATTCCAGCACTGTATTCAGTGTACTACAATATAAAATCATTGCCGCACAAATCAGGTTATATCGGATAATGCGCAACTCTTATTGAATTTGTGATAGGGAGTAGGCCTATATAGGTCCTTCAAACTTCGGTAAAGGCAAAGTATATCATTTGATTTGTTTTAAGTTCAGTTGGTTTTAGCCTATACAAATGCAGGAATATGCAATAAAACTAACCTAACTAATATGTAGAATACTCTATAAAATAGAATAACACAATTTGAGAAACGTTTCATGCAAAACGTTTCTCAGATCGAAATGCTTTTGAATCTCTTTCTCTCTTAAACCACACTATGAGAAGGGAAGGAAATCGTTTCTCAATTGTTTTACAAAGCTGCAGTACTTCTTATCAAGTTGGTTTTTATGATGATTAACTTTTGGAGTAATTGGAAAAAGTATTACAAAGGTATAAGAATGATATTGCCTATAGACACAGAAACCTGTTGTAACTTTAGTATATTATACTTAAGAAGAGAAAATTAAACTAGCTGTTGCAAACTAGTAACCAACCAAAATGACCTATGGTTTAAAATGCAAACAAAATAGTCAGTGGCTGACGTTTCCTCCCTCCCAAATCTTTCTCGAAAGTGCAATAATCATAATTATCATGTGTTGATGGGATTCCAGTTGGTATAAGACCCAGTGCCCCGTTATTTATGGCTCCCTGTGTGGATTACTAAACAAATTCTAGCCCACTCCACATCCGAGTACATGATCCTAACAAAAACCAATATTGTCAGTACGAATCTCTTGTAGTGCATCTACAGAACACACCATTGACCAGCACCAAATCAACCGCTCAAAAAGAAACGCTCCATTAATTAATCCAATGAGATGGACACAAAAAAGAGTATCTTCCACACAGATGTCATTGTTTGGAAGATGACTTAAGAACTCTTTAAGTTAACTTAATCTTCAGCGATGGGGAGAGTAATCGATATACAAGCTTAGGGGGGGGGGGGGACTGGTAGCCATAAGACGTTCGCACGAGAAAAGTGCGGCAAGTGGTCAATGATCCGTCTTGCGTAATGACCCACAGTGAACTCACTAATTAGACCCTTGCCATTACCGTGTTAATTGCGGCATGGGGGTGAGTGACACTGGCAGAATGAGACCCCAGATGTTAATCCCTACCTGCCCGTGCGAAACATGAGAAAATCCAAACTTCGTAAAACTTCGGAGACAATTTGAAAGGTTCTTCAGGAGTGATGTTGGCGAGGGAGTAAAGTGTAGCCATATAAATATGCACGAACAAAAACACTCAACATATCCTGGTTCTCTTTGATTTCTATTTGATATAGGCCTATGTGGCACTGGACACAAACTCGTCCAACAAGGGTGTTTTTTCTCTCATCATTTTCTCGCAACTTCGACGACCAATTTAGCTCATATTTTCACAGGTTTGTTATTTTAGGCATACGTTGGGACACACCAAGTGAGAAGACTGGTCTTTGACAATTACCAAACGTGCTCTCCCTTTAAATGAAATGTTCACTGAGGTTGGATTTATTGTATATGTCTACAAATTATAAAGGATCAAACCAATCGAACGGTTCCATAGACCAGGGTATATTTTCCCTTTAAAACATTCCATTTCATAAAAACTTACTATATTGCGATACCACTTATGCATCATGCCTGTAAAAACGAAGTAAACAAATTAAGTTACGCTTATTAGCGTAGGTAGAGGGAATTAAGTGTAAACAACCAGTACCCCCCCCCCCCCCCCTCTCCAAACTCCTCGAAATCATTTTTACAATCAACATCACAAACTCTTCCAACTGAAGAACTTTTTAAGTGGGCAATGCATATTGAGACTTGGTTACCATAATGAAGGATAGAGCCTGACTTCTGCGCTAACAACACTGGACCCCCGTAACTTTTTAAGTGGGCAGTGCATTTTGAGACTAGGTTACCATAATGTAGGATAGAGCCTGACTTCTGCGCTAACAACACTGGACCCCCGTACAATACCCAAAAGGTCGTTGGCCAGTGGGTTAGAGAGGGGGGGGGGGGGGGGGGGGGCTGTAAAGCTGGTCGCTGGTGGCTCGAACCCTGTGACCGATAGTACATTGACCCCCATCATCGACATTCAACACTCTTGAGATTTTACAGACACACCCATCTCCGTTTGATTATCCCTTTCGTTCGGTAATAAAAGTTTGCTAAAGTGCCAATCAACTTCTGATCGATATGTCCCGATAGGTATTAAAACCCGTTGTCCAGACACACAATATGAAGCTAACAGTCATGACTATATAACTGCTAAGAACACCCCTGTGTGTACCATAGATAGCACTCCTATTCACTGGAACCTAATTTCTCTGAAACCTCTTTGGAGATTTGAGTCGATAAATAGCTGCGCCACTGCACTGAACATGTCAAACTAATACTCTAAAAATCAATGCGCTGGACAGAAACTCCATAGTAAACACAAAGCAAGACTGAGTGTACATTTTCTTATTGGGTTAAATTGTGTCAATGTGTTTCACTGTATTGTTTAGTATGAAAACACCATTGTTTAATTAGTCTGAAAGCTTACTGGTTATAATTTTTACACTAGAACCATTTTTCCTGTGAAGTACTGCCCTCTGAAATCAAGTTATAATCGAGAAAAACGTATCTGCAACAAATTAAACCAAAAAAATGCAACAGCTGATTTCGGTTGTTACATCCAAAAAATAATTAATTTTGAAGATATAAATTTTCAAGGGCGCCCTCACCCGAATCCATGGACCGAGGTAACTTTTTTAATAAGGCATGATTTACCATGATCAATATAGAAGTAACTCCTTATTATATTGTTCCCCTTCGGTTTGATTGAACATTTCAATTATATATCTATTTGTTCCCTTTAGTTCAGTTCATTGGAGCACAATTAACACCCAAGCAAATGTATATATTCTTGTAAACTAAATAAGTGCAAAAGTTTTCCCTTTTTATTGCACTCTCTTTTAGAAATCAAGAGAACCTTCATTGACGCTGAATGGTTCATAAACGAATTATTTGAGAGGTCCCAAATTGACTTTGATTGAGCGTTTCTAGAACGTGTGATTTTCCCAATCAATTTGTGATTGCATTGTGTGAGAAATGTAGTTTCTTGTTAGGAAGAGGTATACAGTGCCCACGTTTCGGCCTTCATTTGGACAACAGATTGGCCTTGGCCAGCGCTGCGCAGCCACCCACGAAATGATGGAGCGTTTCACGGCGAGGAAATGACGGGCTGGTGTTTTTTGTTTTGTTTTTTTTTCGTTTTTTTTCCGAGAAAAAAGAAGAGACAATTAAAACACGTTTGAAGTGTTTTATCCAAGAGAGAGGGGAAACGGAGTTATTGTGTGTGCGTTAAACCATGTTCATTAAAACCTGTCGAAGTGTGGTTGCTTTTGATGACTGTGTGCACAGGCAACGCAGTCAGATTTGAAAGTTACTTATATTCGTAAAATGTCTTCGTGATGAGGAAGGTCATAATATAGTCACATTAACAACGTAGATTCACTTCGATTACGATTTTCAATGACAAACGGTACCGCTTGTAAATACGTTACAGCAAGGGATAAATATTAGCTTTTTTTATATTTGTTAAAAGGGTCAATTGGTTGTTGTTTGTTCGTTCTAACCCTAAACTTGGCAAAAATAGTTTAGCACAAAGTGTAATAAACAAACAAGTATCAAATAGGCGTAGGTGTTCCTGTTTGTGTCTGGATAATTTTAGCTCAACAAGCGCGTTGTTGGTATTTATTTAACAATTTGATTTGTGGGCAAATACCGGAACCGTGTCAATTATGTTATGGTATTAGTATACTACACGTACCACGCTTTCCAGCAATACTCTATTATTCAATATCACACCTGCAGCAGTTTTACCCCACGAGCAATCTGGAATAATAATTACAATCTTTACAATGTCAGAAAAAAATTATAACAACGAACAAAACGGCAGCTAAACATTGACAATTACTCGTTTTCCCCTATGCTGAGTTAAGATGACTTCAGCTGAAAGAAAAAGTTATTCATGCGACACATTGATCTAGCATGACACGAACATAATGTTTTTGCTGTGTAAAAGGACTAATCACAATTTGTGCTCCTCCCCCAAAACAGTTAAAAGAACAACACAAAAAACAAAACCAACATCAAACACATCAATCATTTTATAACACAGGTTGCAAGCAGTTAAAAATAAACATTTCCTCTGATGCATGTGTTTTATGTTAAAATGAAAAAGTGCTTGCCGATATTTGACATTCGTTGCAAAAGTCACTTTGACTGCTGAAAAGTCACACTTTTCAAAGCTCAAAGACCTGGATAAAACGGCCGTTCATATAAGGGTCACGTGATTATTTTTCTTATGCGTTGAAACGTTGCCCTTCAATGCAAGGAGCTTTTATGTATGTATTAGGCCCTTGGTAGTAGTGCTTTAATCTTTGGTCTTTAAGTTTTTTTGACATATTATATTTGTCCTTATAAAGGAGAATTATTTTAAGTATTTTGTGCCAATTGCAGCAAGATCCGGAACTCAGTCTTATACTCGTCGAAATTTAATCAATATTACCACTTATGGATTGCGAGCCTATAATAAATTATTCTTGCAGCATTGTACCATAGACTACAGAGAACAAAATCTTATTTTCGTTAACCAGACTTGTTAAAATCCAATCGCAATCCTAATTATTTCCATCGCCTTATCTGTCATTTTATTTTTAATACATAAATAAGAAAGGGGTGTCCAGACTCATCGATTTGTCTGCAAGTCCTTTGTTATCTTCCTTCCCATCCCTCCCCAGTCTCGTCTTTAAGTCTCCTCACCCATTGTTCCCCCATTCGAATGTATCCCGAACTTGTCAGAACGTTACACTTTTATGTTCTCCGCAAAGCAGCGAGAGAATATTTATTTGTTATTACGACCATCCAAGAGGTGTTACCACCAATTAACAACGTATCTGTCCTTGCGAGAGAGAAATGTTTCTGGGTTAAGACGTCCCTCACGCAAGGCAGTTGAACAAGCTTAATTCTCGGCTAAAAGCCTAACGTGTATTCTTCGCTGAAGAATAGGACAGCATTAATTAGATTAAGACTTCCATCTTTTAATGATTGGTCATTTTGAGAATATACAGAGGAACATTTGAAAAGGCCGGCCTTGTAGGGCTAATTGGGGGGGGGGGGGTGGTGGCGGGGGGGGGGGGTAAGCGCTTGCCAGCACAATGTATTAAAGATAACATGAATGTTGTGTACACACACACACACACAAATGTTCCCCTCCCTCCCTCTTTTTTAGTCAAAATGCATGCCTTTCTCTTTACAATCTAAACTTATGTGAAAAAAAACTATTGACAGCTCTCCCTCATACTCTTTAATTTCTTTGTTAACTTGCCTGGATTTAGGCAAGTTTGATTGTGTCCATTTTGGAAACTAACTATCAATTCTACAAGAACTTTTATTATTGAAATAGGGCTACAAGAACGAAATGATTTACTGGTAAATTAACCGTGGGAAAATGAATTGTTTGAAGAAGAGCAGATGTCACTGTCAAACTTAGTCTCAATATAAGAATCTCAACCCGGTTGGGATAATTTTCACTCTGTTGTTACCAGTGTGAATGCAGAGTTTTGACACTCTTAGTGGCGTTTAAAAACTTACAGAATTTTGTGCGAATTTTAGGCCCTTTTCGAAACCACGGCTTCGGCTCCAGAACCGGCTCAGGCTAGCATGGCCCCGCGGTTGTTTCGACACAATTTGCGCGTGCTTTGCGAATGCACTCAGGGCTTCAGACGAGAGAACGGAGCCTGAAGCCAAATCCAAAGCCGAAGCTGGTACCTTAGTAGCAGTATGCTCGAGTAAGTATGTGTGTACGTCAAGGATCACGACGATCACCTTTTGTTGCATGGCATTTTATGCTTCCAGCGAAGAGAAAGTTGTCTACAATTCCACAATGTGTGAATCAAGCTTTTGTTTATTCAAACATAGTTCAATGATGGAAGCTATTACGCAGTTTTTTATTATTAAATAATTATTTGTATTAAGTTGTTATTGCAGGTTGTTAAATGGAAAAGCAAACAAAAAAGATACTGCAAACAAAATAAACACAGTAGCTGTTCTGCAAGGTGCCCGGATGTCCAAACACTCGGGAAAGCTCGCGTGCTCTTTGAGCGCAACTCATCTCACCCTATAGTGTGTGTGTGTGTTCGACAAGGGAGCTGGAGGTAATCCGCCAATGTCTTCATGTTAATCATTTCCCCCTTTATTATTTTTCCCTCTCTCGTCGATCTGTTAACGACCTATTGTCTAGTTTACCCCCAATCTGCTTAAATGGTCCCAAACAGGACTTCCCCCTTTTAATGAACATCGCTGAGGCGAAACTTCTCCAAGCTGACATGTGATATACCCAAGGGAGTTTGGAGGCAGCGGTCTGGTCTTTTGACTCCTGAGCATCAAGGGCTTCGGGATCCTCAAGACCTGTGGAGCTACAGTAATAAGGGGGATTACTGCAGGAATACAATGGAGGCTAATTTCAACTACCTACAACCGGCTGCGTTGAACCATCATGGTTGAACATACAGACTTACATCACGGTGGGTGCACCCCCATTATTAAATAATATCAGAGTTGATATTGGGAGTCCCATGGTCCGTCGAGTTATTCACTCCCCAAATAAAACACCCTCAAACACGGGTGTAAAATATTCCAAACGTCTGAGCGTCAATTCTTAAATATGCCCCTATACACCTCCCGCCAAATAAGAGAGTCTTTGTCGTCCAAATTACCTCAAGAGGGAAGTCAACAGCCCCCATGTCACAATTGGGCAACCTTTTTACACAGTATTAGGCTTATACATTTTCCTGTGCTCTCAAATCTAATCGAATGTTTTGAGGGCCAACAAAATATCAATGAAGCTGACAGTCTGTGTTCTCCTTTCTAGTGTGGTGCACTCCTGTAACAGTGCACCGGTGTATCAGAGTTTGAGAAGAAGAAAATATGGGAACAAAACAGGCTTAAAAACAACAACATTGAAACATTCGAGTTACTTTATGTTCCCCACACTGTATGAATGTGTACTTTTGCCTACTTTCCATTTGTTCTTAACATTCCAGAAACGGTTTAACATAGCATACAACCATTAGTCCAAACTCAATACAAATTTATCCTTTAGAGGCAAAGTTCTATTCACATACAACTTAAAAGATGGTTTCACAAAATCGTAGCACGATTACTAGAGCATATTGAGGCCAATTAGGAGGTTCCACGCCCCATCCCTTCCCCTGGACTCCGCTACAGTTCCCCGGTAGCCCAAAACGCCCAGCCGTGTCTCTAATTGGATCTCATTCAAAATGCCGCTATAATCTTTAAGAAAACATCTTGAAGGATTTGGGATTAGGGTACGATCCGAGGCGAGGGATCGAGGAAGGGATTGATGTCTGCAAGAGAAGCCGTTTAAGGGGCTGTTTCCCTCCCTGTTGGTTTTAGCGCATTAGGCCCCCAAAAGAAATTGTGTTTTAGCTACCCGCCTGCTTCCTTTTTAGAGGCCGCTTCTTTTTCTTCTTTTTCTTTTTCTTTTTTTTTACGAAAAAAGGATACACTAATGATCTCAAACGATTTTCTTTTAAACAGCCAAGTCGGTTGTCTTGTAAAATGTACGATCGGCGATTTTGTGAACAAAAAGAAAAACAAAACGCCTCCTTCCTGTTTTCAAAAAGGCAGGACGCTAAACAAGTTTTGTTTTTACTGAGCCTTATGCGAGGCGCAGCAGTATCGTCGATTTATCCCCACAATGATCTCAGTCTCTGCTTACTGTATACCATTATACCCAATTGAAACCATTATTTAACCGTTATAATCCACTAGCTTTGTGGATGACACTCAAGAAATTCAACCGCCCAGGAGCACGAAGTGACATGAGTATACCGAAAGATGTCAAATTAATTATTTAGAGAATACTGCTTGCATTCTATATAAACTAGAAATGTTTAGTTGTCAAAGTGAAGCTATACCTAAATTTACTCCAAAATTAATGATTATCCAAAGAGCTGTTGTTTAACACAGTGTCAGAAACAACCCCCTTTATAGTACTGTAAAGAAAGGGATCAATTTTCAACAACAATTTTGCTTGTACTTTATTCTGTTTTGTATTTGTGTAAATTTTTGCTTGTACAGCGCCATGAGCGTCATGCCTGACGGACCTGAGCGCTTTATAAGAGGCCACTATTATTATTATTATTATTAATATCACTTGAATCTGCGAAAAGCTCCAGTACAATTATGGTTGCCAAAGATCGAACATACATCGTACAAACGCGGTAACGATACGACGGCAGATGAGCTTCTTTGAGTTAAAGACCACTTTCAGGGGCGGATCAAGATTTGTCACGGGGGGGGGGGGGCAAATGCGTATCTTAAGCGTGGGATCCAGACCCAATGGTCGCCTGTGAAAAAAATTAAGAGCTTTCATTAGGAATTCACTTCACTTGCTGTTCTAGTCATTTTGCTTGTCACTCGCTGAAAATACTAGGGCGGGGTGCACGGGGCGTGCGCCCGCTGCGTCCACCTCTATAATCAGCACCTGACTTTGACTGTTGTTTGTGCAGCCCCTTCACGCCTCGTGACTCGCCCATGCTGATTACAAATAGGTGTAGTGTTTTTAAAATCTGTCAAAATATACTTGAAATTAAAGAGGTTACAAACATCTACTCAAGGACATCTTGAACACCACTTTGATTTCGCTCTCTGAGTTTAATCAATGAGGCAAATTATTGTCATTTCCGTGGTCATCAAACGATCCGATGAACCGTAGAAGGAATCCAAAGTGGTTATTTGTTATTTTGTGGTTCTTTGGGGATCCGTGAGCCGTGAGGTGTGTAACTATTCCTTTGTTTCCCTACAGTTGATATTAATTGCTCAATGTTCATCTTCAAACTGACTACTGACTCGTAACAGAGGATCTAGGAAGACGTAGTTTCCGCACACTCATTCTGCCCGGCGACCTTCGCGACCTTCGTGACCTTCGCACTCGTATACTTTTTTGGGCAGGCAGGTCGTGGGAATGAAAATTTCAAGGTAATGGGAGGAATATCTGAACCAAATTAAAAAATTATCTCGAAGGTTCGAGGGGAAAGGTTTCTGATTTTATCTCTCCCTCAAAGGCACTATTTTCATAAACCGAGAGCACATAATTCCTACTGTTGTGTTTAGTTTTGATTTGTATGTTGTTAAACTGTTGTTGTTGAAGTGGTAATTGTGGACGTGGTGGTGTTGCTGCTGTTGCTGCTGCTGATGCTGATGTTGATTGGAATTATATTTTGTATTTCATTAAATGTAAAAATTTAAACTGTTTTAAAAAGTACGAATGAGGCTTAGCTCTGGCAAAATGTCTAATTCAGCACCCAATCAGTGCATGTAACATTCCACCAAGTGGATCGACATACCGCATTTTTCATCTCAAGTTTATGTCAACATTTCTAAAGATTTTTCGGCAGAAAAAAAGAAAAAAAAATACATAGATGAAGACATAAATATTATTTGTTCGAATGTTTTTCAATGACTGTCTCCCATCAAAACCATACATCAAAACCCAATGTTGTTTTTGTGTTGAACATAAATAACCATGTCTACTCTGCAAGGGGCGGGGGGGGGGTAGGATCAAACAAGAAGGGGGGGTAAGATAAAACAAACTCCTCCATCAAGTAGTGACCGGTGACCGTGGTTTGAAAGACACCCTGCAGCTGCGCATGCTTGAAATATGGATAACTTATCGAATACCACATTCTATTGGAACCTCTGTTACAAAAAATTACATCTAACCCAGTAACTCGTGAACCCATTACCCATTTGTTGTTGTCGGTAACAAAAAAGAGGTGGGCGGCTTTATAAACCGTACTCTACAAAATAACAATGGTTAGAGATAGACGTCTGGCTAGTCTAGGCTTTAGTCCCAAGGTGTTGTAAATATAACCCAGTCTCGTCACACGTTCTTTTCACTCAATTTTGTTTCTGCTGCTGGTGGTGGTGGTGGTGGTGGGGGGGGGGGGGGGTTGGTCTGGTCTATACTTCATTGTATAGCATTGTATCAGTTCGGCAAAACGTAGGTACCAGCAGACCGGATATGTCTGCTAAATCAAAGAAAAATTCATATTGTTGTTGTAAAAAAAATTTAATTGCTCTTCATTTTGTTATCAAAAGTCAAATTGAATAAGAGTGTGAGTTTAGATGCAATTGGTATCCCCATGTATAGTTTGTGATGTTCAAACGCACGTACACCTTCGACAACAGTGTACCATGCCCGATATGACGGCAGAAGGGTATCCTTAATGTTTCCTTTTTATTTTCTCAATTGAACATACTCAAGTGACCCTTAAAATTCTCATTGTGATTTCAAGCACTCGGTTAGAAACACAAGAGGGGGACGGGGTGCCAGAAAAGGTACGCGTGAAAGGGGAACAAGACGACACGTTATACGATAAAACAAAATAATATCATAAACCATTTATATTTGTGAAGAACCAATCACTGCATATCAATGCATTGTTGGTCGTCCAGTCTAGTGACCATTGGCCTTAACATACATGGTTACTAGTAACGAGTCGAACTGTAAGTTTTGGCTCAGGTTGACCCCAGAAAATGGTCTGGTTGCTGACTTGAATCCAGACATATTCTATCCCGGGTGAACATATTGGCAGCCGATATGAGGAAGGGGACCAGATTAGGCCTAAATGCCTATCATGAAATAAAGTGGTGAGAAATAATTGGACAAATACAAATGTTTCACAAAGAGTTAAGACTAGTCTTATCTCGACTTACTTAGGACTATAACCTTAAGTTGTTATATCTCCTAGGACTAGTCCTAAGTTCTTCGTGAAATGGACCTCTGGAAATACTGCAACACCGGTGAGACGTTGAGTGAGTGTTATGGCTTTGAGTTTAAAACTGTCCCATACAGTTTTGGAAATGAACTTTTGCCGACACTTAAGTACAGTTGTGTGTAACATTATGAAAGCTAAGTTGAAATGACAGGTTTCTTTGTACCTATTGGGTCAGAGAGTGCCAACCGATGTGGTATCAGTCTCTCAAGCCAAGGCCAGTTACGCACTAATTTGCGACAACGCGATCAAGTTTGTCAATTTAAATTGCATATTCTGTACTCTGACGCTCATAGGTGAGTAAGAGCTAAAAATTCAAGGTTGTGGTTAGGGAAATTTACTTATTTTAGCGAATGCCTCCTTTTGTCGCTCCTGTTGAAATTGGCACTGGAATGGGCCGGAATAGCTGTAATTGATTTCTCAAATTGCCTAGGGTCTTTTTTTGTTGCCCGTTTTTTATATATAGAAAATGAGAAAATTTGTTCTTTTGGTGTAAGATATTATTGTATTATTGTTGGCAGCGCTCCTTTATGTTACAAGCAACTACAAAACCTTGCCTGTGTTGAGGCTCTATATAGAAAGGCAGACACATTTTGAAAAAAATAAATATAATATCATTAACTCTGATCAATAAGGACTAAATTGAATCAGGGAAACAAAGCCGGGTAGAACGCATTGTTTGCTGTCATTTTTCAGCGATTGTAATTTCCCTTTATCGCCCGTTCGCTCATTTTTTCTTAAAGCAAATGAAATGAAACGCCGGTTGGAATTTTCGATGTGCGATTGATTTGTGCACAATGCCCGTTTTCAACCGAACTGGCGAATTTACGCCTAATGTTCAAATTATTCTCCCCCCTCTAACGTAATGTCTATTCAACCTTTATCTATAGATGTTCTGTCGCGGGCTTTTGTGGAAAACTTCTCTTTAAAAACATGAATTACGCGCAAACTTAGTTAATTTATAAAAGTTCTGCTAAGCACTGAGTTAATATATTATGGATCCACAATTGTTTTGTACGGGGTGAAAACTATTGATAAAATCAACGATCGAAATGGCGTTGCACAATTTTGACAAATTCACTAAATTTAAAGGCTTCGGTCATATAGGCATGTTTAAGTCATGTATAAACAATAGTTATATATTGTGACTACACAATAGTGTTGCACTCGGACTAAAGGCAGCAACGGGTTACCTGCCAGAATTCATGCAAGAATTATTTCTGCTACCAAGGGCCTTGTCGCACTGGACAAACATTAACGGAAAACGTGCCGCAAAATAACCGCACTCAGAGGTTTCGGCAACTTGCGATATAGAAGCCTTTTTGTCGAAAAATAAACAAAAAACACGGGCGAATATAGGGTGTCTGCCCATTGGGTTGTGCGATAACTGGATCGTATATGTCGTCCAGCAGTCTTGCAACAAAAGAAAACTGGTCCCTCGATGTCGCAGCTTTCTCAATATACAGATTTGACCGCACTGCACATGCAAAAAGGAAATACGTCTGAAACAGAGGAGTAATGTTTTTTTATGAAAACTGTCTTCCAAGAAAATTAGAACGAGGAATGTGTGAATGTTTGTCTTCTTGAAGATTACCTGGAACTGTTTGCCGGTAAATGGTCTCGTGTGGCTTGGCTCTTTTGAGGAGCAGAGCAATTGGCCAAGCAAACTCACGTGCAGTTAGATTTGTCTTTACTGAACAAAGACCGGTACAAATGATTGCCCGTATGAAACTCATGCATTTCCTATGAGGTCGAATGTGCCATGGAAACTTTAAGATGATGAACAAGAACAAATCATAGAGTCTTACTCTATGAACAAATCAAGTGAACTACATCACCATCAGTCTCCATAATATTGTCTCTGCAGATCAAGGAGTAAATTCATCTATATAAGAAGTGCACAAAAGTACAATGCACATTTCCAGCCAGAAAGAAAGCTGCAACGCAGACCTTTATCAACTAGTAATGGTATAACTGTCATGTCAATCCCGTGGCAAGTAGAACGTGTCTAACTGTCTAGGAAACCCCATTAAAGGCTTGTCCCAATGTGGAATTGCCCCCAAATCTCCTCTCCTGACCAACAATCTGTCACAAATGACTGGCATTATCCGACAAATGAGATCAAAATTACTCCCACAAAACTGGATAGTTTGGTCTAAAGCCGATTTGGAAGATGGAGGAGTACGAAGAAACCAACGCCAGTAAGCGCCGTTGGATATCACGGGCTAATCAGGGGTAGATGGGTAAATAATCGCATAGCTCCCTCTGTGTGTATTTTCCTATAGGATGTCCCCGTCCCATATGACGCAAATCTCTCTGCCACATTAATGCTGTTATTACCAAAGCTCCTTAAGTCGAATCATATCAACGTAACAAGATCATTCTGTCGTCTTGAGTTTATTGGTGACATTACTTAAGAGTTGTAGGTGGTTGTATGGGGGAGTATGTGTGTATTAGGACCTTGGGGTGCAGGGATCCCTGGAATAGAGTACAGCCGAATCTAGGCTAGGGGGTGGTCATCACAAACAGTGTCTAGCGTCTATATTGATATTCTAAGCTTTTAAAAGTGGGGGATGAGGTACCAGCCTATCTCCATCGCATGATGCAAAAGACAACCGTGCATAGTTTCGAAACACCTGTAACAATGGCTACTTGAAATGAAACGAGAAGGAACTTCTTTCGCTCGGCTTTGCAGTGTGGGCATATGATTGTGTTTCTTAAATAAACCATTGGTTGATCACGCTGTTGAGTATTATACTGTACACAAATTGTAGATAGTGCCTTTGCTCATTTCTCTTTATGAAAAAAAACAACATCTTCCTGATGACGATTAGAGCATACTGATTGAAACGTCGAGTTGCAAACCACCAGTTCTTCTCACAACCAACACTAGTCAAATGAGATGTTCACATATTGCTACTGTAAACCTCACCGGAGATAAACATTGACTTTATCCCACAAAGGTAAAACATTCTCATGATAAATGGTGCCATTACCTGAGTCTGACCGAAAGGGTTAAAATCGTTCGTTAATTTCCAGATAAAACCACATCACAGTTTGAACATAGGCCTTGTTCAAACATTAGCCATGATAATCGTATACACAGATTACAATACCCGACAATTTTTCGCACCCCTCTACATGCCTATAGCCTTTTAAATTATATATACCGATTTCATTTCTGATTAGTGTAGGACTCAATGACTAGCATACTCAAGGCATTCACTATACACAGGGAGGAAGAAAAAACCAGGAGGCCGAAATTTAAGTTTAAGTGATAAATAAGTTTCTACCTACGGGCATAATTCTGACACGAGAACCATCTCAAAAAAACCTGAGCACATCAAATTTGCTGGCAATGATGAGAAATATACCCTTAATTACTTGATTTGGGGCCCTGTGTAGCTGTTCTATTTCCGCGGGATTCTTAATGCAATTTGTTTTGTTTATCTAGGAAAGCAGCAGAGGCTCGCTTCTTCGTTAATTCTATCAAGCGTGCGCGTCTGGCAGAAGCTACGGGCATAATTGGATTGGTGGCCCCGGCTGTGCCTCGGCTCTTCTCGCACTCGAAAAAAATACCTCCTCGGTAAAAAGGGAAGAACTGGCAGTGCTCGCGGGATTATTGTGTTCGTGTACAGGTGGAAGCTCTATTTGACCCAAAGCTGTATCAGCGACTCCACGTTATTAAAAATGTTTCAATGGGCCGGGCTGCATCGCGATCTACACGTGTACTTTTTCGTCACAGTGGTAATTATTTGAGAGTTGAGTCAATAGTTCTTCAATACACGGGAAGCTGTTACTGTCAAAGAAGTCAAGCATGATTTTCCTTTTCCCCATCAATACAAAATCAATTTGAAATTGTCAAGAGTTTGTGGTGTGGCCTTCTTTTGACGAAAGAAAAAAAACCATGATTTTCAATTGTACTTTGCGTGGTAACAATTTTCATCGCTCATCAGACACGCTCTGTGGAACTTCGGCAAAATGTGCATTTCATTTGGCACTGATGAGCAAAAAACGAAAGAGCAACCCCACGCCGAGTTGAAAATTACGTCTTCTGTTAAGAACGGAGAAATAAATGAACGTTCTCTCCCCCGTCATTGAATTAGGCAAACTTTTTAGTGACTTCTTCCCAAATTACGTGTGCAATTTCCCGTGCAATTGCCGTTTCTCCTGTGAAATTACCAATCGGCAGACGGCCTGGTGTTCTTTTGCAATTAAGTTAACAACAAAATAACCATACGCTTGATTAGCGAGTGCGGTTTCTGCTGGCGGTGGGTAAATATTGGTGGTTGTCTTCGTCAACGCTGCGCTAGGTTCCCGCCAATGTCCATCAACCGTTCATGTTGTCGTACATGAATTTGACATCTTTACTGGGTCTCTTTATACACAACATCATGTGTCATAGAGTTAGAGAATGTGTCTAGTGACATTGACGTGCCCATTTGCCTTATAGATGACATTGTAATATTCTCTTTGCAGTATGTTTTGGGTCTATGCCGAAATTACTACGTTAGCTTTCGTATTATTCATTCGTCAATACCTGCATAATATTTGATGTATGAGCGAACTGTGGCCAAACATCAACCGTTTACATGGATTTGCTCGGTTAATCTAGAAACAAACAAATAGGTAAATTGCAATTTCTCATCCGCGACCGTCCAAGGTGGTGGTGGTATCGCAAATGTTTTAAAAGATAAACATCAACAAAAGATGAGCACTGTCTTGCAAAACCGAGACATAAACAGTATACCGAACAAATTGTACGAAATAATATTTAAAATGTTTTTGTTGTTGTAAGCTTGCTTTTTTTGTTTGCATAATTATGTGTTTGAAACAAGAGGATCGAGTAACGAAACAGATAAACAGACAACCAAACAGTAGCTTTATCACGTTGTGAATGGTTTCTAATGAACACCACAGCACACTGAAGTTGAAACGTCGTGAACAAACCATGATCATTGTCAGAGGCAACAGTTTCTTCCTTAAACTCGATTAAATGCGAAAGGACTCTGAAAGAATGGCAACAATAAAGAACATTGTTTTCAATCACTCCTGCCCATAGCGGTCGCATCAATAACCAACGGCTATCAGAACCCAAGTTCGTTCCCCCTACCCCTACCCGCATCCTTCAAAATGTGGGCGGGCATTGCTGACACAGATAAATAATTTCCCAATCTCAGCATGCAGCAGCCTTCGATTGCTGAGGAAATTCAAGAGTTGATTTTGGTGATAATATGTAAATGTAGCGGTAGGGATTTGTTGATATGCGATTACCGGTTATTATACCAATTACAACGTCACTTCATCTGCTCGTGTAACCTTGCTTGTAGAAAAAAAAAATGGCGATCGATGATTAGACGATCGAGCCAAGCGACGCTCCTTCAATTGTGACGAGAACGTCTATACAGTTTGTATGATTGTCGCTAATATCACTTAAAGGTAAAATACAGGTAGTGGGTAATTCATTATCCACTCGTCAGAATGTTTCTTAAATGAGTCCTTAAATGAGATAGTGCGAAAGTCATGCCGAAACGAACGAGCAATTTAAAACAAATTTAAATAAAAGGTTGACACAAACAAGTTTTGACAAGAAAATATAAAGGCTAAAAAATGAAAGGATAATACATTACAATGAACAATTAACAGAAAGACTCGCCACGAAAATTAAATAAATAAATAATTTATGTCGAGCAACCTTTGGGCGAAATCATAGACCTAGAATATGTTTAAAACGCACATTGAAAATTAAGGACAGCTAGCTACACTAAGAAAAATTCAAGCACTGAATCACAAGAAAACACAGATTCTAAAAGAATGCTTCAAAATCACCGAAAAAGACGCTATAAACCTTCGATTGGACCATTGTAAACCAACAGACACTGTTTGAGCCCACCCACTCCTTCTGCTCTCACCAAATAACACACAAAATTGTGGCTTAATTGGTGGGCCTGGCCTCATTAATCTGACATGATTCGTTTGACTACATGCAACTGTTTCATTGCAAAATCATGTAGTGGGTGAGCACTAGCTGCCGAGATGCTTGCTAGATAAGGACGCACAGCTCACTATTCAAGATTCAAATCAGACAGGCCTTTATACGACCGAGGTCGTTTGCTTCTTTTCTCCCAGCAGCACAGTTCCGAAGAAGAGACAGGCACTTTAAGGTTTTTTTTCTCCCTGTGTGATTATTAAAGCATCGATTAGACAGCGGTTGGCTCGGTGTTGTTACAAGCATAGCGAACCCAAACTAACGACCCCCGTACGGGAGAAATATCTGCTTCACCTTGTAGGAACAGCTGAGTATGGAGCCGCCAACGTAATAATAGGTGTGGATGATGGTTCTGTGTAATATCTGCCACCGGCTCCAAATAAACTGATATTGGAGATGAGTGTTTTGCAATTACTCCAAATTAAAGACTATTTTCCTAATGTAGATGTCGATAGCGCAATATTTGGACAGAGGACTTCACGCAGTGATCATACTGCTTATTATCTACGGAGGGACGGGGCCATCTGACATATGCGCCATTTGTGTAGTGTGGCGAGCTATACTGCCTGGGTCTGTACCCCGCACGTGCGCACAGCATCCAACCACTCCGCAAACTTGCCTTCGGCGAGCAGCAAGGCTAACCTTGCCCTCCTCAGAAGAAGAAAAAATTGCCTTTTCAAATTAAAAAACTCTTTATACGTAATTTTTGCATGTTCGACAATGGCGAGCTTCCCGAGCTTGAGATGTGGTTTGAGGGGAATTCCTTTACGGTTTAAATTGCGTGTGGTTTAAACTGACTGGCAAGGTGTTAAGATTGGCTAGGCTTGTCCCAATTAATTGCACCAGCCAATCGTATACAAACCTTATAAGTGGGCGCTTCGAGGTGACAAACTTGCAGATTTGATTAAATTAGTTCAGCTCCGAGAAGGCGCCGATGAAACGGCGCTCTTTACAAGGTGTTACGTACAGCCCACAAGTTGTCACTCTAAAGTGGGAAACTTTCCTATTAACTTCAAATTATACTCTGGCCGCGATTTCTGTGAGAAAGATAAATGGAAGAGCCTACCCCCCCTGCAATCTTCGTTCATTTGGGCGTAACTTCTTCTCATTTGAAAGTAACATGAACAACACGCTTTATGAAGAATTCTTCAAGTTATTCAAGAACGGTTTTACTCTTCATTGTTCATGACATGATAATAAAATGAAAGTACAATTCATCGTGGGTATAGTTTTTATGTTTTTGCGGTTGTGTGTTTTTTTCCCGCCCTATAGCAAAATGCCCAAATGCAGTCTGAAATACTGTATGAAGATTTCTTTTATTAAGCCACTACGATCAACTGCACAGTCATACCGGTAAAAGTTCATGTATCTTTGACAAATTGTTTCAAAATGTGTTTCTCTCTTTAACTATGAACTTCATGTTAATTAAACGTCATTATGAAAGGAACTAAGTAAAGAATACTAAGTTTGGGCTAAGTAATTTGTCCCACTTAGTGAAATCCACAACGTAACATTGGCCCACAGACTGCCGATATTGAATACGTGTTCCAACCCAATAACAACCGAGTTTTCACTTACGTTTTTTTTTTTGTGTTCATGCGATCCTCATCTTTAATCACAATCATATATTTTGTTTATGCGTTTATGATACTCGGTCGGGTCCCGAGTCCCTGGTGTATAACCACCAATTAATGCATCATCAGGACTTGCTAAATTCGTTAATTTGCTTCGGTAACAGGGGACCCAACTAATCAAATCATGCTCAGCAATTTGTCCGGGATCCGCGCGGGATCGTGGTCCAGGATCGTCGGCTGGATCCTCCGCTACTCATTTCGTTGTTGATTTAAGCACGGGGCAAATGTAATTGTTTGGAGTATAGATACAGCGCACACAAATTGTTCCCCCGTTTTTTATTGCATGCGGTTGATGGTGATAGCGTTGTGTATACTGATTCATATTACTAGAAATACTAATACGAAATTCCAAATGAATGTCAATTGTGTATTTAAGGGGGAAATCAAACAGCGACGACTCGTCAATATTCATCATCCACGGGACTCGATGAAGCCCTTTAAATATTTATGCGTTTGATCAATTTCCATTTTTAATTTTCGCTATTTGTATGATTTTACAACCAATCTTGTATAAACAGCAGGGGATCCATGCAACTAGCTTTACCTGCTGGACTTTACTATTAATACAATTAAATCACTGATCCACGAGCCGCAAAAGACGTCGATTTTGAAATTCATGGTAAAATTTATGTATTTTTCTTTCTAAACATCTCATATATGGGAAGGGAATTAGCGTCATTTGAACTGCATACAAAGCAACACAGTGGATATTAGATTAACTAATTTTTGCATAAAACATGCCATGACAGCCCTTGTAAATAATAATTATCTTTACAATCATCAAAGTGAACTACCGGCAAAGGAGACGGTTCATTAAAGGTTTTGTGAAGTCCAGTTTTATCCTAAAAGTTCAAGCGCTTCCCAAAGAACCTTTCAAACCGAACTACTTGTACAAAACGCAAACGAACAAATTCAAATCAAAAAGATGCACATGAAAAATGCATTTTCTGAATTCGTTAAAACTATTACTTCGTAAGAAAGGATATAGCGGCCCAAACATGAAAAATGAGACATACACATGTCTCAATACGCATGCTCGGTGCGCAAAGGATTCTGGGTGAAATCTGAGTCCAGAGAACAGCAGCAATCATCATGGTGCGCTGATTTTGAAGCAATGGAGTAAGCACTGCAATAAAGACTGGTATAGTTTCAGATATACATGTTGAACTTCTGCTTACGGCCATCTTGGCAGCTTGATCTATTAAAAAAAACTGAATTCGGCTTTCAAGCTGCATTGCATGTATACTTTTATGTACATGTACATTGCCCCAACACGAAGCACTGTGTGACCAGGGTCCAACTTCATAGCGTTGCTTAAGTAGAATAGTGCTTAACACTGCTGCTAAGCAGAAATGAGCAGAACACCAGACCAGTTCAGCCTTATATTGTACATGTGGATTGGTAGTTTGGCTGGTATCCTTATTCTGGTAAGCATAATTGTGTTGTGCTTAGCTATTTTTTCTGCTAAAGCAGTTCTAAGACATTGGGCCCAGTACAGAGTACCAACCAACTGGCCATTATTTTCGCACCTTGAGTATGGATCAGGTTCAAGGGCGCTGTTGTCATGTTTTTCTTTCTTCATCAGTACAGTCTATTGCATTTAATTGTTCTGTACTTTTCCCACAATTGGCTTGTAATCATGTAACCGTTTCAAACAATCCCAAAATGGTTCGACCCGCTGGCCCCCAGAGTAGCAGTCCCGTAACTTTCAATTAACTCCTGCGCAATTCAATTAGCATGCTCCTGAATATTCATGAGGGAGGTTTGACCTTGAAACGAGAAGGGGGAGAGAGATCTCAGATGGCTGTGCTATGATTTAGACACTCACGGATTCGTTATCGGCGCACAAATTAACAAATTAAATTTGATGTACGGGCCGCAGTTAACAAGGTTCTGAAGTGACATTTGCCAGTCTATTCCTCTGACGGTCCGCTTGCCCGATCATCACTAACGTACTGCAGTCATACAGTTACTAAGTACATGCCCAGCAGCAACGGTGTATGTATAACTTGATCTGGACAAATTGAAGCCTTCTGTTTTTTCCCCGCTAATTTTTTAATCACATATTCCGCGATGTGGGTACACCATCCTTGGAGTTGACGAAACCTTTTAAGAAAATGCAGTTTGCAAATGGGATTTCTTGAGGAGTGTTTTAAAAAGGGTGAAATTATTTTTACGCCCAGTAAATCATATTTCACATTGAGTAATTGTAGGAATTATGTAATTGATAATGGAGTTATATTTCGCCATGCATGTCATTCTACACATAATATATCACCCATGATCTCGTTCTTGATGTACATGAACGAGGTCACATGGATGGAACATCCGGGAACTTTAATATGCTAGTCTTTTTTGCAAGTAAATGTTTTTGCACATACGGAGTGTTTGAAAACCAATTGATACACTGATTTACACATGTAAATAAGCCAGCAGAAATGCATTTATCCGCAATTCTCTGAATTTAGTTTATGTGCTGACTATTTTACCTAAAATGTTTGTTTTTTATGAAGATTTTTTGTTGTGAGATTGGATAAAATAAACTCTTCTAAGAACATGTACTTGAAGTTCTGGGGATTGAGCCATATGTTGTTCCTTACGGGTAGTCCAAGACGAATAATCATCTCGAAGACTTTTTCGGCAGCGCCAATAACACAAAATTGTTGGGTGGTTTTCAAAATTGCCAGTTGATTTTCAGACAAATATGAGGATTAAGCCATAATCCGTTTGATACAAGTGGCCAATACGAATTCATCTTCAATGACTTCTTCGGCTCGGCCAATAAAACCTATGCTAATGTGCTTCTGTTCTCGAAGTCCAAGCATCACGCAAGTAATCAACGCAAAGTCAATACAGAAGATGCGCATAGATTTATCAAGTCATATTGGCGCGAGTTTTTTTAATAATCAAGTTATTCACAGTCATCGTGAGTCGCGCATGGCTGCTTTCTTCTCTACATATTTATCTACCACTTACTATTCACACCATGAGGCTTGTTTGTCCAGCTTTTGGGACTGATGACAGATCTTTGGGGGAGACGGGACGTCAATCGATTACCCTTGACCTTGTACTGCGCAGACTCCCTGACCTTCTTTGCATTAACATCTGATACTGTCAAAGTGAGAGTTGTTGTTTAACTAGTTAAATCAGTGTATAATAGAGATTGTATCGCCATAAACACAAATGCGGGGGTGATTTTATTATTCAATGTTTTCCGTCTGGTCTACGGGACAAACTGAATACACCTGTCAACATTGTTACTATATCAGCCCTTCGAGCCGGGTTACTCGACCGAAATCAAACCCAGACTTGGACGGACAAAAGTAAACCACGTAAGGGGAAATCGACAACAAAAAACAAAGCTCATACACGATTCAACACTATTGACAGGTTTCTGACAAAAGAGGGCTAGCCATGTGAAAAGACGTAAGAGCTTCATTTACAGGCGAAGGCCAGGGCGTACTGGAATTGAGACTACGGAGTGTTTACATTCAGTTGTGTCTACTGCGGTATTATTGTGCGTTAATGTACCGGGCATGATGCTTAAAATCACTGTTTAGTGTATTTACTCTTCAAACAATACACAGATTGTTGCTTACTGGGGCGAAAGGCATATCATAATTTGTCTCCTTGCTTCAATAGTTCGGGACTATTTGTAATGTTGGTTTATACCACAAGCATATTAGGAGAAGTGGCGTCGTCTATGAGTGTGTCTTTTTTTAAAGGTGTACGTGAGATCCGCTCGTTGCGATGGATTCTATGTAAACATATTCATCAGGAAAAGCTTATGGTGTGAGATTTTAAGATCATAACGCGTGAGAAATGTTATATATTTATTTAGTGCCCTTGGGGAAGTATTTAATCAAACGGCAATCAACTTAATATTGTCAATTTCCCGGGATCTAGAGATTTGGTTTTTCTTTTAAGTATCCGGTATTAATGCAGCAATAAAAAAAGACACTGTTTTTTACTTAGCAACTTGATTACTTTGTTAAGCAATGTTTCCTGCTTTATGATTTACTTGAAATTGGGTCAGAATCAGAAACTGTGGGCAAAACTGAACAAAAGTTGCCGTGTTTTATTATTTTGTTCTCGCTGGGTTTTTTCTTTTTTCAGTGTTTGGGCAAAATATTTTTCGCTGACAAAATAGCAGTAATTTTTGCAAATTAGATAAAAATGACTCCGGTGTGAATTTTAAGAATTCTCCACCTATTGTTCGATTTCGTTATTTTGGGCCAATTCCGAAAAAAGACGCTGCAAGAGCAAGAAAAAAAAATTGTGTATGACGCAAAACAATTTCATTAAAGGTGTCCTTACAACTGAATTTCATTGTCAGCGTCTGTACAGCAACGGTTAAATGCGACATTGTCCAAGGCAAAATTAAAATAATTATGTCATATAGCAAAAAATAGCGACTTTAACCTCTGGTCTATGGGGTTTTTCTTGTCTTATTAACGTTATACGGTCTCATTATTATGTTGTCGATACAATTACTGCGTTTGGCAAACGTTGTTCGCTCGGAGGTTGTCTGCGGTCCCACGGTGAGGTTTTGGGCTTTTTATTGGCGATGTTTTAGTCGTCGCCAGGCAGTGGCCATGGACCATTTTTGATTGTGGCGAATCTTTTGATCTTAGGCACCGATACCCTTTTAAAGAGTTTCAGACTATTTATAAACTGACTGGTTCTTTTATTTCTTTTCATTTTTAAACTGTGCTTCGAAAGAATTTAGTTTTTTAGAAGAACCGGCAAAACAAACATAATTTGAAACTGTCAATTAGTATTTGATAAGGTCACATTACGTCAACTGTGTTTATTGACGTCAATTGGGCTAAATATACATCAATTAAAACTACAAGGTTTACTAAGTTAAATGTGTATAACCGATTCGCCGTTTGTAAACTGACTTAGTGCGCTTAATTGTTTCAAACTAAGCTTGATCATCATTTGGTTTAAAAGCTTAATTCAATTCAATTAATTAATTTATGTGCACTCTATAACCAGATACAGAAAGGAAATCTGCATACGTCTAAAACTGATCAAACTCCAGAGCAGGATATCAAAATTTTCCAACATTGAAATTTCAAAAAGGGGTTAAGACAACATCAATACCAAAAGTTTAGGTTGAGTGAGATTGTATCTTCAAGACAACATCAGAGCACTCAATTATTGGCAATTTCCAAATACACGACACACACACAAACACATACACACACAACAAAGTCACTTTAAAAAGCAGTTTACTTTTAAACCACAGCTTGCGGTAAATTTGAGTGTTCTGTCATCTTCCTGTAATAGCATTTATCGCTCCAGTTCTGAACTATTGATTACTTTATACCAGAATAGATTAAAATAAAAACCTGAGGAGAGGGGAGACCCTGAGAAATCAAGTCTATATTTTTGAGTAGTATATAAACTGGATGGGATGCTTCACAGCTTCAAAATGTGAACAGATAAAATCGATTAGGTTTTTTAAAGGCCACTGAACGCACCACTGATTGTCACAAATGAAATCTTCCAACCTGTATAACTGATTCGCTGAGAAAGGCTCGAGCACTGATCATATTGGGTAACGAGCCTTGCTCTTTCCCCGTCAAGTGTGTGCCGTGTGTCCCCCCCCCTCCTTCTTTCCTAGGTGCCTCCAAATCAGTTTAGAATGGCTTCACGTAACACAGCAGAGCCATGCAGTGCATATTACTCCATGGGACCAGCGATTCATACACCGTGATCGCTGAGGAAAATGACGGGAAAAGGGAGAGGGGAAAAAACTCCAACCAGGCCGAAGGAATTAACTCCCGCGGCGGGCCACAAGTTACTTCAATGTAACGAAATTTGCGGGACTGTTTCTCTCGCCTTGGCCATGCCCCTCGGGCGGGTTGAGACCACAGGCGTTCCATACTTCCTGCAAATCAATTCGAATTTGCATTACTATTACGAAACAATTACATTAAATGCCTGCGACCTAACCCTTGATTGTTTGTCCTAGGGTGGAACAATACAACGCCTGAATGGGTGCATGTCTCAAACACCTTGAACCTTTATCGTCAGAAATTTGCTACGATGCACTTTATGAAACAGCCAACAAATTAACGTGCTAATTTTTTCTTTTCGTTTACAGGCTGCGCCCCCCTCCTCCCTTCTCGCCCATCATTTTAGTTTTCAATCGTGGAAAAGGGAAAACCCTTTGGTTGAAATCATTCCATTATGTGCGCTCAATTTGCTCTACCTGTAACCATCGCAATAATCGACATATCTTTGATTTCTCTCCTTCACTTTTATTTTACGCGAAGAAGAAAAAAATAGGTTTCTGTTGGAGAGAAGTAAAAAGATCACTTCACACATCACCATTTTGCCCCCGTCGCATTTCCACAGTTGCCTAATATTTAGGTTTCCCCTTAAGTCAAATCACATCTGTCAATTTGTTCAATCTTCTTTTAGAGTTCAGACCTATCATGTTGCTTTTTTGTCTATGCTTTTTCTCATTCTTGTTCTCACTCCTGCCTCCTCCCCTCCCCCTCTTTTATGGTTGTGATGGGGCGTGGTTATGGATGGTGGTAACCCAGATCCGCCACACTCGCAAGGTACAACAAACTCGCCTGTCATCGTGTTTGTCATGTTTCCATTTTGTGATACAATTTGTGAAGACTGAATGTCCAGAAGGGTCAGACTTTTTTTGCTCACTCCCAGCCGATTTATGACCGCGTCCGAAAGGACTACGTCTAATGGACACTGCCCGTGTATGGAAAGTTTACGAAAAGGAGTTTAGCCTATACAGCCGACCGTAGCAAAAACAATTGACTTATATTACAATGGTTTGTAAATCAAATAATGTTCATGATCTTTTTGTATGTATGCCTAAAACCAACGTTCATTTTCGCATCATCAAACCACAAACTCAACTCAGATTTAACTTTGTAAAACCGAGTTTTTCTGACAAGATGAGTGACTGCGTAATAAAACGCTAATTCTCGATTCAGATCTGAATTTGCTTGAACCGATTGCTAGTTTATATTCCCAACTGAAATTTGGTTTTCACCAGTATGCAGATCCCTACAGTCAACTTGCTGACGCCATCCTATCCCTGCTTAGTCTGATCCAGACTTACAGCTTTAGGATTATCCAGATACTAACGGATTATACATATTAAGGATAAATGATGCCAACAAAGTTATAATTCAGAAAGGTTTTTAAAGTTTTATGGTATAAAAGGATCAGAATGAGTTATCATGTCTGAATTAAGGTATCTAATAAAGAAATAGCTTAAAACCCATAGTAAAATACAGCAATCCAGTGAGACAGACAGGCCAATCAATAGTTAGACATGGCTAAACCTTTACGCTATATTATGTAAAGAGTGCAACTCTTGCTTGTTTTTCACATTATGGTTTTCCCCTCAACTTTGTAAACAACTTCTCTATCTGCCATGGTTATTGACAAAATCTTAGAGATGTAAAACAGAACAATCCATTGTTCACTTTAGACAACCAAATCTGATAGCTACAGGAAATAATGCGCCTTGATTTAAATGCGTACAGATTCAGTTTGAATGTTTTGTAATAACCGATATCTCTTCTCCAGTTTTACTAAAAATTATGTCATACTACCCAAAGATGAACCCATGAATTAAACTTATTTTGCAATAAATACTAATGACCTTTTTTCCGAAAAGAAATAATGGGCAGTTCAGAGAACTAATATTTGACAGACCAGGGGTGGGTTTCACAAAGTGTTAGGACAAGACTTATCGTAGGACTAGCCTGGAAAAGTCCTAAAAGTGAGGACTATCTTTGTGAAATCGGCTGCAGGAGCGATAGATTTTAGCTTCGTTAGTCCTGATGACTGATGGTTGCTTTTTTTTACCAACACACGTGCGGGTGACATGTCCATCGCATTTTCACGGTTTCCGACAAGAAATGGATCCGGTGTTTATGAAGCGCATGATACCCGTCTATTGACCGGGGGTAGAGTGGATTAAGTTTGTTAGGATTGACTTCCATCCCCATCCTCTCAAAAGAAGAAAAATAAGCAGGAGCGGGGAGGGGAGTTAAGAGAGAGATCTCCCCGGGGAGATCGCGTCCAAACCCAGGGTAGCTGGAGTATTGATTACCCGGTACCCGATTGATTGCGAGCGGACCTTTTATAGAATAGCAACAAGGGGAAGATCAAGCCAGTCGGATGCCGTGTCATAGGATCATTGACAAGGGGTAGATTAGCTCGCTAATTGTAAGTTACTCGAATTGTTCCCGGATTAAATAAACCCCCCGTCTTTTCTCCCGTCTGTTTCTTTAGCGTTAATTATGGTGTCCTCTCTTGTCAGTGTCCGGTAGGCAGCGTAGCGTACTGATGGCGCAACGTCCCCTGGTCAAAGAAGCACTTTGACCGGACCACAAAATTGTCGAGTGACCACTAACTGTCAGCTATTGTATACGGCCCGTGTCTGTTTATGCAATAAGTGCTGACACTATTAGACTTCCTTCATTTCCACCGACCTTACAAGCCTTGTTAAATTTCAATCTAACCGCCTGAAACTGTACAGGGATAAACTTCAAACAGTTTGTCTTCGTGAATCACTCTTCAGGAGTAGGTCTTTAGCAATCTACCCGCACTGTTCAATCAAAAAGTAACTATACAGGAGTCCTCGCATACCGACTGTGATGAGACATTAATTTACGCTATCGCCTTTTTCGTATAATGCAAAACAGTAAAGAGCCATCTGGGTTTTTGCCAAATCAGAACAAACATTAACCAAACCGGTCTGTACGGAGCTCGGGAAGTGCCATCCTACTTGTTGAGATCTTGAGCTACTCACTGGGGGATGATAAAAACATAAACTTAAGATGTCGACATCCCGATATAAATTATATCGGGGTGACGACATCTTCACGTATTTTGTCCTCAAGATGTTTCACTGAGCTCAGAATGGCGACATCCTGAAAGTAGAATGTCGACTTTCAGATACACTTTATCTTAGGATGTCGACATCCAAAGATAACGACGTCCCGAGATAACTTGATATGACGTCACCCTAGACGCATGATGTCGACTTCCAGATACGTCATCTTAGGATGTCGACATCATAAGAGTAAGATCTCGACTTTCCAAGCTAATTTATCTTAGGAAGTCGAAACCCTGAACGTTTAGGATGTCGATTTCCCGAGATAACTCTTCGTGATTTGATAACATCCCCAACCTGTTGAGAGCCCGAGAGAAACGCATCCTCAAGGAAGACAATATCCTACTTTCATGATGTTGACAACTCAAGATAAAATACATCTTGAAGACGGCACCTTTATTTCATGACGTCGACATCCGACAGTTGAAGTTAGCTCAGGATCGCACCAAGGGGGATGGCAGTTCTAGGGCTCCGTAAGGTTCGTGTAAGCTCAATAGACAGATCGCACACATGAAGTCATTGACCACCATCTTTGATCAAACGTGCACACATGCAAGGCTATCATCGGCTGAGAGTTGTGCGCTGCGCGGACAAGGGTGTACTTTACCTTTGTTCATATCAAAAATGGCGGTCGATGATGCTAATATCGTCATCCTGCATGATCTTTACAAGGTGGATGGCACTTCTCGGGCTCCGTAGGTTTCGTGTTACTATTAAGCTCAATATCATCCACCGGATACAGGGCAACCCTCCTTTTCAATACCCCGATAAAAAAGAGGAAAAGGGATTAGATGGGGAACAAAACCGCGTCCGTTTTGCCCCCAAATCCCAATTTAACGAATGGCTGACCCAGTGTTGTTAGCGAAAAGGTGGCGACTGCATCATGACCATAGAGTCAAAACAAACAATCACAGTGAGGAATATCAAGGACTAACACACTATTGTAATTGAAACCACAATAAGAAAGTAAAATTTGAAGAGCAAATAAGTGTTGTGGGTTACTTCACAGAGCACGGCTATAGTAAAAAAAAAATTACGAAACGCACTCTCCTTCGGCAGTCAAAAAGTGATTTTTAAACCATAATACTAATCTAAGCTAGGCCTATATGTAATTAAGCCTGTCAGTGTGACATGCCTTACTCACAATCTCATACTATGTCTATCAATAGGCCACCATGGCTATCAATCACAAACCAGCGTACATGGCCTGTGCCGAAATCACAGCTCCTCGATCCCCCGGCACAACACTCCCCATGTAACACAAACCTTGCCATTAAACACTGTCACAGCATTTTAATCAGGAAAATTAAAGTCCCCATTTGTATACAAAACCGAAGTGAGATGTTTAACCAAAAGTGCTAATTTCCCCTCATGTATTCAGCGTTTACACGGACGTGTTACCATGGCGATGTAATTTGTTGTGTCTTTTTGAGACCGGCGAGTGTTTGTACCGACTTGACAGTTTTGCGAGAGGGGAGCTCAGGTCCGCGCTTCGGCATGCCGTCAGAAGAGACCAATTCTCTGTGTATATTTACAGTTGCATGTCGCTGTATTTAATTATTTTGGTCGAGAGGGTTATTCATGTTGTATTCCGAGAGGGGTGCATAAGCTATGGATTTATTTATGAAGTGTATACACCCAATGGTAAAATGAGAATCGGGATGAGTGAGCAGCGAAGATTCGTGTGGGTCAAAGGTCATGATCAAAAGATGATGTGTGGGAAATTTAAATACACTAGATTATTAATGACTGTCATTCTAGAATTTATCATATAGTTTCCAGGTGAACATTAATTGTACTTCCAAGTTATTACAATCTAACATACCTGACTGAAAGTTTTCACAGAAATGCTATTAATATTTTTTTTTCCAAAATGAGGAAAACAATAAATTTTGAAAAGGCGAGTTCAACATTCGATGCTTGAATGAGAATAAAGTAACGTTTCACTTATTTCGCTCTTCATGACTGATTGCCTTTTACAAGTTTGTTTAATTTCATGAACAATGTTGAGTGATTCTTTTCTTCGACAATTACCAATGTTGGCCGGCGTGCTTTAGTGACAAGTCAAAACATTGGTAAGGACGAAATAATCAAAGTATCTCTATTGTGCAATAATAACTCAAGTCAAACCACTTTTACCGCTTTGGGGATAATTCACGAGAAAAAAAGAAAAGAAAAGTGTGGTTTTTATGACGTAGCTTGGGGTATGGTGTTTTTAGTTTTTAAATACAACAAATGTGTGTTTGCGGTTTAGTTTTGTTTAGTTGTTTTTTTTTCTTCTTTGGTTTGTTTCTTTTTTCTTTTGATATGCTCATTGGATCTAAGTTTCTTATGCAAGTGTTTTTCGTTTTTTTAAGTAGACAAATTTAAAATGGCGTCATTTCCGTAACCCTATTTGCATTGATAAATTAGGTAGTTTTTGGTTCGCAAAGCAGATTGCTACTGTTTATTATTAATTGTTTTAATAAATAATTCTGTGATTAAAAAATGGTTGGTACTAGACCTTATAGCTATACTACAACCGATTTAACACCGTTTGTCTTCTACCCTCTCGCTCATCGGATATTTTCCCCTCTTCCGCAAAATGAAAACATAATCAACCACCAGTAAAAAGGATACAAAAGCCAACAAAGGAAAACATTATTTACATTTTGGGGAATAACGCGTCAAAAATAACATTGTTCAAAACTATTATTCTCCCTATGTGTTGTGCCCTTGGTTTGACAATAAAGAGTATCTTGCTGCTTTGTGTTTGTGACAACACTACACCGAAACACCGAGTTGTATCCTCTCTCTACAATCAATGATGTCAGGAAATCCCACCGGTGGCGCTGTGCCAATTGTAGGGGTCCAAGTCAGCGCTGGGCCCCGTTGAATTTATTCACTCTTCAGTACGCGTATACTCCCATCACTGAGAGGACCAATTCCACACACACGCAGAAAAACTACACTGGAAGTGGTCCAGTGCATGTGTTGTGTATGGACTGCCTAATAACTACGTCACCCACTCACGGTGACTGGCCAGCCAATCATTTTCACGCTCTCTCAAGCCGTGTCAGACCGCGTACTCTGTCATGGCCCAATTAGTAGTAACTATGCAAATGGAACGATTAGCAGATTTTAGGGCTAGACTGCCGCTCGCTGGATAGGTTTTGTGTGTAGCGTTGTATGGTAGCTAGCTATCTTGCGCAAAGAGCTGACTAAAGTGGGGGAGTTTCATCAGTGTGATACAAATGGCACGGCGTTGACAGGTAACAAACCAGCGAGGAACAGGGTCTGAGTCCAGAGAGTCACGCCGCGACTAAACGGTGCAGTGAATCCCGTGGGCTCCTCCAGCTGATTGTGCCTCTCACTTTAGGCCAACTAGAGTCATCTTCAGGTTTAGATGCGTTTCTATCAATCTACTTTTACGCACACCCACACATTGGTGAGACCGTAATTTTGTTGCGTCTACTTGCTACAGTACTTTGCAGTCATCATTGGACATTGGACAGGGAAACACTCTTCTATGCCTGAAGCCAATTTGGGCCAGAAAGTCCAGCTGATCACTCTTTTGGAATTTCCATACAGCAATCTTTTCTTGACCCTACTTCTTGACAATGGTTGTATTTAACGGAAAATGATGTCAGAAACCATCCATAAGGTTTGATATTTCGCGCTGTAATTGGTTTCTACAGAGTGATATTTTGTGTTCACTTCAAAACAGAACAGTTCGTGAAGCAGTTACTTCGTGTGTATTCACGAAAGGAGTGCAATAAAGGATCGTGATCAAATCGTGAAATTGAACTGAGTTCTCATGACAATTAACTCACTGACTGTTGACACCATGTCTGCTGTAGATCTCTATCAACCACCCCCGCCTTCCAAGCCCAGTTGCTTCAGCATCGAGTCCCTTGTCTCGAAGCCGTCAAGTCCCCCAAATCCTCCCCCTGCCCCCACCACATCGTCGCCCGAGTCGGTGGGCTCACCGACGCCCTTTACCCCTATCGTCATCAGCAGACTTCACAAGCCAAGCCCGACATCGGCATCAGAGTCACCCTTCATCAGCTCTTTCCCGCATTCGATTAAAGGACTGTACCCGTCTGAGCTGGGCTACCCGTCAGAAAGCGCCCCGGCAGCCCACCCTGGCTTTCCCGTACCGCAGCCGTTCGGCATGCCGCCGCCACACGGCTTCCCATCACCGCATCACCCGTCAGCCCTGGCCGGGGTATTCGGCTCACCGCCACGGCGAGAGCCGTTCGGACTGTACCCTTGGTTTCTGGCACGGAATAGGTTATTCGGGCACAGAGGTTTTCCAGGTAAGTTTTCTCTTTATACAGACCCATCACGACCTGTATCCAACATTAGACCCAGTAACTGGGGGTGTGTAGTACGAACAAGCAAAGTGTCAACATTTGTGTTTAAAAAAATAGTAAAGAGCCCCTTACAGGGTCTCGTCATAGAGTATTGTCTAATCCCACATAACACTTGGTCTCTCATCCGGTTACATAGCTGCCTCTCATGAAAATAAAAGCGCAAACAAAAACATATTAGTTTTACTGTTTTCGAAGTGTTGATTTGACAGTATTTGTGTTATTACCGTAACGAAGTTGAAGTTCAAGGTTCATAACAACAGATTAACCGCTTGTTGTGTGGGCTGAAACCGAGTATCGAATCATGTTGTGTACTTATAATTAAATAGGTTTCACTAAATTATCTTTTTTTAAGTCACTCATAAGCGTCCATTAAATTTACTCTAATTCACTTTGTAGAATAGAGCAAAGAAACAACTAGCAAGCAATGACGGAAACTCACCACAATTTTAATTTAAAAAGCACGAAAGTACACCATAAATAGGATTGTTTCAGACAGCTTTGCTTTTCGTTCTCTTTTTGACAGCTATCTCTTCGTGTCAATTCAAAACAGTTGTTCAATGTAACATCCACGAAATAGTTCACGGCAACCCTACTGCTTTGATCACACGTTTGTGTACCAAGCTCTTTAAAATCAAGCAAAAAATACAGCGTGTTTGTGGTGTAAATTACAATGTCAGATCATGTAAACAAAATAACATCATAAAGTTGTTTGTCCTAAAAACTTGATCACCCTTCATCTCATGGTGAAGAAGTCCTTGGAAAGCTTTAACCAGCCAAAATGAAAGTTCATTTTCAACTATTTGCAACTTCACACGATCACCTGATTGATTGGATTTGATTGAAATAATCAACCTCTTAGAGGAAGAGAGTTTGTTATTCTTGCATTTCTGCCTCAAAGGAAATTTAGTTAACACAGAACTTAACATTGATTACAGATCTATCATTCTCCAAAGACTGGTCCCTCAGTTCAAGTTGTACTTGAAGTGTACGCTGGGCTCGAATTTAAAAAGCATTAAGATTCATCATCATCTTAGCACCATATTGATTTGTTTTGTTCCATCACACTTTGCTTTGTAATGATGATGTTGTACACCCTTTAGCTCTTGAGATCAGCTCCACAGTACCACTATAAACTGTTGTCCATTGAATTATCCACTATGTATTGTTATTCTACAAAACTAAATTTAATTTCAGACTTCATCACCGTCTACAATGCGAAATAAGCTCTATGCACTGTAAAAAAATTGGGTAAAGAAATGCCCAACTTTTTACCCATTTAAGGGCGAATAGTGAACTCCTCCAACTTTTGGGCAAAGTATTACCCATCAAAGTTGGGCGCTCTGATTGCCAAATAATTGGGTAATATTTCATCATCAATAGTTGGGTATATTTTGGTAACCAACAGATGGGTAATTTTTTGTTTACCCATTTTCTGGGTATTTAATAATTATCAATTACCCACTTATTGGGCGATGATTTTATTCTCGATCTAGTTAAAATGTTTAACCATTTTCGGTGTTATCCAACAAATGGTGAATGTATTTAACCCTTTGATTTACAGTTTCTCCTGTGATACGTTCACAAAATTGCAATACACTTCTTTAATAATACCGAATAATAAGTTGCATCAAGAAGAGCATGATTACGATTTCCAAATATAGCTTTTGCTCAAAATCGATCCCATGAATGCTCAAGTTTAAGTTGCTTTTCAGCCGGGCATTGTGTACGGTACCGTCAGTTTTGACGATCGCTTCACGAATTGCGCGCCACGCGAGGGCCGTTCATGGCCGGCCTTAAGACTCCGAGACCATGGCGTTGATTTATGCAGGGGAAGCAAGCAGTGTTATTACGGGGGCCAAATCCTCCCGATAACCCCATAGGGGACGGAGGCCTCTAAACACTAAGCATTACAAAGCACAATAGAGTTTGCACATGTTAACGGCTTGACTTTACGCCATTCACAAAAATAGTAAGGGGTTTAGCGGACTGCTCAGTGCGGTATTGACATGGGTTTTTATACACCATCGATCGTATCGTTCAGCCACTGCGGGTAGAAATATCCCCTACACACACCCAGTGGCAAATTGCCGTTTTTAATCCCTTTAAATTAAACGTATATACAGTTATATGAAATTACTCTAAAGTGAAAGGAACGTTTTCCCTCTCAAATATCGGGAAAAACTAGTCATAAAGTAGTGATCGATAGGACATCCATCGAACTATATAATGTTATTCTAATTACAAATTATATCATAACAAATGATTATATGAAAACCGTTTTCATTGATTTTGTGTTTAACTAAAGTGTAACATTGAAACAGTTTTGAGAAGCGGTGTTATTGATGTTATCATAATTCAAAGACATTGGCTTTAGTCTAAATATTGTGTGCAACACTTACCGTCTTCCCCGCAATAAACTTATGAACGAATATAATGTTAATAGTTCCATTGTATGATTTTAAACTCCTCAATGGTTGAAATCGCAAACCTGAATCCTAAACAGTAGTTCTCTCGCATTTCTCTAAGTATATAAGCTGAGGGGTTTTATGCAAGCTTAGAGGTTACAGGTAACACAGTTACAGAGGCTGGGGCTTTTCATGTCTGGTGTCCAGGCTTCTTGTCTGACATTATTTTGTCCTTATTTGGCTCACACAACTTAAACTGTTTTTAGATAACTTTTGTTTTCAATTGAAAATCATTTTTTTAGGATGAGGGTCTTCAAGTATTGACACTAATGTCGCCCCTTATTGTCAAAGGTTTGATAAAAAAGTCAGGTCGCCAATACAGATAAATATTTGTATGCCTCTAAACTATAAAAAAAAAGGTCCTACTCGAGTTATATATATATTGTTTTTCCAAATAAAGTCATTATAGGAAACCATTGTATTGTTACAATCATCATCAAAAACCACCCAAATCGATGTGCCCAACAGGAATCACAGATGATAAAACAAACGTCAATCTAAATTAATACTATGAACAAATAATAATCAATTTCAAAGCAACAGGTATAATGCCAACCAATTATCCTAACAGGCCAAAACCCAATAATATGGCAATGGATTGCCAATTAATCCAAACGACCCTTTGCTTCAAGTTTTTCCTGGCAGTTGGCAATCCAATTATTAGTAAGTACCTGATTAGTTTTTATAGCTTTGTAAACGGTATACGCTCTACCGTAATTACTCGTACAAACGTTTGTTTCGTGTACGGGACCTGTGCATGAATTAATTAGCCATTTTGAATCATAATGCCGAGGCCGTTGTTAGTTGTCACAACGAGTCGGTAACTAGACTTCAGTCAACTCCCGGTAATTTAGATCCTTTTCGAAACCACGGCTTCGGCTTCAGATTCGGCTCAGGCTAAAGCTTGGCCCCGCGGTTGTTTTGACAAATGGCGTGTTTGCGTGTACGCGCTCGGGGCTCTAGACGAGAGAGGATGGAACCTGAAGCCGAATCCAAAGCCAAAACCGTGGATTCGAAAAGGGTCACAGTGTTGCTCATTTGATTGCTATCTGACGGGCTCTTTAGAGTATAGATCTCTGTATTTTAAAGTTTATGTTTTTAAGTGCAATCAATAATCCACTAGTTCAGCATTCATATCCAGGCAGAGATATACATATGTAGTTATAACTTATATCCAGTTATATAGTGCAATAATCACTGTATTTTTTGTCGGAGAATCAATACACGTGAACACAACCCAAGTTCGGTGTTAACAAATCATTTTGAACGATGCTGGCTTATTTGTTATCAGTGTTTTTGGCATCAATGTATAGAAATAAAATAGTTATTGAGCCTTTTGTTTTTCAGTAATAAAATAAAAAGATATAGGGCTGGCCCAAGCTGCCAAATCCCTGGGTAAAAGTTATTCGTTTTCATGATCTGTCAAGGTAAAGGGTTACCCAAATGTCACAAGGAAGATTAAATATATGTTCAGCTTCGACCACGGACAAAATATTGCTGCACCATTTATACACAAATCTGCAAAAGTCACCTCATTTTACGGCACGATACCTTCGTATGTGTCTTAGTTCCATTTGATCAAAAACAAACTCGCAAAGTATGTAATATTTTATCTAAATACTTGTAACTGAGATTCATTGAAAAAAATCATTATTACTAAAGTTTCTCAAATACTCTTTCAAGCTTTATCTATATTGGCTTTTTGAAACCCGGAATACATTTCTGGGTGGTTAATGATGTTGTGACATTATCTTTTGTTACATACCAAAAAGTTCGTAGACGATTTTCTAATGGTTATAAGAACCAACATGTTATCTGTTTTTTTTTTTTTTTTTTTGGGGGGGGGGGGGGGTGGGAGGGGTATTTTTCCCCTCATCGGGTTCTGCCTAAGGAATGCTTCATGATAAAGCAAAAGATACTCCTTTAATGTTAGCAAATTAAAGTGAAACCTGAGTAGAGCTGTTATTTCATAATACGGAATTTAGAGGGCGTGGTTATGGCATCGTCTGAGCCATTGAGGTTCAAGGCAGATGTAAACTTTGATAATGAGTCACTGATCTTGAGGGTGAGAAAAGGGTTTTAAAAGTTATAAGTTGTTCTTTAATGAGGGCTGTTATTCGCAGTAGGCCTACGCCCAAGAGCTTTGCCATCCGTACAAAAACTTACATTACAAGTACTAGACACTAGTGGTAATTACTCAAAATAATTGTTTGCATACAAAAAATTACTTAGTAACGAGCAATTGAGAGTTGGAGCTGCTGTTAGTATAAATATTGTGAGAAACGGCTACCTCGGAAGAACGTAGTTTTTGAGAAATATTGAAAGACTTCAGCTGAAGCCTTTTATTAGGTATCTGTAAGCACACAAAGTAATACAACAAGGGTGTTTTTTCTGTCATTATTCTCTTGCAAATTCGATGACCAATTGAGCCCAAATTTTCACAGTTTTTTTTTATTCATATAAACTGGAGAAAACATGTCCAGCGCCTTTTAAAACTCGAGCACGCCAACAACTGCAAACTACTTTGTATCTAGTGATGTTAACAACACTGCAAAACATCTTCGGTGAGTTTAAAAACACAGGCTTGGTCTCTATAACAGTGTTTATTTGAGGTGTTTATTAATTAATAATTCCAGATCTGATCTTATAAACAAATTGACTCTTGGTCGCGTTACACTTGTCGCACATCTTCCCTTTCGATAAAAGACTATAGAGGAACCGCTCCCTATCTAACATCACTTACCCTGATAAGAATGGCAAAGCAATTAAAAACAAAACCGATCTGTTTGTCCTTGTTAAGCGACGATTGCATGGCTTTATACATCGCCGGTGTGGGCTGGCTGGGGGCTACCCGCGGCCCACTTTGAAGGCCTAAACTACCCCCAAACAGACAGCGGTAAGACAGTCAAAGATCTCTTATTACAATATGTAAACCTCGTATAGATAGAGTGTTAATACCACCAAGCCTGGCCGGACTAAAACAAAATAACACAAACCAGGCAAGCTGTTATAATCATAATATCCAAGTTGTCTCTTTCGTTCGGCTCTCAAGATGAACCGTTTCGCGATTGCGGGCTGGGGGCGAAGTTGTGATTTCGGTATGCCATTTATTGAAATATGCCCACGGGTAATGTTTGGAATCGTGGAGGCATTGGAATTTGTGAGAATTGAAACTGTAGTAGAGTGTTCAAATTAATTTGTTCACTTCAAGTCATTGCAGAAGAACATAGCGCAGTGTCACAAACTGTATACACGAGTGATGAGGTTGCGAGGTTTCATGTTTTGGACAGTTCTACACCTCAAGTAGACATTCTGAGATATGGTTTTCATACTTATGACACTGCTATATGGTTTGAGTAATTTTGTCTTAATACACAAAAGTGCAATCCCAGTACGAACCGTTATCTCAAAATGACTGATTACCTTCGTCAATGACGTGTTATAATGTAGTTCCTTAAACTCGGTTCACTGCATTTCCAGTGTTGGAAATTTATCTATAATTATCACTTCAAACCTTTAAGAAAAATCTGTTTTCTCAAGTATGTAATTATATTATCTCTACACGCAAACCAAGAGGCCAATGAGTTCCATCCGTGTCTTTGTAAAGCAACTCCTCTTAAATTTTAGACATCTCTATTCATCCCTGAAAATCTTCGACCATTATCTGCCAAGAATCTGGTCGAATTTCCCGGGCCAAAATCAGATTTCATACGGCGCGGCAGCTGGCTTTATCCGTGAATGCACGGCCATTCTTATCCAGTGTGCAGACGACAAAATGATCCCTACAAAAATGCGCGTTTTTTATAGATTAACCGTGTAGGACCCGGGGGCGTCCATCGACCGTCAAATTGGCCGTTAAGTGGCCCTTTACAGCAACGATTTCCCGGGCTTTTATTCAATGGTTGATATGCAATGACCACCGTATCATATCTCATGGCTGGTCGATCGAGCTGACGAGCGGACTAAACTCAAGAGATAGTCAGAGGATGCCACAATATCAAAATGTTTTAGGATCACTTCAAAAACGACCTGAAGGGTATTCAACACGAGGCACAATTTGTGTCCTTTTCCATTTATGTTGGTCATTGAAAGTGAGATTGTGGATGGGGATAGAGGTTTGAGATCGAGGTTGCCGAGGCCCACCCTTTTTTGATGTAATTTCAAGCATTACATTTCATTTTTTCATATTTTTTTATCACAGGTGGAGATCTCGCGAACGGCGGTTTTTTCCTCCAACATCCTTTCCGCAAACCGAAGAGAATCCGAACGGCCTTCTCGCCGACCCAGCTTCTGCGTCTTGAGCAAGCCTTCGAGAAGAACCATTACGTCGTAGGAGCCGAGAGAAAACAACTAGCTGCCAATCTTAACCTCACTGAAACTCAGGTCAGTCACTTTTCTTAAAGAACAACACTTTCTTAAAGGAAATGTACAATGTTATGCAAGACAGTTCCCTATAAAGAACAAAATGTACCTGGCAAGTAGATACACACATGGTGTTACCGCAAACCAAAAATATATAGATTCTTATCGGACGGTGGTATGATGGGCATAATGTAAAACACGCCCACTTTAATCATTGCTCAAAGAAACTTTACAGGCCGGTTTTGCCTTTCTTTTCTTTTGTTCTTATAATGACTTTAGTCGTAGCAACGCATGAAGCCACGGACTTGCTATTACGCGATAGAAAAGGCTCGACATTCTAACACCACATTTCCTAACTACTGTGCACGCGAGCGTTTGCCGCAGAACGAAGTGCATTCTGGGCCTTATAGTTACTAGTTAGCTACAAAGTTTGGTCGCTAACTAGACCAGCATGCACCTCATTCCAAGGTTAACGCATGCGCACCGAGTATTTACGATAGTGTGTAAAATGGCGATCAATGTTAAAAATGGCTTCGCTAATGAAATGAGAGCATGCACGTTAAACACACGTCTTTGGGGCCTGAGTAAAAAACTTTGCTTTGTAACACAAACGGCCGTGGGGAAAAGTAGTTCTCCGTAGAACCGAAACTCTCTGGTTTGAACAAGGCTCCTTGTTTGTTTCTTTGTTTGTTTATTTATTAACTAACATTATTTAGAGGGGAAACCACGTTGAACGTGATTCTAATTTAGCGTTGACCTTGAGTGCATGGTTTAATGGTTGGGTGGAAAAAGGTTCTGAAATGAATTCAATATTTTCACGGTTATGTTTGCGTGACGGGAACTAATAGCAATTTCAGTAATATGTTTTGTATCAAACATATTTGTACTCTGTTAGCGTTTGTTGTATTTTCCCCGCCACATCTGACTGTATAGGTCTCTGTTTGTATAGTTAAGCAATTATGCATCGGTTTGGGTAATGCACACTTTCAATTGCCGAGTTTTGGAAAAAAATAAATGTTCAGGAGGTGTGGGCGAATTGGATCGCGGGATGAAAATATTATGACAACTGAAACAACGGCCTGGCATCGTCAATACACAAGTTAGATCCCATCCTTGATTGAGAGCCCTGGCACGGGCCCTCCCCATGCCAAGTAAAACTAGACAATCTACACACTGAAAATATACAGTTGCATTGTAATTTCCCCACATAAAACACCTTATCGCTTCGGGCATTGTGTACATTCGCTATGCATTTTGTTTGTCATGTAGCCCCATCTCGCACCATTTCCAGTATTGAGTGCAACGTGTAATAACAACAACTCCCCTCAGATCCTCGCTTCGTGCCGACAAAACTTAATTTGGGGCCCAGATTTGCTCTCGATTATTCTATTAGAG